>NC_047523.1:26679717-27054374 GCF_902827115.2 Pseudochaenichthys georgianus | reverse complement strand
TGGGGGAGCGAAGCAAAGATTTCCAGGATTCCAAAGTTGAGCAATGTTCAACTTTTGAAGCTGAGCTGGAAGCGCCAGCCAATCAAACACATTTATGCAAATCTGACAGTAGAAGCGCTAGCCAATCAAACCGCGTGTAAGCAGGGAGAACCAGACCGCAGTTCATTTCCTCATATTCCAAACGACAAATTACGGTAGCAAATCACCCGGTTCTTTACGACCAGAACTATTAACGGGATACAAACCAGATGAACCAGGCATGGAGGGAGGTGGCAGAGACAGTGGGTGAAACTGGTAGGTTTTCGCCTGTTTGGGGAGTTTATATATATATATATTACTCGCATAAAATCTCCGGGGTTTTTTGCTTTGTATGTCGGGGGCGGGAGATTCATGTGATTGGTTGATGGTCGCATTGCTCGCAAAAAATCCCCAAGCTGTCAGACATGCCCAGCTCCAAGATGTTCAAGATTTTTGAAAAGCTGCTGTGTGACCGAGAAATGTTATCATGAAAGTTACGGTGCTTATTAAGCATTTTAAAACATAGGTGGTAAATTGCCAAAGTGCTTTGTTTTGTACGTTCATCAGTATTATAATCAAAAAGAGAAATATGAACGTTAGTTTTTACTGAAATTATCAAATAAAGTCAACATTTCACAGTCTTTACTGAGCTGTGTGGAGTTTGTTCAACTTTTAAAAGATGTTTGAATGGTGATATACACAGTGATAGATGTTAAGGAATAATGTTTATAATAAATACATTTGTATTGATTTTAAGATATTTAGTTCATACAATCATACGTATTGGGATCATTGGTATTAATGTGGACCGGAGGGAGAGGGTGACGAGCATAAGTTTCACTTTCCTTTTTTATTTCAATTCCAACTTTGGTCATGAAGAATATGTTTCTCTGTTGTCCACGTTCATAAAGCAAAGCAACAGCATCAGAGCACGGTGCAGAGTCTCTAGATGAGTTTACAGTAGTCCCTCGTTCTTATTAAACATCCATGTTGTAGTCCGCTGTATAGAAAACTGTAGTTTCCATAGTTCCCCCACAGCAGCAGACGCACACAATGACGTCCGCTGGCGCATCATAAACACGTCGTATAGTGAAAGTGCATTCGGATTCTCTAAAGTACCGCAGTCTCTTCTCCTAAGTCCTTTTGAATTCTCCTGTCCACTATCCCTTAACCCCGTGACGTTTCACTCAGAGGTCAAGGAATAGACGATAGGGTTAGAACTTAGGAGCTGATCTTTGGACTATTCGACTGCAGCCCTGTTGTATGCTTTCCCTCCTGGGCTGCATCAGCCTCACTGATTGGCTGCATGGACAGACACACACAGGTCAGAGGTCAGTGAGCCCTTGAAGGATATGTGTTGACAGCTGTCACGTTGCTTGACACTTTGGAAAACATCACCAATGATGCCTCGTTTCCACTCAATATGTATGCAACTTGTGAGCCCAAAAGTATTGAGATAATCAAGATGGATCCACTTTTCAGAGGGTGTTCAGGCTGAGGGTGTTCAGGCTGAGGGTAAGCAAAATGATTAGTATGAAATCATGCCGGCACATCTTAAATACTAGATCTGGGCCATGGAAAGGAGTAGTGACCTAAATAAAACATTGTATTCTTTCGTTTATACCATCTGAATTAATTGGAATAGGGAATTGTAGATCAAAGATTTATCTCTGCCGTGCCCTCTCTATCTCGGGTTATTGTGATACGCAACAGGCCAAGGAAATAAGAAGCCTCACATAAATACTCTTCCTTGTGTTTGTCTGAGACATGAAGATTTGTAGATGTTTATTATTCCGATGTAGGACTGTATATGCGTGTTTTGGGAAAATAGTAATAACTGGGTTATAATCAGAGATGGCAAAAGTACACACACCCTTTACTCAAGTAGAAGTACAGATACTCAAACATATTCTGGTAGAAGTACTGACTAAACTTTTACCTAAGTAAAAGTAAAGAAGTATGGGCTTCGAAATGTACTTAAGTAAAAAGTATCCATAACAACCAGCTGTTTTAAAGAGTAACTGACCATTCTTTATAGTAATAGAACAAAAATGTCATTGTTAGCTAATTAATGTTTTGATGCTGAACAACGGCAACATGACAACGTTTTCATTGGTCCCTCTTCTTTACAGAAGACCAGGAAATTAAGGATACACGGATTATTTTAAAATCACGCAATGACTCTAAATAATAATGATCACGACACCAAACAGATTAAAACTAAAGTAATGTAATGTAATGTGCCTGTTTTGAAAATGTAAGAAGTAGAAAGTACAGGTATTTGTGTTAAAAATGTAAGAAGTAAAAGTAAAAAGTCGAAGTAGTGGAGTAAAGTACTGATACCAGAAACATTTGCTTAAGTACAGTAACAAAGTATTTGTACTCCACTACTTCCCACCTCTGGTTATAATATTACATGTTACTTGTTAGACGCTTTTATCCAAAGCAACTTACATACTCAATACTGTGGACAAGGAGCAATTTGGGGTGAAGTGTCTTGTCTTGGTTATAATAGCATGTGTTGTCTTTTTTCTACACCATTCAGTGTTCACATCATGTTTGGGTTTTATTGTTTGCTTGATCCTTGTGGTCGTTTTTTATTAAAAATATACTCTTTAGACTCTGGGGAGAAGCAGTTATTTCACAGGAGAATTTGCATAATTTCTCAACACTTCCTGTGCACAACAACAAAGCCCTTACATCAGATGCTGTTGCTGAATGAACAATGCATGTTTATTCCCTCTCCATCTGGAGATTTATTTATTTTGTTTCTTTTTAAATCTGTAGGAACATTATAAAATACACTTTACAATCCAAAATAACACATTAAATTAAACACAACTAAAAAGAAATCCTTTGAATAAAATAAGGTGCAAGAGGTAATTTGAAGATAAAGGTTTTTTTGTGCTTCAAACCTCTAGTGGTTTGTGCTCATAATCTGCCGAGTCATAGTTTCTGGTTATGTAGACTAATTCTTCAGAAGAGCATGACCAAGTTTAATATATCTGGTTGATCAAGTCCTATCTCTCTTTTGATGAGTCCAGATTTGAAGATGTTTTCACTTGCAGAGATTTGCCTTTGAAATCACTTTTCTACTGTATGATGTCTTTAAATCGACTGAGATGCTTTTTTTAAAAGTTGCACTGGAAACATGTTCCTAAATGCCCTATAAGGATGATATAGCAATACACCATTTACAGGATTTCATTTGAAAGTAAGTTTAGTTTAGTTTAGTTTTTATGTCTAAAGAAAACCAAAACAGCAGCATCAAAAACAGGATCTTCAGTTTCAAATAACAAAAGAAAAGCATATAAGCTGAATGTAGAGGGTTGTCTAATTAAAATAATATTGTTTCGGTTTGTGAAACCTTTATTTAACATTAATAATGCAACATTTATTAGACTTTATGAGCCCATATTCTCATTTTAAATATGTATGATCTTATGGTTATGAATAGTTAATGATAAAAATTTGCTCCAAGTTCTCAGATAAAAGTCCAGATTGATCTTGAGAGTCGATTTGTTTACAGAGGCCGGTCACACTGGAGACTAGAGTTAATTACTAACAAAACCACAACGCCTCACTGCAAGATTATGCAACTGCACCCCCTACTGACCTAGAAGTTAAATGCTGTGAGTCTGACACAGAGGGCCCTTCTCACTTCTCTTATTTTTCATTTCCTCGCTCCTCTGTATCACCGGAAGTTGATTTGTCTGCGCCATCTTGAGTAGCGTCCCAATGGCCTTATTTCTGCCTGAGGAGCGAGGAACGAGGAGCGAGGAGCGATAATGGAGGAGCTAAAATCATGAAATCCTCAGACACTCGCCCCGCCCTCTTACTGTGTATCGCTCACTGATTGGACGATGCAGTGCATGCACTGATCTGATGCTTCTTGACATGAGAGCAGTTTCCCAGCGGAGTGAAGAAAACACATGAACCTCACGGGAGTCACTCCTCAGTTTATACCGTGTTTTGTTTCAATTAATGTATCATTTAGTTACAAATATGTGATATATCTGAACAACAAAGTGGTCAAAAATAATTTTATTCATTTTTTGGAAACATTTTCATGATCGCTTTTTTCGTTTTACATTTTCACTTATTGTCATTTCCATTCAGTCAGTCATTAAGTGCTATTAAAATGTTAATGTGCTACATATCCAAACAAACAAAGTGTGCAATCCAATGAATGTTAATCTAATGGTGCGTTTCCACTGCAGCGGGTAGCTCGCTTTAAGCGTGCCGAGCCATGCGGGGCCCGTTTTTGGTTGCGTTTCCACTTGGCCTAGCTTTGGCCCGGGGCTACTTTTTCACCTTTTTTCTGGCCCGACTAAATCGTGGTTCTAGGGCCAGGAACAACCAGGCTGATTCGGGCTGAGTATGCTAAACTAGAGAGAGAATCGCTGGCAAGGGGGCTACAACTACAACAAGATGAACATATTTGACCGTGATTTAATTGTAATACACGTTTCAAAATTATGCCGACGTAACAACATACTGATACCGGTTAGTAAAAACCATGAATTAATGCTTTGACAAGTCTGCAGACAGACGGCAGGCGAAAAAACCTTTTAAAATGCTTGTTTTCTAAATGGAGCTTGGCTAAGCTAACGTTATATATGCTCCGACCGTCCACACTCACAACAACGGCCTATACAGACATAAATAAACCAGCGACTGTATTCGCCATGACACAGGTAGTCTGTGTTTGTACTTGTTTAACTTTTGTCTAGTTTCTGAACAGATATGAAGAGCTGTGAGCTCTGAGTGCTAAGAGCTAACGGCTGTGTTGTTTTTCTGGGGCACTCATTGAAGATGACGTCACGGCTCCGCCTACACTGCGTTACTATAGTAACTACCCCAGTTCCTAAACTGTAATGGAAGCGCAGCATTAAAGTGAGCCGGGCCTAATAAGGCCTAACCAATCCGAGCGAGGCCGAGCGAGGCCTGCAGTGGAAACGCGCCAAAAGTGAGCCGGGCCTAATAAGGCCAAACCAAACCGAGCGAGGCCTGCAGTGGAAACGCACCATAACTGGGTTTTGATAGATAATATATCTCTTTTTCTTCTCTCAATTATTTTATTTCTATTGTGCACTGCACTCTAATCAATATTAATCTAACTATTGTTCGTTTATACATTTTAAGAATGGCGTTTATCTTTTTTGAGAATGAGTTCTTATTTGATTTAATGTATTTGGGTCTACAACAGATGATACAAATGTTTGTGTCAGTAAATGTGTACTAACAGAGGCGGGGGTGTTTGTGAACACAACGGGGACAGAGCTGCTGTCAGACGATCAGCTGTGCGGCGTCATCACAAACGGACGTCGCTTCACGTGACGCCCCGGAGGAAAGGACGTCCCATTGCTCTTAAAACTCATTTCCCTGCTTCTCGTGGTTTCCTTGCGGCCCTCCATGCTTCCCTGGTGGGAGGGACTCCTCGCAGGGAAACGACGCAAGAGAGGGATGCAAGGAATCCACTTAACCGAAGTTAGAAGGACCCAGAGTCTGATTTATTCAGTGCAATTGGTCTCCCCCTGGGTCTGATTTGTAGAGAAGATACTGTTTCACTTCTGTGGGAAGCTGAAGGTCGAGAATCCTACCCAGTCTCTGCTTGCCCATAGTGTTCCTGATGTTCTGCCGGCACAGCTGCATGAGAGGAGAGGCTCCTGGGCGGGGGGGGGGGGGGGGGGGGGGGAGAGGAGCCATGACAGAGAGATGTTTTGATTATTAGCTACAGCTTCGGGCACCAGCCTAATGTAAAGGCCGTGCAAATCGCCACTACTTGTTTAGTTTGGATTGAATACCTCCTGCCTGTCTCAGCAGCCTCTCCACCAGGCTGCTGGGGGGGGCAAGGTCCAGTGGCTGTTTGCCCTCAGAGTTCCGGAGGGATAGATCCCCCCCGTGTTCCAGCAGGACAGACACCAGCTCAGGGCTGGAGAGGCGGGCGGCGATGTGCAGAGGAGACTCTCCGGACACGCTGCTGTTCACTCTGGCACCTGAACACAGCAGAGTGATGAGGTATGATCCTGCTCTCATTACATAACTGGGGGAGAGGGTCTCTGACAGCCCCGTCTCCTACAGCACCACTTATCTAATGTATTGCTCACATGAAATACTTTGGGCCATAGCTGGACTGTATTTACTCTCAGGTTATGTATATTCAAATTAGAAAGCCCAAATGAGTGGATGTTTTAGATACGATACAGCAGGCGTGTTATATAATGTGTGAATCAGCCAGCAGTGTAAACATAACAGTGTGTGTGGACACAAGCACTGAATTTAGGTTTACTGTTGAGTAACACATCAATTATTACTAGGTTTAACTTTGTTTTGGTGCATTTAGTAAGAGATTAACCAAACAGAGACAAAGCATGCAGACACATCAAGGCATGCACATTTAACATACATCTGAAGATACAACACAGCATGTTTAAAGGCAGACCCTCACTGAATATGGTATACATATAATCGAGGCTATATGAGGTTTATAACTTAAAAACATAACTCTTTACACTTGCTCAAAAAGTTTTTGGTCTAGAATTTATTTACTCTAAAATGTCCCTTTAATGTCACTTTATACAATTAATACACTACACTTACCTGGCCAGTGTTTTTTTTTAATTAAAACACACGTAACTTTACAAGAAAGAGTAATCTTTAAAAAAAAGAAAAAAGAATACTACATAAAAAAGAGCCCTTAAGTGTGTGAGAATGATTAGCGATTAGCGTACTTAAAGTATTCCAAATAAAAGTACTAGTAGACTTGGCTCCTTTGAGTGTAATGATCATTCATTATATTATAAGATTATTATTATTATTATTATTATTATTATTATTACTGGTACTTTAATGTGAAAGTAGCATTTAAATGTTGTAGTGAATTGATTGAATTGCTCAAATAAACCATTTTATATACAGGTTGGTTCTTTAAACTGTATAACATTGCATCATAATCCTTCTATCCTTCATTCCAAACCATTAAAAGTGTTAGTCTAAATAACCTAAATACTAACACGTTCTTTAGAGGTTAAAATTTGAAGCTGAAGGCATTCTTACCAAGTTGAAGCAGTTTCCTCACATAACTCAGATGCTGATTGGAGCAGGCAACGTGGAGAGGGAACCCTGATTGGTCGATAAACTGATCCACATCTGCACCGTGCTGAACAAGAGGCTCGATGCACTCGAAGTGACCTAGACAGTTACCAGAATCATCACAATGAGAAGTGATGTACAACAAGAGATGTGCTTTGAAATGTGCCTTTGCTTGGTATCAAGGGAAGAATATGCTGTTGTTTTACTTTGTAGCCTAAAACAACACACATTTTCTGTTTTGATGAGTTATACATGTTTTCTGATGTGTTGCCACCGGTTGCCAGTTGCCACCTTTTGTGCATTATGTAGTGACTGATTAAACTGGTTCAGATTATCCATGCATATGCAGTGGAATTTGACCTCTGACCTTTGGCCGCAGCCCTGTGGATTGGAGAGCTGGTCAGGCTGGTCCCCAGAGGACTGGCTCCATGCTGAAGGAGCAGGGTTACGCAGGTCACATGACCCCGAGCGCAGGCTTCTGATAGGGGAGTCTGTCCATCCACTGTTGAACCATTAACCTGACAAGGGGGAGGATAGTTTTGAGACGATTTACTAGAAATTCAAGACCAAAAGGTTGTTTAGCAAGTGTAAAGATTTACATTTTTAAGTTATAAACCTCATATAGCCTCGATTATATGTATACCATATTCAGTGAGGGTCTGCCTTTAAACATGCAGTGTTGCAGTGACGGTTCTACGGGGTCTTGCCACCCCAGCTGCCACCCCATTTGGCAGCTTTGTTTTGAAAGAAAAGTTGTGGCTCATCGGACATTTATGAGAGAAAATCTCTAATGTCCGAGTGCAAGTGCATGCAGCACAAGACGCGAGCCTTGTAACCCCTCCGCCGGCCGCGTCTATCGTTTTCCCAACCCAGTTTAGATTTAACCACGCCCACTTCCGCATTACGCAAGGATCGACGTAGATAGACGCGATAGCGTCATAGACTTCATCTTCGGCAGTTTAGCGGTCGCGGTAAAGCAGGATATTGAATAGTTGTTTTTTGTCTTTCCGAAGGATTTGTTGACTGAAAGTAAACTATCCTATAATCAAAGCCATATCGAAGAGTCCTGAGATTGTATTACTGGTGTTTTATCATCTATAAATAGCCTGTATGTATCCTCAAATGTCGTTTTAAGGACAAACAAAAGACGTTTTAAATATCTTATCAGAATAGCCTGTGTGTATCCTCAATTAAAACGTGTTAAATATCTTATCAGCTGGTGTAAGTGCAGAATATTGAATTTAACCTTGACTATTACTGTGTACTTCATTTATCTGACAGCATTATTTAATGATACAATTTTATATATATACGCACATTTATTCATTTAATATATATATATTTAAACACACACTTATATGTACTCACACATGTATTTATTCATTTATACACACAGATGTATTCATTCATTTATACACACACTCACATATATACACTTTATATTAATTAATTTGTACAAACACACAAATATATATATATATATAGGCTATATATAAACAAAACACAATATAATAAAAACAGTTGTAATAATAACATAATATGGTATGATCAATTCTACCCTTTTGTTTTTGCTCCCATATTTCAATTAAAATATATTTTTCAAAATCAATATTGGTGGGGGCTCTTTTGCAAAGATAATTAATAACACCACCTGACAGTTGTTTCATTTTTACATGGCAAAACGTTAATATGTTATTAATGTAAAATGTTATATGTTGTATTATATAACAAAATAGACATTTATAACATATTATAAATGTCTATCTTTAAATAAATGTTATATGTTGTATTATACAACAAAATAGACATTTATAACATATTATAAATGTCTACCTTTAAATAAAAATATTAAATAGATACCTTTACATCCTAAACAGAAGGTCAAAACGTTATGTTACATGACAAACAAAAAAACGAAAAATTATATATATATATATGTATGGGCTATTGTAGTGCCGTGAAAAGGGAGTCGGAGGCGGTGTATTAAGAATCGACTTCCACACTTTATTATTCATTAAACTCTCTGAGGTTAATACATTAACTGCTCTGCATGACAAGCTAGTAGGAATGATTAGCCACAGCTCAGTGTTCCCACTAAAGGGTCTGTGTGGCAACACAATACAAGAGGTAAATTATGGTCCAACATGGTGTCACCACACAAGCCCCCCCAGAATTCACAAGTAAACAAAATCCATATGGCGGGGAGGAACAACAAGCCTACCCCCACGAGTCCTGCGCACCGGAGCCGGTACAGCGACTTCCGCCTGTGCAGCCCCCGTCAAAGGTGGGACCGGAACAACAGATCCACACTCCCTGACAGGAATCAAAGCCGGAGGGCGGCCCCGTTTCGGCGGTCGAGCTAGCACCACCGGCCGGTCCATGTCCAAATGAGCAGCCTTCACCCGGTCAACCGAGACGTGCTCCGCCTTGCCGCCCATGTCGACCACCAGGTGCTTGTCACCGTGTTCCAAGACCCGGAAAGGTCCATCGTAAGGGGGCTGCCTCTGTGTGCGTCGTGACGTATGAAAACGTGCCCAGCCGAGCGTAGCTCCGCGGGAACTTGAGACCTTGGCGCACCGTGCTGGGTAATCGGAACTGGAGCGAAAGCCTCCGCTGCATCTCGTAGGAAAACCCGCTGGGCCGTGGCAGACCAGGGAGCTGATGCATTCGGGAACTCTCAACAGCTGACCGTAGACCATCTCCGCTGTAGAGCACTGAAGATCTTCCTTAGGTGCGGTCCTCAGGCCCAGCATCACCCAGGGCTGCTTGTCGACCCAGTTACCGTCCGTAAGGCCGGCCTTGAGGGCCGCCTTCATGGAGCGATGGAAGCGCGCGCAGAGGCCGTTAGCCTGAGCGTGGTAAGCGGTAGTCCTGTGCAGCTTAACCCCCAAACCGCCTGCCACGGCGTTCCAGAGTTCGGAAGTGAACTGAGAGCACCTGTCTGAAGAAATGTCTGACGGGGTGCCAAAACGACACACCCACGTTGCAATGAAGGCCCGGGCAACGTTAGCGGCCGACGTCGAAACGAGCGGGACCGCCTCCGGCCAACGGGTCGTCCTATCCACCATGGTGAGGAGGTAGGAAAAGCCGTGAGAGGAGGGCAATGGACCAACCAGGTCGATGTTGACGTGGTCAAACCTCCTCTCAGGAACCAGGAAACGCTCCAAAGGGGCCTTCGTGTGGCGGTGCGCCTTCGTGTGGCGGTGCGCCTTCGTGTGGCGGTGCGCCTTCGTGTGGTGGTGCGCCTTCGTGTGGCGGCGCACCTTAGCGCGCTGACAAGCCACGCACTCACCGGCCCAAGTCCTCACGTCATGCGAGTATATTCCAGGCCCAACTGGACGGCACCGATGACGACTCTGGAGAGGCAATCAGCAACCAGGTTCGACTTGCCAGCCACGTGCTTAATGTCCGTAGTGAACTCTGATATGTAGGAAAGCTGCCGCTGCTGACGTGCCGACCAAGGCTCCGCCACTTTTGACATGGCGAAGGTGAGCGGCTTGTGGTCGACAAACGCCGTAAATTCACGGCCTTCCAGCATGAAACGGAAGTGCCGCACGGCCAAATAAAGTCCAAGGAGCTCTCGGTCAAAGGCGCTGTACCTGCGTTCTCTGGGTGTCAGCTGGCGGCTGAAAAAGGCGAGCGGCTGCCAAGCGCCCTCCACCCACTGCTCGTGCACCGCGCCGACCGCATATTCCGACGCGTCCGTTGTGATGGAGATGGGAGCCGTAGATGATGGGTGTGCCAGCAAAGCCGCCTGAGCCAACGCGGTTTTCACCTCAGCAAAAGCGACGTCCGCCTCTGCTGTCCAGTCGATCACCTGGACGGGGGTCTTGCCTTTCAACGCTTCATACAGCGGCCGCATGATGTGTGCGGCCCGGGCGATGAAACGGTGGTAGAAGGTCACCATCCCCAGAAACTCATGGAGCGACCGGGCTGTGAGCGGGCGAGGAAAAGCCGCAACCGCCTCCACCTTGCCGCACCGCCCTTGGTGACGCGGTGCCCCAGGAAATCAATGTCAGACACCGCGAACTGGCACTTTGCAGGATTGATGATTAATCCGTGTTCGTTGAGCCGCGTAAAAAGGGTTCGGAGGTGGGACAGGTGCTCCTGCACTGAAGCGCTGGCGACGAGTATGTCGTAAAGTCCAAAAGGCGTTATCACTGCTGTCTTGGGAATGTCCAGGGGGTGCATGGGCACCTGGTGGTATCCACGCACCAAGTCCACCTTGGAAAACACCCTCGTACCGGCCAGATGCGCCGAAAAGTCCTGAATGTGCGGCACCGGATAGCGGTCAGGCGTAGTGGCGTCGTTGAGTCTGCGGTAATCCCCGCATGGGCGGAACCCGCCGTTCGGTTTGAGGACGACGTGCTGGGGGGAAGCCCAAGGACTGTCCGAGCGGCGGACAATGCCCAGGCGCTCCATGGTTGCGAACTCCGCCCTCGCTACAGCCAGCTTAGAAGGGTTCAACCGCCGGACCCTGGCGTAGAGAGGAGGCCCCTCGGTAGTAACGTGGTGCTCCACGCCATGCTTAGTGGTAAGCGCAGAGAAGGTGGGCAGCCACGGGTCTGGAAACTCGGCCAACAGTCTGAGAAACGTGTCTGCCCCCGACAGCGAGCCCGACAGCCCATCGTACGCTGCGCTGCCAAGTGTGCACACGAGAGATGTTAAGATTCACCGATTCGCATCGGTGCACCGGCATAAACGTTCAAGATGCGAGTGCACCGGTTGAAAAAGTGCACATCGGCTACAGTTTGGGTTGAACCTGGTTGAACTCGCGATGCATCGACTGCGTAGCGTCTTTGCATCGGTAAAAAAACGATTCAAAATCCCCTCATCTTGTCAACGCTCAGCAGAGACGATCTTTGATATTTGCTTCGCCACTACGGAGGCCGAGAGTCTCAGTTATTAACACACACGGAAGTTGAGGAGAAAGAGAAACACAGTGCACCGAAAAATACCTACAAATCAAACGTTTGGCAACACTTCGGATTGTTCAAGAAAGACGGTGTAATAGTCCTTTATGCTATATAGTTGACCGCAGGTCATGGAGAGTAATAAGGTATCCGTAGACCTTTGTATGAGGTATCTTTATTACTCAACAGGTCTACAGCCATGATACATAGATCCGTCCTAGATGCGGGCTTGCATACACACAGTATCACTCCGCCGCCGCACCCCATCAGTAACGTCCTGATGGTATATGTGCGCGGCACTATATACTACAGACGGTCAATTTGAAAAATCGCTCGCAAATTGTTAACGATGCCGAGCCGCTTTAAAGTACACACGTAGTACGAGGAACTTAGCGACGCACATAAAGAGGCGACATGGGGTCTGCGGCTGAAAAGAGAAACCTGAAAGTTAGACATGAGTTAAATCACTCAGTGAGGTGTTCTGTCAGAGAGAGTGGTGTTTAGTTTACAGCAGCTTGTGACGGCCAATAATAATTTAAATGTCTTCCTCACTGTAAGCAGTTATGAAATACCTGTTTGTGAAAGGTTATTTGTATTCTTTATTGTTATAGAACCCACTGCTTTCTGCTCACTGGTGAGTTAGCCTATGAATGAGTGTTCAGCACATCAGGCTGGCAGCTGTATGGGCATGGCACCATGGTAGCTGTTATTTGTTAATCATGAGCAATGCATCCTTACATTTTTTAACTGTGAGGTGTTATACAATTGTACTGTACTCTGGAGAGCTTTTAAAGGTAAAAAAATAAACGGCATGATGGGATGTGCAGTACCAAATATGTAAAGCACTTTTTTGTTAATGTATGATTTGCTGCATATAAGGAATACAACTAAAATCCTCTGTCGTACCATATTGAAGTATCATTATTTTTGCATCGTGTTGAATCGCATCGTATCGCACCGAATCGCATAATGTTGAATCAAATCGTATCGAACTGTATCGCAACAGGGGTGAATCGTATCGTATCGCATCGCCTGGTGTTTCAAATGTATCGTTAATGTATCGTATCGTGGCAACGTATCGAGATGCGCATGCATCGGCCTCAGTGATGGAGATGCACATCCCTAGTGCACACGAGGGAAGAAAACGCTAAGGCATCAACCAAACGCCTATTCTTAACGTCCACTAAGAGTCCATGAGCACACAAAAAATCCGCTATGAGGAGGGGAAAAGAAATGTCCGCTGTCACAAAATCCCAGCTGAAACGCTGTCCTCCGATGCACAAACACATAGGCCTCACGCCGTACGTGCGAATGGGACCGCCGTTAGCCGTCGTCAATCACGGTCCGTGCCCACCACGGGTGACGTCTTCACTCAATGCTGGAACTACGCTCCGTTGAGCGCCCGTGTCACACAGAAACAGGCTCCCCGAAAAGCTGTCGCTGACGAAGAGGAGCCTGCACGTGCCGCCGATGCTCATAGCCACTACTGAGCGCTGGCCCCTCCGTTTCCCGGGGGTTTGTAGCTGCATGGAGCGATGCATTTATTCGCCATTGTCCCGAAACGTGCGTGGTAAAAGCACTCTCCGGTGTCTCCGCGCCGGCTCGATACAGCCGTGTCCGGCCTCCGCCACGCTTTCTTGACATGGTGTCACCACACAATATATACAGATGTTTGCTAATGTATCCCTCTTATATCCATCAGGAATTAATATTAAATGATGAATTAACATTCCTCAGCACTGCATAAGTGTGGTCGTCAGTCATATTGACAAAGAAGCACTATTATATTGTATATTATGTGGCCTTTAAAAGGACGGTATTTTGCTTGTCAGATTCAGATTTTGCGGGTGTGCCGCGTGAGGCAGTGATGTAACCATAGGGATGTAACGCCAGGTTGATGCTGGGACGTAACGCCGCGTCGATGCTTGCGTAATGCGGAAGTGGGATCTAAACTGGGTTGGAAAAATGATAGAGGCCCCCCGGCCCTGGCGCGAGCGTGGAAATATGATTGCCGGCGATTTCATTTGAACGGGGAGACAGCTCAAAACGAGAAGCATTTCGGATCCAAGTAGACGGAAGGAATGAGGTATTTGCGGTCAGGGTATGGCTGGGGTAGGCTACAGCATGGATGTATAATAAGAACTGGATACAGCGTGCAGGCCCACCTTAACCTGCCATTAGGCCCTGGGGCTGGTTTTGTAGGCCCCCTATTTAAACAACACATCAAAGTCATTTATAGCCTCGGCAGGCTCTGTGATCGCACTTCTCCACTCTGCTCTACGCGCGCCTGGTCCTCTCCTCCAGATGAGTGACGTATCGGGCCTCCCTCATGTATTTGTCCGGTTGCCGTTGGCTCCCCTCCACGTAGCAAGTCCTCGTCGTCCTCTCCATCTCCTCCCCTCCCTCCCTCCTGTCTGTTTTTCCTCTCCCGCTAGTCCATCGCTATCAGAACCAGATGGCCTACTGCTCGGTACAGAACTCATCTGTCCTTCCTCCTTATCCTGCACTACAGGTTTAAAATAACCTGTAAGCTTCGGCATTTTTTGTAATAGCTGCTTGTCTCGAGACTCCTTTTCCCTCAACAATTTCCTTTTCCGAGCGCCACTCTCAAACGTTTTCTTCTCAAACTTTTTCTCCTAAACAACCTTCATCTGTCACTCAATCACTCGCAATTTGAATAAGTCACATGTGAAACATATTCTCATTCTGATTGGCTGTTAAGTGGTGCCCACTGACTGTTTCGGAGTCATCTCTGGAATCCATCGATCTGATTGATTAGCGGAGCAAATTATCAAAATACTACGGAGGGAAGATATTTTCGTTTGGATTACTGGTCTGGTGGAAGCTCACGAGTGTGTGTGTGTGTGTGTGTGTGTGTGTGTGTGTGTGTGTGTGTGTGTGTGTGTGTGTGTGTGTGTGTGTGTGTGTGTGTGTGTGTGTGTGTGTGTGTGTGTACGTGTGTGTGTTTGTGTAATTTTGCGAGAAACACCGAGAAACACCGGCTGTTGTTTTGCCTGCTGTGACGTCAAGTTACTCCGTTCTCCGCTTGTAATTATGCCGTTAAGCTTCAAAGTTATATTTATCATCTGAATTTGCCGAAACAAGTTTAATATCCTGAAAGCCAAGACTTTGTTTATTTGAAACTAGATGAAAACAAACTGTAACGGACCCTGCCGTGTTATCTATGATTACTATACGCCTTACATTCATAATTTCAGCCGGAGGGAGGGGGAGTGAGTGGCGAGTGAGAGCTGTCATCTTCCCTTTACAAGCTTCAAAAATATATTTATCGTGTGATTTTGGAAATAAAAGTTTCATATTCTGAAAGCCAAGACTTTGTTTATTTAAATGTTTTTTAAAAACATCCGAAATAAAAAACTTTTTTTTATTTACATTTTTTTTTAAACTTTTTTATTGGCTCATGATAGGCCCCTGATCTCCGTAGGCCCCTGGGCTTCAGCCCAGGTCAGCCCGTGCATTAAGGCGGCCCTGACAGCGTGGGAGGCGGGGCCTCATTCATTCCTATGAGAGTTGCTCAATGGCGCATGGATGACAAAATGGCCCAACTTTTGAGAGAGTGAAACGTCACAGATTACCCAGCATGCCTGAGAAGTGTATGCGCTCATAGAGCATGCGCAACTTTAACCACGCCCCCTAAAAGGCTCGTTCACACATCAAGCACGTCAATTTGCGTACACGTAACAGCACCGCGCGTTCTGGATTGTTATGATGGATTATAGCAGCTAGCGGCTAGCTAGTGTAACGTCCGAGCCATTAGTAATCATGCTAATGTACACATCAATCGTTATGTACTTTTATATTACGCTGATGTAACAGGATCTAGTGATGGTTTTGTTCAGCATTGCCAGCTTCACTGTTGAGCTTTATGTTGTGCCCAGCATTCTCCTGTGCTCTGAAATTAAAATGAGGATAAGCATAAAACAACACTAAAATAAACACTACAATAACTTGTTATTTGACACACACAAGCATGTTCATTTGTGTGTATAAATATACAACACAGGCTATAAACATACATATACAAGTATAATTAATACAACTGTTCATTTGATTAGAGCTTTGACACATATCTTTATTTATATATGTATCAGTACTCGAGTTGAGGGGGGATGAGGGGGGATGACATCCCCCCTGAAATAAAAACGGTCAAAATCATCCCCCTTCTAAAACTGCCATTCCCCCTTTCCATCCCTTATGTAATTGTATCAATGAACGTGGCCATGGTATTACTGCTATTTCAACATTAATTTTGCGCATTTTGAGTAAAATACTGTGGGCGAGGGAGCACGCACAAACGCAATGACATTTTTACCAAGTCACTGACGCTATACTATGCGAGTGCCCTAGAGGGCGCCAGAGCGCCGTGATGCGCCTATTTGATCGATGCCAGAAGCGCAGGTAACGGTCATCACAATGGCCAAGCGACCAGGAGGACAACGCGATCTGAGGGACTTCATATTTAAAAATACTAAAAATAACATTTCAGGTAAGTCAAGAGTCAGTAATCTTAGTCATTACTCACTACTTTAGTCACCAAAGGTGGAATCTATGGACATAAGCAGCAATAACAACTTAGTTCGGAGTTATACGTTTTTCTCTCGTGTTTGCTAGCTGGTAAGACTCAAAACTGTTGATGAAGTGATACCACCAGCACCAGAAGAGCTGAAACCCCTCCTTCAAGCAGTGAACACTCTGGTCATCTCCACAGCTGAGTGTGAACGTGGGTTTAGTCTTAGTCAGATGAACATTTTAACCACAACTAGAAGCTCCCTAGAGGTAAAAAGCATGTCAGCCTTGCTTTTCATCAAGTGTTGGCCCTCCACTGAACAAGTTCAGACCAGAGGTATATGTCAAGACTTGGCTTCAAAGCCATTGCTTAGCTAACAATCCGAAAGCAAGAGCCAGAAAAATTGAGACCAAAAAGCATGATTATGAAAATCTTTGGAAACTTCTATGAGATAGGGGAGAGTGGAGTAGTCAGCCATTGACAACATTGGTCCTATTTTATATTATCTGTATAATCTTTTAATATATTTTCATATTTTGTAAACAATTTCAATTTGCACTTAATGCCCTGTTAAAAAAAAGTAACATTGGGAATGTTAACATAAAATATTTGTATTTGAACTGTAATAAAATGATGACGGATCAATATTTTTCAAAAAAATGTCCTCACATTTTTCATGAAGAATTTACATATAATGATTTAATTAATTACGATACAATTGTAACCCTTTAGATACCAGTTTTGATCGTATACCAGTAACTGCTTTTTTTTTTAAAATACACTATAATTCAATATTCTAAAAACTATTTTGACTTTATTATTAGTATAATCAGTTGATCCATCTGAATAATAAATGAGGGACTGTTAACCTACAAGATTTGTACCATATACTTCCATTATAACCACATTTTTGTATCCCCTCCCTCCCCCCCTTTAAATTAAAGTGAAAACAAGATTTTGCACTAATTGTCCTCTGCATTTGACCCTAAATGTTAGTGGTGCCATGGCAGCCCGGGGACCGACTCTAATTCTGAGGTGCCTTGGTCAAGAGCAATGAAAGGAGTATCTGAACATCCATAACATGCATGTTGTTTTAGGAGTATAATAATTATCTTTATGCTGGTTGGTCTCCCACCCTCGGCGGGTTATCAGCACAAATTATGTCCCCATATGATAAAATCCACCATCCCCCCTGAAAGTATGACGACTTCCTCGGGCGATATCATATGGTATAGCTAATTCATCGGTCAAAACGTGTTGTGCCCACATGCAAAGTTTGTAAACTCTGGCTTATCCCTGTGTGGTATTATAGTAATAGCAAACAGCAACGTTCAACTCCTTTAATGGTATATTGCAAGTGCAATAAGAAGTGTTCATACTGGGTAGTTTATTTAGTTTAAAAAAAATTATCCAAAGATTTACAGACCACTCTTTCCCCATGTAAGTCAATGGGAAAAAGTGTTTCCGGGCCTGGCAACCAAACAGAAGTGTAGTACTGCCGTTTTGCCACCACGAATATTTTCATCTGAGTCCGGCGCACTTCCTGGGGGCTTGGGCTACAGCCATACCAAGAAATGGCTTAGCCCCACCTTAGCCCCACCATGAAAAATGATGTTAAAGTAAGCAAAATAAAGTCCGCCAACGCGCGCAGAGTAAATTGCACAGACAGCAGTTAGTAAGATTGATTTCAGTAGCCACTTGTCTGGAAATACCGAAGACTAGAAACGGTTTTGAAAACTTTTGTCACGTGGTGATCGTCTTCTCAATAGAACATATTTGATAATGTCTTCTGGCCAATCACAATAACGGCGTGGTGTTGTTGCAGGAAGTCCCGACGGAGAATAATTTTGCTGTAGTACATAATACATCGATACAACATTATGTGTTGATAGAAATCAACACGTAATGAAATAAGACCCCACGGATTGATGATTGATAGGTGTGTGGGCTGTCTTTCATTTTGACACACAGAACAATGGGGGCTATCCACTAGGGGTGTTGAAAATAATCGTTTCTACGATGCATTGCGATGCGGACGTGGACGATTCGGTCTCGATGCAGTGACGGAAGATAATCGGTTATAGAGTAGTAACGTTGCTTCCTGATTTTCCGGCCGCGGCTTTACTATAACATTTTTTCTGTCACTTTAATATCAAATCGGTCGGTGACGCAGAGATCTGGGAACAGACGTGACAGCGGCATAGCAACACGGAGCAGTCTGCTTTATCCACCAACACAAGAACACCAGTCCAGAACCGACAGCAGAAGGACCCGCTCTCAATCACTCCGTGTCAGAGACACAGGGTCCCTGTGTCTCTGAGCCGCAGCGACACGGAGTGTGACAGGGATTTATGTTTTTCAAAAATAATCGCGTTACAATCATGTCAGGTTTTTGGTGGATTTAATTAAGTCTTGGATTGCAAAGTATGAATGTCCTCTAGCAATTTTCAGACGATATATACGTGTGTAAAGTTTGTGAAGGCAGGAGGAAAAAAGCTTCCGCGATCACCGTCTCCTCTCCGTTCCTCCAAGCCCCGCCCCCTCCCTGAAAATAATGAGTGACATGCTGATAGTGACCCGATAGAAACTTTGTTATTCACTTAATCACTGAGATATAATGAAGCTAATTTAATCTCATACATTCATGGGATTTATGTAACAGTAAGACAGAGAATGTGAGTGTGCACCCACATGCACTATTTTTGTTTGTATATGCTGTTGTAAATACTCCTGTTGTCTGCTGTGTTCAGACTCAAGTCCTGTGTGTGATGCCTCATTCAGGACATTCAGTGTCCTTTCTTAACAGAAGACCGTTGCTAGAAGCTGCAGCTAGACTGCAGAAGCATTAGATTTTTGTTTTTGAGGATGGAACAACTTCACACACGGAGGCTAGACCTATACAATTCATTTATTTTGGTTTATAAATTAATGTCAAGACATTTATGTTATTGATTTCTGAAGCACTTTCTAAATAATAAAAAGAGAGTTCATATGTATTTACTGCATGTATGCGTTGATGAAAAATAAGCCATGTGCAGTAATATAGAAAATTGAGGATGCAACGCATTGGTATGAATCGTGATGCACCGTGATGCACCGGGATATCGAACCGAATCGAATCGTTGACAGGATAATCGTAATCGAATCGAATCGTGAGACCAGTGAAGATGCACAGCCCTACTATCCACCCTTATCCACTATGTAAAGTAATTCACACAGCCTCTTTCCTCTTCTCTCTGTGAGGAGCAGCAGGTTCAGCTTTCAGAACAAAGTAACAAAAAACTAAAATGGCATTCATTTTTTTTTTTAAATATGTTGTGTAGTAATAGATGTATTTATTTTTCTTCTCAAGAGAGTACCAGAATGTGTATTTTATGTTAGTATTTCAAAAAATCTCCTGGGGGAGAATCCCCCCAGACCCCCCTGCAGGGGTTGGGTTTTCAGCATGTCAACTCTTTCACCTGTGGGGAAATTGCAGGATTGGCTCCAGGTCGCCCTTTTTATTTACTACAAGACAAATGTGCCTTTTTATTTCATACAGTTCAATTTGGATTGAGACTGGGAAATAATCTAAACCTCACGCGTGGCGTTTCACTGTCAAGGAGAGCGTGTATGTAATTACATCGCAAATACTGACTTGAGCCCCACCACTGTATGGGTTAGCCCTACCATAGATTACCCAACAAAAATACTCTGGAGCCACTGTTTGCGGTCTACAATGACAGAGAAGAGCCTGTCAAGTTTGGCTGTACTCAGCATTGAATCAAAACGCACCATAGCTTTAAATCTTAATAAGTTTGTGAGGCGTTTTGCTGAACAAGATGGTAATCGCCACATTCAGCTGATGAGTCGATGAGAATAATAAACTGTTAAGATGATGACCTTACGTGTGTATAATATTTGTCTTCTTTGAGGGGGTCTGCCCCCAAAAAACAGTTTCAAGTCCTGAGAAAGTCAAATAAGACGGTGTGTAAAACTTCACTGCCCAGCCAAAAAAAAGTAACCACTTTGATTTAACTAGGCTGGTAGGTAAGGACTTTCCACTGGATAATAACTGCAGCGATGTTTATGTTTTAGCTGAATACACGTTTTTTAACCCTAACTGATGCAGTTAGTCACTTCTTTAATGTTTGTTCTTTCTGATGTAAAGTCAAGGTTGTAACTGTTTGCAATGAAGTTGTGGGGCGCTGAACTGTTCTTTTGAATCTTTTGATTTATGATAATTACTTGTCTTTCAAATTTGAAGGAGGGTGAGCAAGCATTTTGAGGAACATTCATCATTAACTCCTCCAAAAAATATAGTTTATTTAATAATAACACTGAATATGTGAATCATAACAGTGATTGACAGCTGATAGGAATAATATGATTGTTAATATTATCATATTCATACAGACAAACATCGATGAGACAGTTAATTAATGTACTTATTGCAGCAGTCTGCATAGATTTGGTACCCCTGCTGGTCTAAGAGTGAAACAAACTCATTCAGTTATTGTTCAGTTAAAATGCATTAAATTATGTCTGCCACCTTATGTAAGGCTTTACTGATGTGCCACAATAATGTCACCTAATGTTATTGAGTTAAAATATAAATATTGTGGCTTTCCAAGTTAACATTGTTGATATGACTGGGATTAAATCAGCATACTTCTGCCAGGGGATACCACCCCTGAAATTCTTCTGCCACCCTCTTGCCACCCCATGAATATTTGTCTAGATCCGCCCCTGCAGTGTTGTATCCTCAGATTTATGTTAAACGTGCATGCCTTAATGTGTCTGCATGCTTTGTCTCTGTTTGGTTAATCTCTTACTAAATGCACCAAAACAAAGTTACACCTAGTAATAATTGATGGGCTGCTTCCTTACTAGACTAGGGGAGGATTCTGGTAAATAAGGACACAAAACATATTGTCTTCCTTTGAGATCATCTTAAATGTATTCATATTTATAAAAGAAAAGACATATCCAGACAATGGAGCCTTACTGACATTTGCCCCATTTTCCATCAAAAGCTTGGCGCATGCTGTGTGGCCTTGCAAACATGCTCCATGGAGGGGGGAGACCTGGTCCAGAGTGTTCAGATTCACACACATACCCTGTGAACACACACAGCAAATGTTACATTGTAGATGCATATTAGTACGTTTAGTGTTACTACAAGATCTCAGTATAAGCAATGTGATGAGTTTCAGATTTGTTCTCAATTAATACATAGATACATTTCATTTTATAATGCAGTATAATGTAGCATGCAGTTAAACTTGACCTGTGCAATGAGTCTCTGCAGAGCGAGGACACGTCCATTAAAGGCAGCATCGTGAATTGGAGACCAATCTGATTCAGTATCTAGGTATAGAAACAGTGGCCACCAACAACCTTTAAGTAACATATATGTGCATTAAAATGAAAATCAGAAACATTCTGTCCAGAGCAGTAAACAAACTGCAGTGTCAGCATAAGCTGCCCGCAGATACTCACCACTCATCAAAGGGTTGGAGAAAAAAACAGGAGTTCTGTTTTGACATGCAGTGTCTGGCGGAGTCTCTCTGTGTCCAGCAGACATACTTCTCACTGCCGTTCTAAAAGCTGTTTTTACAACAGAGGCTGAACTGTGTGCTGCTCGAAGTCAAAATACATCTGAGAGGCGTTTCCTGCTCATCTGTTTTCACTTTTTTGGTGGCAGGTCTGGTTGCTGTGATGTCATTTCCTCTTTGACAAAGTATTTGCCTGCAGGAAACAGGCTGGTACAATGAAGCTACTGGTTCTCAACCAATGAAGGTGCAGAGGGAGTGGGAGAGGGGCCTGTTGAGCAGGTCTGTAATTTCAGTGTAATTTGACACTGTACAGCCACACCCATCCTCTCCAGCAGGAGATGGGTGGCATTCAGTTGTTTGAGTAAAACTAAGGATAAACTGGATGGAAGTGAAACAATTTATGTACATAATGATCTGTGGGCATTATGCACTGATAGCCAGAGGCGCGGGAAGGTATTTTGAGTGGGGGTGCTGAGGTGCTGGACTCCAGTGAACACTATTACGGGCGCTATTAGAGCACGCACAAAAGCACTCCCCACACGCAAACACACAGTACACCCGCGACTGTTACAATGAAGGCTCGATAATCAGCTCACGGCATATAGGCAGGGGTAAAGTGCTATTTTTTACGAGTGGGGAACGGACCTCACCTCCTCTATTTATAACTGAATATTTGAAAAGATGAGTGAATGTTTGCTTGTCACACTTGTTTGCGTTGAGTGGCGTTGACATCCAACTCTTCACATGACATAAAAAAGGTCGGTAACGTTAATCATTACGTTCCGCTGCCACCATCTACTGGCTAACGTTAAACGTAGAAAAATACATAGTTACATACATAAATACATCTGTCGGTTTATAGGCAGGTTACAGGTTTATTGTTGACCACGTAACGTTAATGTAACAGGTTTATCAAGTTACCATTACACTGGGTTTGAATGAGAGGATAGAGGAATATGTTTATTTATAGTAGACTTAAAGGTGGGGTAGGTAAGTTTGAGAAACCGGCTCGAGATCGCTAGAATTTGAAAATACACAACCGGAGAAAATCTGCCACTTCCTTATAGAGCCCCTCCTCCAACACACACGAACGCGCACATGACCAATGAGGGCACGAGATAAGTTTGTGCCCGATGGAAGGCTGACAAGCAGGTAGGCCATCCTGTTGTACTTTTTACAGTATTACGGCTTCTACAGATGACATTTTTTTATGGATTTTTTGTCAAAGCACTTAAGATATTCATTGCTATCGGGATGTTAAGAGCATTCCATGGAATATAACAAAAACTGTATCTCGAGCCGTTTTCTGAAACTTACCTACCCCACCTTTAAAAGATGTAATTAGAGTCCCAATGTAATTAAACAATACGGTTGCAGAGGTCAAATTTTAACATTTTTGTCCACTGGCCAAATGGCTAGCCTAGTGAATGTTGAAATTTTACCAGCCACTCAATAGATTGCCATTGTTATTTTTGGATGGTGCGTGCAACATACAGTACCAGCCACTTGCATGATATACCAGCATGTGGCTGGTAAATAGTGTTAATGGTAGATATCTCTTTTGGAACAGGTCATGTTTTAATATCACCAGTTCAGTATATTTCAGATAATATTGCAGCAATAGTTTTTTAGTTGCAGATGGCACAGAACAAATGTTTACTTTTAAGTACTTTTAACACAGTTTCCCTGCGGGGGATTACTAAAGTATTTATGATACTGATTTCTGATTCTGAAGTGTTTTGCTTATAAGTTGTTTGCATTTAGCTAAAGTGTGATGTTTTTCCTCATATTGCATTGCAATAGCCTGTTTAAAGTGATCATATAACAAACAACTAATCAGTACTGATACTGTATGCTAATAGATATAGGAGTGATAATAATACAGTAAATGCTTTGAATTTCTTAGATATAGCTGTGCAGTATTCTTAACAGACTAGATAGCAGCAGACAATAGAAGGCTTATTACAACCAGAAGAGACATGAGACTTTTATTTTTTAGAGACTTGAGACTTGACTTGGACTCGTGACCAAAGACTTGAGACTTGATCAAGTCTCACCCCACAAAGACTTGAGACTTGACTTGGACTCGTGACCAAAGACTTGAGACTTGACTTGGACTTGCAAAAAAAGAATTGTGAACATCTCATATATATATATATATATACAGTGCAATAATTATTTCATGCTAAATGAAGCTCTGTTGGATATCACTAGATCCTGTTACAGCGTAATATAAGTACATAACGATTGATGTGTACATTAGCATAATTACTAGCTAGCTGCTAACTGCCACCTCGTTAATATCAAATCCATCATAATAACAATCCATTACCATGCTGTCATGAACGTGCGGTGCTGTTACGTGTACGCAAATTGACGTGCTTGATGTGAACGAGCATTTTGGTTAAAGTTGCGCATGCGCTATGAGTGCACATACGGGTACTTCTCAGGCATGCCGGGTAATCTGTGACGTTTCACTCTCTCAAAAGTTGAGCAACTCTCATAGGAATTAATGAGGCCCCGCCTCCAACGCTGTATCCAGTTCTTATTATACATCCATGCTCTCAACACCCAGATGAAACAGAACTGTAAACAGATGTACTTTTTCTTTATGGATATTTTACAAATCACTCCCCTTTCAAAATGTATTCTTGTTTTACTGCCATATAGTATTTCATAACTGTTTTTCCTTTATTCTCTTATTTTTTTTATAACTATAGTGATCATATGAAGGTGTGCCGCGGAAATAATCTTTTGAATAATTTGTGACCAAACCGTTTGAGACCCACTGAGATAACTTAGACTAAAGTTAACTATCGAAACACTCAGAGAGTCCTTTAGCTCACCTGAGCCTCTCAGTCTGAGAGGAGAGTACTCTCCTCCAGCTTGTTGTGGAACAAACAGCTCCTTGTGTCCGTTAGTGCTGCTAGCTAACCAGATGCTAATAACACGGTCCCTGCTGCTGGCATCTCTCTGGGCCCTTCTCACTTCTCTTATTTTTCATTTCCTCGCTCCTCGGTCCCACCAGAAGTTGATTTGTCTGCGCCATTTTGAGTAGCGTCCCAATCATAGACTGTGGCTGAAGTCGAATAGTCCATTTAGCTTAGGAACCTTTCTAAAGGAGTGAAATGACCCGGAAGTCCCTCAGTGGCAGCCATGATAAGTGCCGTTCGAATTCTCTAGAATGATGAGAATGATAGGAAAGGAGGTTTCAAACTTCCTTTATAACCTCCTTTAGCTTAGGAACCACTGGACCTCCCTAACCGACAGGTGAAGCGAAAATGCTGCCCCACAATGCCTTGCAGCCGCAGCATTTGCCGTCACTCAACAGTCGGCCGTTCACGGAAACAACCGATTATGACCGAGAAATGATATCATGAAAGTTACGGTGCTTATTAAGCATTTTAAAACGTAGGTGGTAAGTTGTCAAAGTGCTTTGTTTTGAACGTTCATCAGGATTATAATCAAAAAGAGAAATATGAACGTTAGTTTTTACTGAAATTATCAAATAAAGTCAACATTTCACAGTCTTTACTGAGCTGTGTGGAGTTTGTTCAACTTTTAAAAGATGTTTGAATGGTGATATACACAGTGATAGATGTTAAGGACTAACGTTTATAATAAATACATTTGTTTTGATTTTAAGATCTTTTCATAGTTCATACAATCTTTGGGATCATTAGTATTAATGTGAACCGGAGGGAGAGAGTGAAGAGCATACGTTTTATGTTGCAAATGTATTATCTTTTCAATTTACACACGGCATCTATTGCACGTCTGTCCGTCCTGGGAGAGGGATCCCTCCTCTGTTGCTCTCCCTGAGGTTTCTCCCATTTTTCCCTTTAAACTGGGTTTTCTTTGGAAGTTTTTCCTTGTACGATGTGAGGGTCTAAGGACAGAGGGTGTCGTATTGTCATACTGATATTCTGTACACACTGTGAAGACCACTGAGACAAATGTAACATTTGTGATATTGGGCTATATAAATAAACATTGATTGATTGATTGATTGATACGTTTCACTTTCCTTTTTTATTTCAATTCCAACTTTGGTCATGAAGAATATGTTTCTCTGTTGTCTACATTCATAAAGCAAAACAGCAGCATCAGAGCACGGTGCAGAGTCTCTAGATGAGTTTACAGTAGTCCCTCCTTCTTATTAAACATCCATGTTGTAGTCCGCTGTATAGAAAACTGTAGTTTCCATAGTTTCCCCACAGCAGCAGATGCACAAAATGACGTCCGCTGGCGCATCTAAAACACGTCGGATAGTGAAAGTGCATTCTGATTCTCTAAAGCACTGCACTCTCTTCTCCTAAATCCGTTTGAATTCTCCTATCCACTATCCCTTAACCCCGTGACGTTTCACTCAGAGGTCAAGGAATAGACCATAGGGTTAAGAACTTAGGAGCTGATTTTTAAACTATCCGACTGCAGCCTGTATATATAAATGGACGTAGTGTCCGTGACGTCACCCATAGAATTCTGCAGAGTTGCTGTGAAGCCCTTAGTAGGCGGAGTCAGCCACTAACGGCTCGACTGTGACGTCAGAGTCTAATCCAAATAAGGGCAAAGAGGCGGGACCTGCTGCTTCCGAACTGGAAGTAAACAGAGCTAGCTCAGGCTAAGAAGCTAAGCTAACATGAAATACATGCATACCAAGTTACTGCTAACAGTGTCGTTCCCCTATATAAACGTTACATTCATAATCAAATGAGACAATCTGCAAGAGAATTAGCTATATTTTGTTATTCTTAATGCTTGTCATTCACACGTTGAGAAAAGACGGACTCCACCGCCCGGACCTAACAGAGCCGCAGGGGGCTAGCTCCGGGACGCCGGCTGGAGCTAGCCCCCTGCGGCTCCGTTAGCTCCGGCGGCCACCACTGGGATAATTGGGTCCCCTATTAACATTTGCTCCCGTTTAGCATTATGGGCGTCATAGCCATAGACTATAAAAGTCTTACCCAAGGCTGAATCATAAACTAAAATGTATATGTATGCATAAAGGGTTACGTCCTTAGCTGGCTAATAAGTAACAAGCTAAGCTACCAAGCACACAAACACCTGCGAACGGGTTAACATGTATAATATTATCATTTTAGACTTCTTGGATGTTCTGTTAGTACATTCAAGCGCACAGCACGACATTTTAATTGTCTGGTATTTGTAACAATATTCCCTAAAAGGCACAATCACCACAAACACGGCTAAAGCTAAAGGGTCAAGTACAGTACTATGACTAACTAACGTTGTAGCCTCTATGGTTGTAGCCAGTGTTGCCAACTCCATAGTAAGGAAAGTAGCTATTGGCTGTCCGAAAAGTCGCCAGAAGCCGCTAAATGACGTCATCGCCTAATTTGCATATCATGTTATGGCTTACAATAAAGGCAGTATGCCCGTGTGTCATCTCCAATAAATGGCTTCAACCATCCTTTATACTCAGGGTTTGATTCCCACTCCTTTCTGTATTTTTGAGAATACAATTTAGACTGTGCCATGATGTTTAGCTTTTCACAGAGAGGCACACACACAGTGGACGAGGTGATTGAGTGACTGAGGCTGTGTGAGTCAAAGCAAAGCAAAGGCAGTTATGTATTATAGTGTGAAAGTGAGTGAAGAAACATTTACATTTTACATTTAAATCCCGCTCAAAACCAGGACGGATTGGCAGTTGGCGTATGCGCAATTCATTTGCAGTCTCGACGCGGGGGAGTGTGGTTGTCTCCTCTCTGCTCTGACTGCAGCATCAGCTCTGCTGCGGCCAGGCAACTGTCAGTCTGAGCGCCTGTGCTATGGGAGGGAGGCGGGGCTCACGGCAGCACCCGCAGCTCGTTAACTTCAGAACAATACGTGAGTCTCCAAACACCAGAAAAGTCCCTAATAACACCATTATAAATCGTTAGATTAGTCGTTAGTCGCTTTTGACACAAATAAGTAGCCGGAGGGTTTGGAAAGCCGCCAAATTTAACGAGAAAATCGCCAAGTTGGCAACACTGGTTGTAGCATAGCAGAGTGGACAAGTTGCTGTTAGCTGACAGTGAGGCATGTACGTGTCCATCAACGTGACCACGCCCTAATTTATGCAAAAACTTTAAGACCTAATATAAATAAAAGGGTTGTGTCTGCGACCTTCAGCACTCACTGGATCGGTTCGCAACCGAGTGTGAAGCGGCTGGGATGAGGATCAGCACCTCCAAATCTGAGGCCATGGTTCTCAGCAGGAAACCGATGGACTGTCCACTCCAAGTAGGGAATGAGTCCTTACCCCAAGTGAAGGAGTTCAAGTATCTCGGGGTCTTGTTCTCGAGTGAGGGATCAATGGAGCGTGAGATGGGCCGGAGAATCGGAGCAGCGGGAGCGGTATTGCAGTCGCTTTACCGCACCGTTGTGACGAAAAGGGAGCTGAGCCGGAAGGCAAAGCTCTCTGTCTACCGGGCCATTTTCGTTCCTACCCTCACCTATGGTCATGAAGGATGGGTCATGACCGAAAGAACGAGATCGCGGATACAAGCGGCCGAGATGGGTTTCCTCCGCCGGGTGGCTGGTGTCTCCCTTAGAGATAAGGTGAGAAGTTCGGTCATCAGGGAGGGACTCGGAGTTGAGCCGCTCCTCCTTCGCGTCGAAAGAAGCCAGTTGAGGTGGTTCGGGCACCTAGTTAGGATGCCACCTGGGCGCCTCCCTAGGGAGGTGTTCCAGGCACGTCCAGCTGGGAAGAGACCAAGGGGTAGACCTAGGACCAGGTGGAGGGATTATATCTCTTCGCTGGCCTGGGAGCGCCTTGGGATCCCCCAGTCAGAGCTGGTTGATGTCGCCAGGGAAAAGAAAGTGTGGGGCTCTCTGCTGGAACTGCTGCCCCCGCGACCCGACCACGGATAAGCGGGAGAAGATGGATGGATGGATGGGTTGTGTTAGAAAACAATTCACTCACAGATTCATAATCATGAAGGTGGAATCTAACTATATCGATAATAATATGTATTGCATCCATGGGTAGAAACATGTTTTTTTCTGCTGTAAAGTTGGGCATTTTAACATGGGGGTCTATGGAAATTGCACCTTTCTGCAGCCAGTCCCTAGCGGCCCATTTATGAACTGCAGTGTGTGGCACTTCCGTATTGGCTTCCCTGCTGTTCCCCAGAGTTTGCCGCTTGGTCCCAATAGAGAACCGCAGTGACGCGTCCTAAAACCCTGAAGTAAGTTAGCATTTTTAGCACTTCCGGTTCCTTCGTCAAAAAGCAATGCATTTTCTCCATAGGGTTTTGGAAAATAGCTCGAAATAAGGTCTGTGGTTGACACAAATGTAAGAGATAAATCACGTTTTGTTCTACGACATTAAATACATCAGCAGTGACCCCACTGCTGGGGTAGTAATAGGACTACAGAAATTGTCGAGGCCGTTGTACGTCATTACGCCGAACACGTAAACACTCCCGCTAAGTTTGTTTTCCCCTGTGAAAGCAAGTACCTGCCTATCTTTAGTATCTGTAGTATATTTAGTATCTGTATCTCTATATCTGACCATTAGAATCTGTATTTTTGAAATTGTCGTTTTTAACACCATAGTTTTACAAATTATAGAATCAGGCATGAAAATCACTCACCTTTCGGCGAAATTCGCCGTTTTGAATCCAAAATAGGTCGTTTGTGTGATTCATGTAGATCTGCAATAAAAATATTTGTTTGGTATGGGGGGGGTCTGGGACCCAGAGTAATCTTCGGCCACGAGCTGTTATGTGCCATCATGACACGCATGGTGTTCTTTTTTTATATATTATAATGCAGCGCGAGCTGTGTGCTCGAGTCTTCCTGCCTGTCGGCTCTGCTGCTCCGCGATGATGGTCTAGCTTCAGCCGGCCGTTCGTTAATATTAACTGTGCGGTCCGGAGTCACTGTGGTACAGACTGGACCGCTGGTGAACAGCTGTTAGAACGGGCCGTTCAGGTGTTCAGAGCAGAGCTCCCTGTCGGAGCGCAGAGCATGATGTGAACTGAAAAGTTGTTCTGTCGCAATATTATCGTTGAGCTAGCTAGCTAGCATACATTGTCACTATCTGCTAACATTAGCTTTAGCCTTCGTTTTCTATTTTTTTTTTTTTCATAGGCTATAAACGGAGGTGGTATTAGTATAGATCTTGTACTTGAGTACAAGTAGAAGCACTCAGATCTTGTACTAAAGTAAAAGTAGAAGTACTCAGATCTTGTACTTGATTAAAAGCAGAAATACTCAGATCTTGTACTTGAGTAAAAGTAGAAGTACTCAGGTATTTTACTTGAGTAAAAGTAGAAGTACCAGAGTGTAGGAATACTCTGTTAGGTGGAACTAAAGTCTGATTCAACACTTGATTAGATTTTACATCATTCATCCACATCTGTAAAGTAACTAAAGGTATTAATACATGTAGTGGAGTCAAAGTACACCATTTACCTCTGACCTGTAGAGGAGAAGAAGAACAAAGTAGCAAAACATTGAAATACTTAAATAAAGTACAAGCAGAGTTGGGTGTAACGCGTTACTTTGTAACGCGTTACTGTAATAATATTACTTTGTCAGTAACGGAGTAGTGTAACGCGCTACTTTTATAATCCAGTAATCACACTACAGTTACTAACATTGCCCCGACACGCGTTACTTCGTTACTTTCTAAAATCAGTCATAATCAAACCTCAACAAACACCTGCAAAGAACACATGCTAGGTGAAGCTAACGCACATAGCTGTTGTTTATTTATATCACACACACACACACACACACACACACACACACACACACACACACACACACACACACACACACACACACACACACACACACACACACACACACACACACACACACACACACACACACACACACACACACACACACACACACGTAGTTCTTCTTCTCTGTTTTCCGGTTGTTGCTTGTTTTGAATGACGAATACACACTACCGCTGCCTGCTGGTAAGGAGAGTTATTGCCACTCACGCATGCGCAGTTCGTACGTGCTCGGCTGAAGTCTGGCTCCAGTGCAACACATGAGAGGCTTCTCAATTCTTAAATTTCCCCTCCTCGACTCCCCTCCTCGAGACTTAGTCCCGCCCACAGGAGATGCGAGCGGAGGACCGAGGAGGGGAACCGAGGAGAGAGGAGGGGAAGCAGCAGACGTTTAAAGAAATGAGAACTCCTCTCCTCTGAGCGGTCATATGAAAGCGACGTCCGTTCATTATTATGTGGCATCAGCTGTCGGGTGTTTCGTCATATTTTATAATCTCTGTTAGATCAGCTGAACATTGTTCCCCCACATATTTACTTTGAATTCATTGAGAGTGCGGTATAATGAGACAATAACAGGCTACAGATGTGGACACACACACACAAATATATTTATATAAATATATACAATTTAAAGTACGAGAGCACTCTCATAATAACGTAACACAATCAGAGACTGGATATATATCCCCCCTCTCTCTGGTCGCTGAAATGGGGAATTGAAATTACGGGCCAAAAGTTGTATTTGTAAGTATTAAAAGTAAGGACACCAAACCAACTGAGACCTGCCTGTCCACCGCATCTGCGCACTGTACAACACACACATACACACTGTACAACACGCACATACACACTGTACCAGTGCGTGTTGTACAGTGTATAGGTGCGTGTGGTACAGTGTGTAGGTGTGTGTGACACACACCTACACACTACACACACCTACAGCTCCTAAAGCATAATCAGGCTACAGCCGTTGTGTATTTTATTATGTGAAGCACTAAATGGTTTTAGAAAAATATGGACTCTTTGTTTGTAGATATCTACTAAACTAAAGCAAATAAAGAGAGTATGCCTGTTATACTGAGTGATATATATTGTACACACTGCTCTGCTTTCTGCAGGACCTCACAGCTGTTCTCACTGTAAACATCGCATTGCGATGAGAGCAGGTTCTAAAATGATATCCAGGGGATGCATGCAGAGCTGTCATTGGCTGAGATAAGTCCGGCCGTGCGTCACGCCTCCACCGATCCCGGAAATGCATCCACGGAGGAGCCGTGGAGGAACCATCAGTGTATCCTCGGTTATAGCTCCTCCAGAGAGCCTCCTCGACGCTCGATCCTCGGTCCTCGGTGTGCATTTAGAGAAATGAGACGTCCTTCAAAATGGCGCACTGAAATTCATTTCCGGGTCACTACCGGAGGACCGAGGAGTCCAGGAGGGGAAATTTGAGTATTGAGAAGCCTCTATGGCCAACACGCAGGAGAACACGCTGACGCAACAGCGTGAGCAGAGATAGACTGCGCAAAATATACAGATAGCAGGAGACAGACGACAGCCACGGTCAGATAGCAGGAGACAGAGGACAGCCACGGTCAGATAGCAGGAGACAGAGGACAGCCACGGTCAGATAGCAGGAGACAGAGGACAGCCATGGTCAGATAGGAAAACATTCAGGAGCTATCTGGATAAGTCTTATGCGACAATGGAAACTGAACTAAAGAGAACATTTGAAACTTTAGCAGTCTGCGTGATCTGCCTGTAGGGAGGGGCGGGCCGGCCCTGCGAGTAAAGTAACGAGTAAAGTAACGAGTAAAGTAACGAGTAAAGTAACGAGTAAAGTAACGAGTAAAGTAACGAATTACTTTATGTAGATAGTAACGAAGTAGTGTAATATATTACTTTTTTTTAAAGTAATATGTAATATGTAATATATTACTTTTTTTTAGTAACGACCCCATCTCTGAGTACAAGTATCTCAAAATTGTACCGAAGTATAGTACTTGAGTTTATGAATTTAGTTACTTTACACCAGATGCCATAAAGATAGAAAGACTCAGTCTTGCACAGAGGCATGACAATAGATTTTCAAAATGCTCAACAGTGCTGCCAAAATTATAAACTGACTGCTACACAATTAAAATAAATGCTTTTATATATTTCTATTAGATGTGACTCTTTAGCATTTCTGTTATTATTAACACTGCTGCTTTAGTTGTTTTGACTGCTAAAATCCTCTGTTATTCCGTGGGGTCGGGGGGCTCGGGTCCTTGTCACCTTTTCCATTCCTGATGAGTTTGCATCCCTGAGAATAATTAATTACCAGTGTTTTCCAATTTTACTCGGCAGTTTGTTTCGTTGGCTAACGTTAGCTAAAGCTAGCGCTACTAGTTAGCTACGCAATGGTTTGTTGCTTTGCTCCGGGTTGCAGCCACAGGTCTTCGTATGAAACGTGCTCGTTCTATCGTTTCCCGGCCAATGTTTTCCAAAGGAGAGTCTGGATTCGTGCCATGAGGTAAGCTGACATTACATTTTTGTCCATGTCACGGTGAAATTTAAATGATGGGTAGTGACTGTATCGCCGTTTTAGAGATGGCGCTGCTGAAAAGACCGCAACATAAGTAAAGATAATGAATAAATCCTATTAAAACCTGTGTGGCTTATATGATAAGTCTAATTAGTACAAGCAGCATAACGTTTCATCATGTAACTAAAGATTGTAGTTAGGGAAATCAGTTTGACATATTGAACTAATAACAAATCACCTCTGGCTGGCAGAGAACTCTCTGCTCCATAGCTTCTCTTGGATGTAAAATCACATGTACATTTTACATTTATATTCAATTTAATATATATAACTTATATTTTGTTTTTCTTGTTATGCTGCTGCAACACAAACATTTCCCAAATTGGGATCAATACAGTAATATCTTAATTAATTAAGAAATATAACTATTATAATTAGTGTAGCAGCTGACACCTATTTTCAATATGGATTAATCTACCATTTATTTATTTAGTTCAATTTTGATCTATAAAATGTCAAAATAGTGAAAATGTTCACGAGACTTATCAAAGTGCAAGGTTATATCTTTAGATGTTTTTGTTTTAGCCTATGTAGGCCTACTGTATGTCTTAATGCTCTTATATGTGACGGTGTGACTTCCATGAAACTAATATTGTATATCTTCCCAACAGACGAGCTGACAGGAAACCTAACACTCTAACAACCACAACATTGCAAAGGCGAGTAAATGTAAATTAAAAACCATTCACAATTTCTTAATTTCTTCTTCTTTCTTGCAGTGAGGTGAAGCTGACCTTGCACTTGGTGCCAGTAAGGATGTTCCTCACGCAGGCTGAATGTTACTCCTTCCTTACTGACACAGAAGCCCTTGATTTGCAATGCTTCACTAATTGTTATTTCCCTGGCTCCGTAGGGACACTTTACCTCCAGCACAGCTGAAGACCCTACCAGACCATCTGGAGATGCCCCCAACACTCCTGATTGGGAGAGCCACAAACCTGACTCATGGACCTGCATCTGGGTTGCAGTGGTGAATGCCCTGACGCCCTCACATTCATTCATAGTCTCCCACTGTACAGACAAAACACCATCAAGGGCCTGTTGTTACCCTGGCAATAAGGGAAGCAGTCACACGCTTTGACCTCAGGACAGCTCCAAAGTTGCTGGCAGTCAACCTTCCTTTCCTGAACAAATGCCAGTTTGGGTTGGTTCGCTGACCAGTGGTAGCCACCTGAATTGCCCTCTGTTGCTCCTCAGACAATGCCATGCTTGCCACAATTGCCTCAGGTCCCTGATGCCCAACAGATTTGATAATTTCAGGAACAGTAACGCAGCGTCCACACTACAGCTCCAAAAATAGCTTGGAGCTGGGCGTGTCTGGAGCTTGGGGATTTTATTCAAGCAACACGACCAACAACCAATCACATGAATCTCCCGCCCCCGACATACAAAGCAAAAACCCCCGGGGATTTTATGCGAGCAATATATATATAAACTCCCCAAACAGGCGAAAACCTACCAGTTCCCCCCACTGCCTCTGCCACCTCCCTCCATGCTGGTTCCTCCGGTTTGTGTCCCGGTAGGTGAAGAGGGTCTGGTCATACAAAACCGGGTGATTGCTACGGTGATAGTTAGTTTCTCCTCCGACTTTTTTTGAAATATAGAAATGAACGGCGGGATATCTCTCCCAGCTTAGACGCGGTTTGATTGGCTGGCGCTTCAGCTGTCAGATTTTGGGAAACGGGATTTGATTGGCTGGCGCTGGCTACTCCGGCGTCCAGGCGACCAGAAGTTGAACAATGTTCAACTTCTGGTCGCCTGGGTCGCCTGAGACGCCTCGCTCTGCTACCCACAATTCAGTTCGGCGAAAAAGCGCGGCTACGTGACGTCACCCCATTGAAAGTGAATGGGCAGCTTGGAGCTGCTTGGAGCTTTCGACGCTGTAGTGTAGACGGGCCGTAAGTGTTTCCAAGCTGTAGTGTTCCTCTTCTGGCTCGGGGGAGAGAAGCAAATACATTCCTGAGAACCTGCCCCCGAGTCTGTCCCTCAGCCAGTCACGATCTTCGGAGGTGGGCTCTCTTGTCAGCGGGTTAAATTAGTTATTGGTTGGAAGAAATAGCTCCTCCACTGAATGCGTACGTTTAGCTGCCTTTGGCTTCTTCCACTGACAGGGGGTGTCAGTGCAAGGCAAGGCAAGTTTATTTATATAGCACTTTTCAACACAAGGCAATTCAAAGTGCTTTACAAAATTGAAAGACATTAAGAAAATGGCATTTAAAATCAGTCATTAAAAAGAAAAGCTAATAAAAGAAACATTAAAGGAAAAAATACATGGATAAAAGTTACAGTGCAGTCTAAGATATGAATAGTTCAATTAAAAGCAGCGACAAAAAGAAAAGTCTTCAGCCTGGATTTAAAAGTAGTAAGAGTTGCAGCGGACCTGCAGGTTTCTGGGAGTTTGTTCCAGATATTTGGAGCATAATAACTGAATGCTGCTTCTCCATGTTTAGTTCTGACTCTGGGGACAGAAAGCTGACCAGTCCCTGAAGACCTGAGAGATCTGGATGGTTCATAATTTAGCAGGAGGTCAGAAATGTATTTTGGGCCTAAACCATTCAGTGCTTTATAAACCAGTAGCAGTATTTTTGAAATATATTCTTTGACACACAGGAAGCCAGTGCAGCTGAAATTGTGGATGGCAAAGATGGCTAATGCAGCCGCATGACTGCATTTCCATTCTCCACGTGGGCATTCACATTTTGTGGAGAGAATTCCCTCTTCTCCTGTAGATACTTGTGGTGGTGGGATTGTTTTATTATTTAAAATATATTTACATTTGTAATGCCTTCCCAATTATCCCTTTAATTGTTTATAGCCTATACTGTATGTTTATTTCATGGATATTTCTGTGTTTACTGGTCTGTAATAAAGATTTCATGTGACACATAAAATGGATTTGTTGATGGGAATTAATGTCACTAATGTGAATAAATTAACTCTAGGTTAACGGTACTCTTGCTATCACTACTCACCGACACTATAAACCTTGTCCCTCATGCTAGCCCTGACAACACCGGTAAGCACACCTTCATCTAGGCTGCACTGTTGTACGTGTCCTGACTTGTAGTGGTTCTCTCCTCTATCTACACTCTTCTTGTCATCTTTGTAAAACGATATCAGACTGGTAATTGACAGTCATGACTTCTAGTTAAATTCAGTGTGGCTAAAATGAAAAGCTTTGTTAAAATATGCAAGCGTGCGAAAGTCAAAGTCAGCTTTATTGTCAAACATTCTACATGTGTTATACATCCAGAAATATCGTTTCCCACAGTGTGACATGTATACATAAAACAACACAAAAAGGGCCTAGATAAACGTGGTATACATTAAACATACAAAAAAGGGCCTAGATGACCGGGGTATACAGTTTAAAATGTTAATATATTTAAAGTGTTCAAAGTGCAGTTTCAGTGCAAGTCAGTTGAAACGATCTTAAATTGGCGTGACGTTGAAGTCGTGCGACCCTGCTGCTGTACTAGCTTGTAGTTCGTTTATAGCATAACGTTAGCATTTTGCTTCTGGCGACTAGATTTATGATTCAAAAATTATAAAAGTAGGGTTGACATGTGGAGATTATCCGGCTGAACAAAACGTGAGCCCTCTCTTAAATGTGTGTCAACCACAGACCTTATTTCGAGCTATTTTCCAAAATCCTATAGAGAAATTGCATTGCGTTTTTGACGAAGGAACCAGAAGGAGTTTACATCCGGGTTTTAGGACGCGTCACTGCGGTTCTCTTTTTTGCCGGAGGACCGAGAAGCGAGGAGCGATAATAGAGGAGCTTTAACCGAGGAACCACCAGACCATCCTTCGATGAAATCCTCAGACACTCGCCCCGCCCCCTTACTGTGTATCGCTCACATTGGATCGCTCACTGATTGGACGAGGCAGTGCATGCACTGATCTGATGCTTCTTGACATGAGAGCAGTTTCCCAGCGGAGTGAAGAAAATACATGAACCTCACGGGAGTCACTCCTCAGTTTATACTGTGTTTTGTTTCAATTAATGTATCATTTAGTTACAAATATGTGATATATCTGAACAACAAAGTGGTCAAAAATCATTTTCTTCCTTTATTGGGAACATTTTCATGATCGCTTTTTTCGTTATTTAAGAATGGCATTTATCTTTTTTGAGAATGAGTTCTTATTTTTTTAACGTATTTGGGTCTATAACAGATGATACAAATGTTTGTGTCAGTAAATGTGTACTCATAGTATGGAATGCCATTTAAGCCAAAATTAAATAAATACATAATTAAATAAATACATATATATATAAATATGCCTATGAAATAAATTCTGAAATAAATAAATGAGGCAATAGATATGTATACATGTACATTTAAATACACATTTATTTATTTCATGGGACTTTTATTTCATAATGACACATTTTTTTATTTCAAGAGACTTTTATTTCATAATGACATATTTATTTATTTATTTCAGATGACTTGTATTTCATAATGACGCATTTATTTATTTCAGGTGACTTGTATTTCATGATGAGACATTTCCATTCCTTATATGCAAATGAACGGGGCGTGGTTAGCTCACAGATCCAGAGACCCAGACCAAAGCAACAGCACCACACTATCTACTCGAGAAGAGGAAGAAAATGGAGGAGAAGGACGATAAGGCAAACTACTAAATTCTCAGAGTCAGACATCGCATGTAATCTGATACTCTAAATTTCACCCGCCAGAAATGTTCGCTTCTTCTTCTTCGGTGTAAATTGTCCGTTGGCAAACCAGTTGACTTCTTCTTCTCTCGGTTTTTTGGCAGATTGCAAACAACTTTAAGGTGCATACCGCCACCTACTGTACATGAGTGTGAATCATCATATCATTCCATCTCTTAACTCATGGACGTATCTATGATCTAATCCAAAAATAAATAAATAAAAAACATAATAAATAAAACAAAACAAAACAACAATCTATGATATTTCCTGACCTAATGTTAGATAGTTTTACCCACCCCAGTTTCACTAAAGGTAAACAGTGCCTTTCTGGTAGCTCTTTCTCCCTCTCCTTTTGTTCCCAAAATACCAACCACACTCCGTTCCCTCTCTGCCTCTAAAACGTTATCCTTTAGTTTTTCTCTTTCAGCTTTATAAATGTTCCACATTTTCTTTAACTCCACAGTTCCTACACTTGTCACTGTTACTTTTCCCCATGACATGCAGCGTACCATTCAATGCTGTGTGATTTATTCTGAGTCTAGCTATCATGATTTCCTCCCTTCTGTTTCTTTCTTTATAAATATTTGTCTGCTGGCATACCAGAAGACCAGCATTTATCTATCACCAGCTTATGTTAGTATTACATATACAATGTATTCTGGTAACTATCAAAATAAAGACATTGTATAGTGTTCATATTTATTTATTTAATAAATTATACTTAATACAATAATATTACAAAAAAAACCTACATCTAAATAAATATATCATCTAAAATAGATGCATTTGATTTTAAAAATAACAAATATAATTCAAAATGTAAACGGCAACAAAGAAATTATAAACTTGTTTTTTCTTTTTCTTGTTAATATCCATTATCTTCTCTGTTATGTATCTTCCGGTCTTTGCAAATCTGGCCAGCATGCTTGAAGCAAACTGAAAATAAGAAACAACAATACACTTACACAACCTCTGACTTCCCTAAAAAAGCTCAATCAGGTTCCCACGCAAAGTCTGTATCTTGAAAATAAAATAAATGTGCTTCTAACAGCTGTGTTATGGCGTAGTATACACCATATTTATACACCCTTATAAGTATTGATTTACGCTGCTTCTAGTGCTTCATGTAGGCTATGAATATAGTACAATAATGTGTAATGGTAGCTATATCTTTCCACAAACAGATATTCCCAAAAGCAGCAATATCTGTTGTTTCTTGAGCTCCATTGTTTGCACACCAGCAGAGGGCAGCAACAGATATTTAAACAGCAAATCGATGCTAACCATATTCTTCAGGGAGTTGTTAATCCCTGGCAGCAGGCTACAAGTTTGCCATACAATTGACTTTGTGCCTGGTCGGAGAAGGTGCATATAGATTAGAAAGCCATTGGACAAACTCAATGAATGCCCTCTCTGTAGTACTGAATAATGGACGCCCTTGATGCTTTGTTTCCCCAATAAATCTGCTTGAAATGTCCACCCGTTTCCTCAGATCTCTGTCCAAGCAGGCAGATCCAGCCGCTGCCATGACCTCTCCAGTATTTGGACATGGACCAATGTCTCATGCATACATACTGGGAGGGAAATAATATCAAGGCAAGGTCTTGGTGCAAGTGTCAGCTCACATAAGCACCACATGTCATCCTTGTTATGAGACTGAGGACAGGAGAGGTTTTTTTTCTTAGGCTGACCATTTCTGTTTATGCCAAAACAAATGTGCTTTTAACTCTTTGTTCCTGAGCTCTGACCTTTCCACTACAGCCACAACAAAGAGAAAAGAGGACATTGCTTACTCTACTTACGGACAGCCATTGTTTTTTTTCTTTATCAAAATCAGATTTTGTGTTCATGTTCAAACCAATAATTGTATTAGGCTAGACCAACATACATTTAATTCCTTTCGGATTAAAACTCAAATTCAGTCTGGCTATGTGAGACCAGTCCTAAAGTCGCTCTGACATTCAGGAAAATGTCTGTTATCACAAAAGCATGCCCCATAAATGGCAGGTTGGTAAAGTGGCAGCATTCACTGGTCACCCATTTCACAAATGTAACATGGTTAGGTCTGTTATATATCACTACGCCACAAGGGTTATCAGTGGGTCAGACTGTTGATAAGTTACAGCATTTGGCTCACATCACCTCCAGCAAGCTCCACATACATCCCTGTTACAGCATCCCAGAATATACCACACAGTGAGGCTAATGGGATGGATGGACCACCTTAAACTAGCCACATACTGTATATCTATTCAAAATCTAAATTCTAAATATTGTATGCTTTCATTGTTAAACATGATGTGTTGTACATCTGGTGTTAATAGGCGTTAGCTCAACAATTACGTTTTTGATTATGAAGCCTATGAATTTAGTAATTGGTGGTGTTGTTATAATTAAAAAGTACACAATCTATGTTTACAGTAGATAATGAATAAAGTCGTTGCATTCACTTACTTTATGCATTGTACTTTCTTTGTAATAAATCAGCAGTGTTTTTGAGCCTATACAATTTAGCCTCAGTGTTGCAATAAAGTATATGAAATCAAAAATGTCGTCTTATATTGTTATGTTGCTGTATTTTCTTCAGGGATACTGCAGCAAAATACTGTTCATGATTTCACTAAAATATTAGATATTCAGTAGCTTGCTGAACTCACCTAACTTGAGACCTAAATCACACAGGCCTTTGTCGGTTTCTTGCATTGTGGCACAGTTAAGCTACAACTGCAGGGATTAAATAGAAGCACATGATGATTCAACCCCGTGATTTCTCACTGAGTCGGCTGATGCACCCAATCATTTCCTCTTCCTTCCTTGTCTTTTCTGCTTTCTCCTGACAGCGGGGCCCACTTCTCTGTTCCTCTCTTCCCGGAGCGCCATGGCCTCCCCTCGGCTGGAGACCTTCTGCTGTCCGAACCGGGACGCGGCCACAGACTTCGTGGTCTCCTTCCAGCCCGATTTGTTCGCTGCTCTGGGTCTGGCCAGCGCGACCCTCAGTCTCTTGTTTGCCGTTTTACAAATTCTGCCCAAACGCAAAGGATACAGAAGACTCGGGCAGTATCCGCTGCCCAGACCCGCATCCTCCTCCCGGATAGTGTTCATCATCAGTATATGTGACATACTGGGATGCATAGGTAAAGAACAGTCCTGCTTTCACTCAGAATACTGTTTCACAACGTGGGTTTCTGGATTTAATTACACTCGCAAATATGTTGTTTTTAACCCTTTTGTTGCATGGCATCAGTTTATCTGACATGTGAAACAGAGAATAACATAACACATAACTTTTAAAAATGGCCCACTCTTGGTCAACTTAAAACTTGATAACAAACTTTGAATACGCAAATCTAAACTCAAAGTGATAGCTTTATTTGAGATGTTTGGTTCTAAAGCAACTTATTACGAAACAAAAGAATGAATCATTATCCTCTCATGTGAGTCATGAATGACTCCTAACAACTGCAAACCATTTGTTCCTGTTGATCTGAATGCAGCATTGTTCTTATAGCAACCACTACCTACATGTTATTAACACTGAAAAACAGTGGTGTAAAGTAACTAAGTAGTATTGAGTATTTCATTGTTTTGCTACTTTGTACTTCAACTCCAGTACAATTCAGAGGTAAATAATGTAGCCTACTTCTACTCTACATTTATTTAATACCTTTAGTTACTCTGAAGATATGGATTAATGATGTGGATATAATCAACACTTGCTGCAGCTTTACCTGCTTTGATAACACTTTAATGCATCAATCATTTATAATAAAAACATATAATATATATAATTCTAAAATGGGCCAATCTGCATAATGAGTATACTTTTACTTTTGGTACTTTTTCACTTTTACTTGAGTAACATTTTAATTGCAGGACTTTTACTTGTAACAGAGTATTCCTACACTCTGGTACTTCTTATTTTACTTAAGTACACGATCTGAGTACTTCTCCCACCTCTGCTGAAAAAGGCTGTAAGAGTATTTTCAGCGCACCGAACCAATGTGACACTCGAGCTGTTCATTCACCACCCTGCCTGTGCTCCTGCCTGGTGAGAGAGGAGGCAGATGAAGTCATGTATTACTGTGTGCTTAGTGCCCGGCGAGATCCATCCACAACTGCGGAATAACAGCTTGAAGCACATCCATGACACAGTTTAAAGAGAAATATACAACAGCATGTAGTCTGCATCACATTAACATTCTGGGAGAGCTCCCTGTTTTTCCATCCACAGTGAAGAGTCCTGTGTAGGAAATGGAAACACCCTTATAAAACACACCTGGAGGTAGTTCATATTTCCATGACATAAATCTGCTATTAAAAGGACTCCCATGACTGAATGTACTTAATTAACACACTTAATAATGCAGAATGAAATGATGCTTTAAATGTTAATCAAATCCAGATCCCTGTTTTGTTTTGTATTATTTCCTCTTCCAGCAGGCTGTCTGGTTCTCTCAACAGGTTACAAACATGAGATCATGTGTTGTTTTCCTCCTCCAGGTATCATTGTGCGGTCATCTGTCTGGCTGGGCCTGCCGAACGTCATTGAGCGTATCTCAGTGGCCAACAGCACCGAGGTCTGGCCAGAGGTCTTCTGTGTCGGCAGCGCAGTATGTATGATGCATTTTGACAAATCTTCCCCTTTTTTAACAGTCAAACAGTTAAGTTAAGTACATTTACCATACAGGTTGTTTAAGTTCAGCTTCATGCCTGACATGACAGAACAAGGCGCTATCGCGGACACAAACTCATAATTCTGTTTATTCTAAATCATGCGTGATCCTGGGAAATCCAGATTTCACTCATGCTCAGCAAGCATGCACGACTGACTGTAAAATATCGGTTAGCCCACGGCTTTTCAACTGTAAAGTCACACATAACATATTTACCTCAGTTACTCATGCTTCTTATTATGACGAATGACTTTACGAATTTATGCGTTACAGATGTGGATCCAGTTGTTTTTTAGCGCTTCTTTCTGGTGGACCTTTTGTTATGCTGTCGATGTCTTCCTGGTGGTGAAAACTTCTGCAGGAATGAGGTAGGCCTATCTGAGCATCACCTTCCATATTTCATTATCACCTTAACATCTTCTCCATTAATCACAAGATGAAGCGCAAAGCCTTAAACTGAGCTGAGAATGTGTGAAACATCCTTCTCTCACTTATTCCTCCTTTGTGCTAGTCATGTGTTGCTTCTTCTCGCATGACTTACCCTACAACTAGTTTGAAATTTGTTGTAGAGAGAGCATTTCCTAAAGGTATACAGATGGATCAGTTATACTGTTTTAACGTTCTTCCTGTGTTTCAATGGGCTAACAATACATTTCAAACCTCAGTCCGTGTTGTACATTTGTTTTCTCCATTGAAAAGAAAATGTATCCTCAAGATAAAAGAGCAGCATGTGCTGGGAGCACAGTCTCATGACTTGTTTCTCTTCCCATCAGCACCATTATCCTCTACCACATGATTACATGGGGTCTGGCCGTGCTGCTGTGTGTGGAAGGAGTGGCCATGCTCTACTATCCATCCATCTCTGAGTAAGTCCCTTTGTTGTTCCTTAGATGCACGGTCTAGCACCTTCCAGCATTTTGTCACTGTCTTTTGTCATTCAAGAGCCTGAGGCTATCAGTAAAACTGTGGATGAATAAGTCAGTGTGTATTCCCATAGAAAAAAGATGTTGAAACTGGGTTAAGAATTTATCTCCCAGTGATGTAGTTGTGATCAGCAATGCTAACTGTAATGTTCTCTTGCATTGTGTGCAGTTGTGAGCAAGGCCTCCAGCATGCTATCCCTCACTATGTCACCACATACGCACCAATGCTGCTGGTCCTCGTGGCCAATCCTATCTTCTTTAATCGGACCATATCTGCAGGTAATTCCTATACTTTTACGTTATATATATTCTTAAACATGTACATGCATGGGTTTTCAATATCTACTTATTTTTTTCTTCCAATCTAGTGACATCTTTGCTAAAAGGACGACAAGGAATCTACACAGAAAATGAGAGACGGCTGGCCAATGAGATACAAATACGCTTCTTTAAAATTATGCTGGTGTTCTTCATCTGGTATGTTAACATTGTTTATCAAAGGGATACATTACACTCAAAGAAATATTCTGATATTTTCAGCAGCACGTTTCTTGCTGAGGTTTAAGGGAGAAGATTGTAACTTATATATATTTAATATACAGACAGGAGAGTGGTATTAAGCAGTAGCCAGTTAGCTTAGCACAACGAGCTAGCCTGGCACTCCAAAGCAATACAATCTACCACAGAGCACCTCTAGTCTAAAGCTAACTAAATACCATGGTAAACCTCGTTTAATTTGACAATGTGTAAAAACAATGTGATCTTAGTTTGCTGGTTTCCTGACAACCTTATAATGACAACAAGACTCAAGGAAGTAATTTAGTTTTTACACTTTTTTCTTATAAGAATATTTTATTATGTTTATTCAAAGGACCATATCATTATGTTTTATATTCTCAACTCTAAACCATGCATTTCTATATGTTATTGCATGTAATGAATGTATGACGTAACAGTGAATCAATATTCCTTAGCTAATCACAATTCACAACACAACCTCTGATGCACCCTGCATTAACTCATGCATCTCCTCACCATGAGTCATGCATTACTTAGGTTATACATTTGATAACAGATAAGATAATCTATAATCTTGCTGTAGTGTAACACTTCCTATAAAGTGACCAATTCATGCTAATCTATGCATGATTGTCGTTATAGGAGGTCGTGATAACCATGGTCCACAGCAAAATAAGAGCTGGATATCAGCTGTATATTTACTTAATGAAAATAATAATGTCATTTAAAGCTGTTGGTTTTAAGAGGGGTTCATTTACAGATTTGTTAAATGCTAATGAGACATTTTGATGTTTCAGCTGGGTTCCCAACATCATCAACGAGAGCCTCCTCTTCTACCTGGAGATGCAGACAGACATCAATGACAACGGCTTCAGGAATATCAGAAACGCAGCCCTCATCACATGGTTTATAATGGTAGGTACACAAAGAATGAAGCACACTAGTTTTATCAATATCTAAAACCAGAGGTGGGAACTAGTTGAGTACACATACTTCGTTACTGTACTTAAGTACACTTTTCTGGTATCAGTACTTTACTCCACGACTTTTTACTTTTACTTCTTACATTTTTAAGACAAATACCTGTACTTTGTACTTCTTACATTTTCAAAACAGGCTGGTTACTTTAGTTTTAATCTGTTTGGTGTCGTGATGCCTATTGAATTTAACACGATCCGTGTATCCATCATTTCCTGGTCTTCTCTAAAGAAGAGGGACCAATGAAAACGTTGTCATTTTGCCGTTGTTCAGCATCAAAACATTCATTCGCTAACAATGACATGTTTGTTCTATTAATACAAAGTGAGGTCAGTTACTCTTTAAAACAGCTGGTAGTTACTTTGTACTTAAGTAAATGTCGAAGCCCATACTTCTTTAATTTTACTTGAGTAAAGAAGTTTAGTCAGTACTTCTACTTTTACCAGAGTATTTTTAAACACGAGTATCTGCACTTCTACTTGAGTAAAGGATGTGTGTACTTTTGTCATCTCTGTCTAAAACCTTCAACTTTTTGCCTTTGACCTTTTCAGGGTATCCTAAACCCTATGCAAGCGTTCCTCAACACCCTGGCCTTTCACGGCTGGACGGGCTTCGATGTTGACTTCAGACTGCAGCAGAGGAGGAAGCTGGCCTGGGACTCCACTTCTACTTCAGTGCCGAACACAGAGGCGCACAATCCCACGGTGGGCACCACTCTGCTCTACCAGAGCCATGTCCAGGAAGCCAAGAAGAACATGATGAGCAACGGACAGCACTCTGACGCCATCAGCGTGCTCTCAGAAGGTAATTGGGCTAGTGCCAGTAACAGCTCACCTGTGTATCAGGGCTGGTGACGCTCTAACGCTTCCTGTAGGCTGCATGCAGAGAAGGCAACAGTACACACATCCTTTACTCAAGTAGAAGTACAGATACTCGTGTTTAAAAAATACTCTGGTACTGACATGAACTTCTTTTCTCAAGTAAAAGTAAAGAAATATGGGCTTCGAAATGTAAAAAGTAGCCATAACTACCAGCTGTTTGATAGAGTAACTGACCTCACTTTATATTAATAGAACAATAATGTCATTGTTAGCGAATGAATGTTTCCATGCTGAACAACGGCAAAATGACAACGTTTTCATTGGTCCCTCTTCTTTAGAGAAGACCAGGAAATGATGGATACACGGATCTTGTTCAAATCAACAGGCACGCAATGACTCTAAATAATAATCATCAGGCCACCAAACACACATTAAAACTAAAGTAACCAGCCTGTGTTGAAAATGTAAGAAGTAGAAAGTACAGATATTTGTGTTAAAAATGTAAGAAGAAAAATAACACTACTTCCCACCTCTGGCTGCATGATGTCTGCTGAACTGGTTTCTTATATGAAGCATTTGATTTCTTTTAGGGAATCATTATCCTGTGATATTATCTACTGAGAGATGTGTGATTGGTGACATGGTGACATTGACCAGCTTGAACTTGAAGCTCTCTGTGATTAGTTTTTAATAGTCAAGAAAACTCCTTCTGGATGCAGTAATTCAGGGTCATGAGGCATTCAGGGTCATGAGGCATTCAGGGTCATGAACCCCCTGCAGGATTTTCTGTTCTATCCACGCCGACTGAGTACAGTAGCATGAAATTGTTACGGATTTTTTGTTCATAATGATCGGGTATTTTCATAATTCAGCATGAGTTTCACCGTGTCAGGTCAGGGCATACGTTTTCACATCATGTGTGCATATCCTGACCTTCTGTTAAGGGTGCTGCAACTGTGGCTCCTTCACACAATTCGTCATTATTGAAATGCATCTAATGACATGCAGAGAACAATGGCACAGCTGTACATTATTAGGATAAACATGTGAAATACACTCAGTTGCATGTGTACATGGTAGCCATAAATAGAACTAGTCCAGTTTAATACAACAGTCTTATAATTAATCTTTAGGAATGGGAAGAAATGTCCGTTAAGTGAAACTATGTAAAACTTGATTGTGTAGTTTTTTGTACTGTTCAATTATATTTGTATTGTACTAAGAGACATGTTTACCCTCATTAATATGTATGAAGGGAGCCGCTAATAGTATAAACTTGCATCTAAGATTAAAAGCAAGAGAGTTGTATTACATCACTTTAGTTTTAGCTAGGTTTACCAAATAATCGTGCTACTGAGTGTATATTGAACATCGATTTGGTGTTTTTACTGGGACACATTTACTTTTGTTACTTTGATATGTCTTCTGTGCCGTTTCTATATTACTAAATGTATTTTGGGATGATTCGGTAAAGCATTGTATACATTGTTTGTGCACAATGTAGTACATGTAAGAAGTCTATTCAATGTTTTGTGTCAATATTCAGTGTCTCTGAAATTACAATTCATTAGAAATAAAGTAAAGATTTTTTAAAGGATTTATGTTTTTCATTCATTCATATAGATTTGACTCCGTCTTCCACTCAAATTCAGGTATAGACATGAAAATCATTACAGACTGCATTTACAGGATATGCTAACGTTCCCAAAATACATTTGTGCTGAGGGATGTATAAATCAAAGATCAGCATCTCAATAGATAAGTCCATTGATGAGCTGTGCAGGTGTTTGTGCAGTAACACCCAGTATTCTGCCTTATTTTGTCTCGATAGGTTCAGAGTCTAGTACAGTTGAATTCCACATTTCCACCGAGCCACGAGAGTATGAGGATGTAGACGCTGACGGAGAATCCTTGGAGAACTCTGTGAGGCACTAGCTGAACAACCCGCCTCCTTCTGCTCCTCCTGTGGGACATCTTTCTTTAAGTTACTGTTGTTTTAGGATTTATTCTCTTAGCCTATTTTCTCCCATTGAGATTTCCTCCAGATATTAACTGGTCATGAGATTTCATTAGTTGGTAAAACAGAAAAAGTGAAATTCTTGGTTCCAAGCCTTTCTCAATCTGTTTGTACAGTGTAGTACTGTAACTGAAGCTGAACAGTACACAATATGTCACTGTCTCTTTAGCAGCCAGTCAATGGAACAAACACGACATTTAAATATTACCAGCCAACAGGCTGACCTTTCAAAGTGCCTTCAGTAAATAATGATCCCGGGCGATTTACTACATTAATGTTTGTCAATTATTGTCATTAACCTCTGAAAGCATGACAGAATGTAATAAGCTAACTAGTGTCTGTTTTTTTTAAACAATTACTGTATTTACAGTTGTCCATCTTGTATTTGAAAACATTTTGTTGATGACACTTTTTGTATGTCTTGAGTGGTTGCAGACCAACACAAATACTTCTGTGCTAATTAAAACACAATTAAACACACAGGCTCCATGGTTTCTGATATCAAAATAGAGTGATTTATTTGAGACACTGAATGAATTCAACGTTTTGTCTTTGAAACGGGTGACTGCACCCCGGACCAGGGTGAGAGAGATAGAAGCCGTCACAGCACTTATTCCAAACCGGGCTCCTCAGCATGCCAACAACGGCCACCATCCCACAGCTCGATTCTCAGTCTGACACAGACAATAATGGCTCTCAGCAAATGAAAAAGTACAGAAAACAATGAACCACCCATCAACATCCAATTTTGACATTAAAAAAAGAGAAAAATAAAACATTGGCCCTTCAACTTTCAGCAAAACCTGAAGATTTGCAGTATTCACCATTACAAAAAGTGCACTTGACATTGCTCTAGCAGACATTGACTGAAAGGGAAAGGGTCCAGGAAAAGGCAAATCAAAGTGGTGGCAGGTTGGTTTGAAGTTACTATATTTTCCATGAGATCCCTGTCAGCAACACTTACTGCGCATTTCAAATCTGACCAGCCAGCGGTATGTGGCGGGACTTAACATAAGCTTTTTTTTCTTTCTTAACGGCAGCAGGACTTTCGCTTGACCTCCACCTTCTGGTCAAAATGTGCTCTGATTTTCAGTAGATTGTTCAGAGGGAAGTGCCAAAGAGAAACCATGGTAATGCTAAATGTAGCTGTACTTGTTTCCTCCTCAGGTCTGCATTATACCATTAGCATTGTTCTTATGATGTCCTGTTCCACCTATAACACAAAGTCAGGAGACTGATTACTCTTCTCTCATATTGCTGAGCTGATAATTGCCTGAATGCTGGTAAGGATGGCTTTCAGGGATCAATAGTGGAAAGCAAAGCTGCTTAACACATCTGTGTCAACGCTGTTTGAGACTCACCGAAAAACAAAACAACATGAGGCATTGGATATGATTGAAAAAGACTGTATTAAAAGAAGCTGATGACACATGCACTTCATTTAAAAAGAGGTCTTGCCAAGCATTATCAGCAAGGTGTGACAGCTAATGAGCCCCTACAGGATGGCAATAAAGTGTACTGTATATAAACATATATACACAGTATATAAGTGTGTATTAATCTAATTTACATATCTTTACATTCTTTAATTTACATCCAAAAAGGGAGAACATTCTCTTTGTAAACCACACTTGTCCAGAAAATGACTTTTTCTAATCTCAGGTCACTTTAGGAGGTTAGGACTTTTTCTCGGCAGGTTTTCCTTTTGTTGACCCGATGTTAGATGTGAGCTGAGAACTACCTTGTAGCGGCACATTCAATTTTGACTTTCAAAAGTCCATCTGTGGGGAAAAAGCAAGAAGTGCTCTTGAAACAAACTATTCCCCACTGAGAAGAAGTAAAGCACACTGTCCACAACACCAGTGCATCAGTTTGATCACGTCCACAGTTCGTTAGTTTGGACATGAGGTAACATTTGCTCAGAGGAAATCTCAAACCATAACCGTTCTTTCCTAATTTGTTGCCAAACACATGTCGCATTAACACTTTTTCTCTTTATATAAAACTCATCTTTGCGTTTCCACCCTACACCCCGATAACAGCTGGACACGAGGCCCGGAGGGACGGCAGCACGTTCTCATTAGAAACCTGTTAAAACACGGATGCACCCAGGGAGTTGGAATCCATCCCGTCTTCGGGATCTCTTAACCTGCCTCCATTATGTTTCCAATGGGCATATCATAAAAACACACATCAACAAACTTTAAGGTGCGCTGACGTCAGTTGGTGTCGTTTCCTCAGAGGCTTCTGCAGTCATATGGTTTAACTCCTACGAGGGGCTTCGCTCCACCTCACAGCTCTAACTGAGCACAGAGGGTTTGTTGCTGACGTCAGGAGAAGGCAATCCGCTGCACATTCCAGGATTCATCAACAGAGTCTCAAGACAGCTATTTTCGGAGATCAAGAACACATACCTAGAGAGCAAAGATTAGGGAGCATTAATAACACATTTGAACATTCCTTTTTTATAACTTTTAGTACTATAAATGTGTGTTTTCAGACAATTTAATTTGCAGGCACCAAACCAAGTTAAACAATGTGGATGTGAAAAAAAAGAAAAAAGTCGGAATTCTGACTTTTTCTTGTTCCATGTGGCCCTTAACCTCTTCCGTATACATTTAAGAAAAAACAGCTAATAGTAGTAAATCACATAATCATCGTCCCAGTGGGCGGGGCTTACCGAGCCGTCGGACGCGCTGCCACCAACTTTGTCCCCGGTGCTGTTCCAACACACCTCGAAAATACCTCCAGTCCCCCTGTAGCTGTGCACCAAGGCGCCAGACTGAAACAAGAGGGCAAACGTATTAATGACCGTTCCTTAAAGATGAATCCTCACAATGAATTCCCCCCCCCCCCCCCACTGTGCTGTTTGAGACCCTTACCATGGTGTTCCAGATGTGGACACACTTATCGAAGGAGCCGCTGGCCAGGTGCTGGCCGTCGGGGCTGAAGGCCACGCTGTACACGGGCTCCTGGTGCTTGGTGAGCGTGTGAATACAAACCCCCCGCTCCACATCCCATAGTCGCACTGTCGAGTCGAAAGAGGCACTGTGGGTGTGGAAGATCACTGATTTAGAAAACAATATTTGTCATAAAAATGAAGTTCAAAGGAATTTGTTTCTTTAGTGCCTGCACAAGGACTTTAAATAGCATTCAATATTTTAATAGATTTTTGAAGCGGTGAATGAAGCCAAAAAGCTCATAAATTAATACAAAAAGGGCAGTTATTTAGTAAGGAAGACGCTACAAATTCTCATCATTTGTGTTTTCGTTAGCATCAGTTTTGTGCTCAGCGAGTTCAAAAAGCCAACAAGTGAAACAGCAACAGAAAACATCTTGGAAACAATTAATAAATGCTCCTTTAAGGGAAAAAACTACACAAAAAAGATCGTGTGAATATGACTGAGACACTGTTAAACAAAACGATGATAATATAAGGAGGATTTCAATTAACACATCTTCTTCACCCAGGTATAAATAGACAGGGCTAATCTCCTATGGGAGCCTTTGGCAACAAATGAAAGGGAAATCAGAAAGATATTATGGAGGGAGCAAAAGTGAAGTCAATTAAAAATGTATTGCACACGTACTGTTCAACGTTGCCATTTACTTAAGATCATCAGGTTCCTTCCGAGCGGGGGCAACAATGGCAGTTTTATGACAGAGCGGATTACAGAAAGGTATGCGGGGTTGTCAGTAAGGGCTGTAAATTCCTGTGGTATTTGAACTGGAACATTTCCACATGCATGCAGATCTGGGTCATGGTGTTGAGCTGTCGGCCACTGACAGTAAATAGCACTGGGAACACGGTTTCTTCTGAATGTCAGGCTATGACAAGTGTCCCCTTCCCACACATGTACACACAGCTTGTTCTGGGCACACAAACTTGGACTTTCCTTGAATTATTAGGAACCCGATTGCTCTTCGCGGTGCTGAACGTGAGCTATGTGTGACCCACCTGGCGAGCATGATGTTGGAGTTGGGGTTGCTGGTGCCGGGGCCCGTGGGGCTCCACTTGATGGTGTAGATCTCCTTACTGTGAGCCTGGAGGTCGTGGACACAGGCGTCCTGCTTCATACTCCAAATCTGTGTGTGAGGGGAACAGCAAAGTGTGAATGGAATCACCTTTGAGGTTTGTTGCCTTGAAGCTCTAAAGACTGAGGACTCACCTTTAAGGTCATGTCGTCTGAGCAGGAGGCAAGCAGCATACCTGATGGGTCCCACTTAATGGCATTAACTTCATTCTGTAAAACACAACAATGTGTTAGCAGCCTGTATCTTATCATGGTGTGAGGTCAGAAGAGCCACGGAGGAAGCGTTGCTCACCGTGTGGCCCTGGAAGGTCTTGAGGGGCCGGTCGCTGCCGAGGCGGCACACGTGGATGCACATGTCCGTGCTGCAGGAGGCGAAGGTGGTGTTGTTCTGCCAGTCCACATCCAGGGCGGGGGCTGGGGAGTATTTGGAACAAAGGTTTATTATACAATCACAACAGAGCGGCAAACATGTTGCATCTTGTTCTGCAATGATCATTTTTCCCAAAGTGTTGATACATGGTGAACTTGCTTACCGGAGTGGAAAGGGAACTGCTGCTTTGCTTCGCCTGTGTGTGCGTCCCAAATGATTGTCGTCTGTAAAATGGAATTGAGCGTCACAAACCACAAATGCAACCTTTATGAATGCACCATCAGTAAGAATATCAAATATAAAATATAAAATATAAAACGTTTACTTGAGAACTACCAGGGCATGACATATTTACCAACAGTTATTAATATGCATATACGCTTTTCATGTCAGTGTAGCGCATAAATCTTGCATAAATAATGTTTTTTTGTTCATGTGTATATGGTTACATGCTGCATGTGAAATATCTAATAACGTATGTAAAATACATCTACGGTAATCGTTTCTGGGCTCTATATGCTGAGTTTATAGTAGTGTTGCACGGTGTACCGATACTTGAAAGGTACCGCGATACCCTGCCTTTAAAAACGTTACGATTCCTCCGTTTCATTAGTATCGGTACTTTAAGAATGACGGGGAAAAGTACTCTGGTGAGAAAGCTCTGTTTTAATCCCTCCCCTCTCTCGTGCACGCGCTAGCTGCCAGAGCATGTGAGAAAAGGAGAAGCATGGCTGCAAGTGGGAGTGCAACTGCCGCTGCGCCTCGGCTTGTTGACAAAAACTATAGCTATATCTCTGACAGTGAGAGCAAGCCTACGGACACCACGAGGCCTGTCTGTGAGAAATGGTTTAGATCCCTGCAAACCAAGGGAGCCAACACATCAAACTTGGCTAAGCACCTCGCCGACCGGCATCCAGAGACAGACAGGTTAGCGAATGTGATAGATAACATAATTACATCATGCTCAAGCCCTCAAATCTAAGTCAAACAAGTGTAATTTATTTTGTGACAAACGATCGTTTTAGTAGTTTGACGAGGCAATTAATGGCAATGATAACCGTCTAATATGGCTATCTTTTTAGCTAACTTACCAATGTGGCTAACATCTGCAATGTACATTTAGTCAATCATTATTTATATTACTGTACTACTACATGTTAATAAAATATAAAGTTAACTATCAAAGAAATCACATAAACTCAAGTATAAAGAAGAGACCATGTTGTAAGAAACACTTAACAGATAAACTACAATTGTATTGATCATGAAAATAATAAAAGAAAAGTATCGAAAAATAATCGGAATCGCAATTCTTGACTTGGTATCGGTATCGAAACCAAAATGTTGGTATCGTGACAACACTAGTTTATAGTGCACCGAAGATTTACTCATAACACTGCAGTTTGCTCTGTGGTTTATGAATACCAGAAAAATGATATGTTACAGATTTACACTCTGGCTCTTGATCAAACAGTCCATTTCAAGGCTCGCACTGTTAAAGAAAGAATAACACATGAGGATATTATTATTAAGACACAAATCTTGTGGACCATTACGAAATACCTTATCTACACCAGCGCTGAGAATCGAGTTCCCCTTCTTGTTCCACTTGAGTGCAAATATTGGCCCTTTGTGCTGTCCCAAGGTGCTTGCCAGATTTCCTAATGGATTAGAGCCATATCCATTTCTTTTAGAAATGATCCTTCAAAAAATTGTCACAGAGGTAGCATTATTCTCGATAACAATGGCATAGACCTAATGACCGAGAGACGACACCGTGCTGTAATGGAGGACATACCATCCTTTGTCCATATCCTGGCAAATCCGTCGTAGGAGCCCGTCGCCAGGAGAGTCCCGTCGCTCTGCGGGATGGAAAGATGTCAGAATTGTTAGTTAACTGTCTTCAGCTGTTCGACACATGGTGAAAGAAAAAGAAGATGGATGATCAGGAACCTACATTCCAGTCCAGTGAGGTGACGTCTTTGTTGCTGGGGACATCCTGGCCACCTTCTCGGATACAGTGGCGCAGCACCAGCTGGGTGGAGTTGGAGTTATTGTTCTCGTTCAGGTTCCAGATCCTGGCCGTGGAATCCCCCGAGCTGAATACCAACGCGGCAGGAGAGGGTCAAAAGATGGTTGAAATACAAGCTGTCAGCGATGGATCTGATGAGGCCGTATATCTCACAGGATAAAAGCCAAGGCATGCACATAATATAATACGACTCATTGAGTAGCATTATGATTGGAATCGGCGCAGACAGGGACTCACCCTGAGGCCAGCAGATCGCTGACGGGGTTCCAGGCGCAGATGAACACCTCAGACTCGTGGCCTCGCAGCACTGTGGCGTTACTGGATGGTATCTCCACATTTAGATCCATCTCCATGGCCTCATTGTGGTTATCTGAGATGAGAGAGCACAGACACACACACAGTATGCATCAACACATGCTTGCAAACACAGATCGGTACACACTTGTCAGCAAGCTATAAATAAAATGCTGATAAATGTAGCGCTAATGGATGCTTCAGGAGGTGGAGGGATAGCTTTAAGTAACAGGGAGATATCAAAGGAAATCAATAATGGGTTTCTGCTGGTATATGCCAGTGCTATTTTTATTTATCTCCGTCTGAGAATACTGACCCACTTGGAGTGTGCCGTTTACACAGTATAATGAGAACACCGTCACAGTGGAGGATGCAGCTTTTGAGGATATTTGAACGCTTTCAGATCATCTAAAAGCCTGAGAGACAGTGACACCTTACTCTTCCTGTTGTCATCAACACCTTCAGATTACACTCTTAGGGGAAGTGCTGACACAAACTTCTTCTCCTCTTCCTCCTCTTGTCTAGAGCTCCACCTAATCTACACCTCTCTGGTTTCACTCAGAGGAAGCTTAGCAGCTGCTAATTATATCGAAATCTGTGAAAACCACTTGACTGTCTTTCTTTCCATGTGTAAAGTTTTGCCTTATTTTAGAAATATTATCCGAAGTAAAAAAACGGATATTTGCTCTGATTAATAATGCAGCTACTTGGATGCTTTCTTATGACAGCACTGAGCCAAAAAACAGAGTACAGGCAGAGGAACTGTTGCCAGCAATGTCTTTGAAAATGTTCCAAATCCAGATTTATATCCTGGTGCGGTTGAAACATTGTGTTTTAAACATTAATGTAGTCCTTGTGTGTTCACTTCAAATTCAAAAATAAGCATTACTAGAAGTGAAAATGAAAACTAAAGAAATTAAATGTATAGATTATTAATAACAATGTTGTGCAGAAACAAGCACATTTAATAAGTCGTACTTTTACCCATTTTTTCAAGAAGCTTTTTTAGATTTTTGGAGATTTTTTTTTTTACTTATATTGCTAAAGAGCTCATAATGAATCTACTTGTTTATATTTGTTCTTGAGTACCATTTGATCAAATAACTATTTTGAGTTCCTAATTCAAGGTAACTGGGACACTTCTGTATAAAGGATTCAACATACTCATGTTGTGCGTGCCATTCTCCTCCCCATTGAACGTGTTTTCTCCGTTCTTTGGGGCGTTGTTCTGGTTCCCGGAGGTGGAGGCAGCGATGTCACAGGCGCCCTGCTGCTGGGACAACTTCTCGCGGAAGGCCTGCTGCCGCGTCTGCACCGCGTCTGGCATCACCGCGTCGATGAGCGACAGCGACTCGATTGGCCGACCATCAAACACCGTACCATCCTATTGGGACATTAAGACTTATTAACACATCATTAAGCTATGTTGTTTAACAAATGACTTTTATAGAGTCATGATTCCTTATAATAACCGATTATAGAGGTGAACAGTGATAGTATGCTGACTTCAGTGTTATATATAGTAGAAGGGTAAATGTTAGTGGTGCACGATAATTATCGGTCCGATATTAGGAATTATGACGTCATCCCGATAAACCCGATAAAAGTATTAATAGCCCCGATAATATACAATATATTTTTTGGGTAAAAAAAAAGAAAAAATACTGCGGTGTGGGTGGATTGGGATGAGGGGCGCTTGTTTTTCACTCGGCTCCTCCCGTTTTGCCAGTACTGTGGTATTAGTGGTTTAGGAAGAGGGGAGTTTTTCACAAATCCAGCGCTCCCTAACTCATGCCTGGCTGTGACGTAAATGGTGTGCGGCCGTGAAGCCAGGGCAGTAAACAAACATGTCGTCGGTAGGGTGGGACTATTTCAAAGTTTCAGAGTTAGATAGTTCGCTTGCTATTTGTATTAACAAATGCAATGCAGAAGTTCCACGAGGAGGGAAAAAGGCAACGAGCTATAATACTTCCAACCTGATTAGTCACCTGAAACATCGCCATCGCTACGATGGTGTGTTAAAAGCGTACGAAGACGCCTGCGCTGCTAAACTAGCGGCGAATCCAAAGCCAGCTGCAAAGGCTTTTACGTATCGACGAGGCTTTTGAAAAAGGCAAGAACTTTATTTGGGAAAATAAATATAGTCACTTTGAAGAGTCAAAACTGTTCTTGGCTTTGTTTTGTTCATAGTAGTAATGCTCATGTCATTTGCTCACTAATAGTCTTTTTTTTACCACCAGGTGTGCAAAAAAGGTGTACAGGCACATTTAATATATATATATATTATATTATTATCGGTTATCGGTATCGGTCTTGAGAAGCAGGAAGTTATCGGTATCGGTTTCAAAAAACCAATATCGTGCATCCCTAGTAAATGTTATAATCATTGGCAGTTATATCTAGTTTGTTGTCAGAGGGATCTAAGTGTGTCTTTGTATCATTAAGCAAAAAGAAAACCTCTGTGGGAGTTAGAGACAGCAGGTCCCTGCCCTCACCTCATTGATGCTGATCTCTGCCTCCACGTACTGAAGCCCTTTCTGCAGGATGGAGATGAGGGCTGCAGGGGGCACTAGCGTTCCATTGATGTTGGACTGGCTGATGTGGCTCTCGATGCCAAAGGTGAATGCTGAATGTGAGAAACCTGACAACAAAACACCATTCACATTCATTTATGGGAGAGTGCCAAGCACAAGATGTTCAAAAACACAACACAAATATTCAAGGAAACGTCTTGTGTGATCCAAAACTAAAGTAAACAGATACAACAAACAACAAGTATGACATTTGAGAGGTTTTTAGGGCATGTCTATAGCAATGCTGATCTCTCAGGGAAACCAGTTTGTATTCTGTCGGATGCCTTCAGAAGTAATAGATTTGATGCATTGTTCAAAATAATATTGAAGCATGAAGAGATTGTTGCCATGGAAGGAGCAAGGCAATATTCAGTGCACAACAAGGTGTTCATATTACAGGGGCTGAATGGTCAGTCTATTTACACCCACTATATGCTGAGGAAAAGTATTTTCAAGTTTGATCCTGCACAACAGTGAATATAGTAGCCTGGGATTAAGAGCAGGATGAATGTGCTTTCTATACATTGACCAAATACGATGTGCCTATAATAATGGCCCATTTAATGTTCGCATACAACAGTTCCAGTTTGAGACAAACCTGACTCTTGGAGGTATCTGTAGACCAAGAAGTTCACCTCGTCACTGGTAATACTCATCTTAGCCCAGTGAGAGGGAGGAGCTACGTTGGAAGGCTGGGCTCACTCCTGGAAAATAGACAGAAAAAAAATGGGAGTGGAAATTATATTTAGATACGTGCTCTTGCATATGACATTCCGAAGATAATGCTATCTATATCACACTGCAATGAAATTAGATACAAATTCTGCACACTGCCCAAATCTGCAGTGATCCTTGTTTAGTGGTGCGGACATGAGCCAACACTGTGCCCACTGAGTTAGTGCCTGCCTAGTCCTGTACCCTTAATTCATGATTCCTTCCCATTACCATGTCAATGGCTGGGTCACATCTGTCTAGTTCTGAATGTATGCATTTCCAACCTCTCTTCTCTGGCCTAATAGGAGTGTATTTATCCATTTGGCTTTCCCTGAGAGCTGTATGGTGCTTCCCATTGGTGACCCGGCCAACCATCCAGATAGAAAGAGTCCTGATAAAGCAGTAAGGATATGAAATGCCTGTCTACTTCCCATCTAGTGAATTACAGAAGAGAGCAAGAGGCAAATTATTCATAGCAGCAAGCATGACCTTCACTTCAACAAATAGTGCTGCCTAACAGAGCTTGTGCCAACATTTCAATTGAGATTGTCTCAAAACTGAAGGAAGCCAAGGAGACAGAAAGCAATTACATTTTTAATTCCATCTTGTTTTTGTCTTCCGGCTGATAAAAAAATGTAAGAATACTGTTGTAGAGCTCATCATTTCCCCAACGGCTCACGCATATGCTTTACAAGAGTAGGTTGAATGAAGCTGGAGCCACATTGTTCATACATTCATGCACACAGTGTAAACACAAACAAATGTACAGTAGCCTACAAACGAAGAGAGGTAATTCTCTGTGCGCAGAATATGGTTAGGAAAGATTGTTAACAAAACAAAACGGCAAGTTGAGAATGAGTCACGGCAAGTATACAAATATATAAAAACGATACTACTCTTTCCTGCTCTCTCACTGGGAGATGGCAGACATTGTGCTGAGAGTACAAAGACACCTAGAGGGCTGGTAGTGTCAGGTATGAAGACGCCACGGCTGTCCAACTTTCAATGCAAACACTTTCCGGGCCCACTCAAGTTCCCTTCGGTAGCATAGCAACAGGAGAGATCGAGCAAAACAAGACAGAGAATGGTGTTGTCCCAATTACCAGTAGGCATACAGCCAGAGGGGATGAACATGTTACTCAACATGAATTATTCACTTTCACCTTGGTATATTCTTTCAGATGGAGCCTGCTTTATTGTACCAACCACAGCGGACGTGCTATGGGCTGGAATTAGAACAACCCCTGTAACTGCTGCAGCCATGAAATGAATATACACTTTGAATACAAAAAGAGCTATTAAAAAGGTGCCCTGCGGAGTTCCACATAAAACAATCGTTATGTTTACATTTGTTGTTCTCACTTAAATTAATTCAGAAGCTTGATGTCAAACTAACGCATATTTCCTTCCTCATAAAAACATTTGCTTAGATGATTTTACATTTGAAGTCCGGTATTGTTCCCTCCCTGTTTTCTAGGTAGCCGTCTTCTTCTTCTTCACTCCCTTTGTTGGCGCATGCACGGCTGTGTATGGCATGCATATGAATTCTCATGCAAAAGACAAACAAGGCAGGGGCCAGCTCATAGATATACAAGACTCCATAGGGAAGATTGAGGTAACAAGAGGAGCGGAAAATAATAATCCTGAGACTTCAAAAAATAGCAGAACAAAAATGTTAATCAAAGTAAAACAATACTGGGTTCATATCACTGTTGCAAAGTAAACGCTTGACGTTCTCTTCAGCACAACAACATTGTAGCTTGTCAACAAAAGCCACTGTGCCCCCATTTGACCACAGCTACCGTGTTTATTTCAGCCTACATGTACGACTAGCCACATCAAAGCAAGGCGCCGCTGTTTTCAGAGCGGCCACAGCTACATAGCAAACAACTGGAAACGTAATTAACAGGCAGCCTGGAGGGGCTCAGGTCCCACTGGTGCGGGGCCGCAGCAATAATCCCTCTATCAGATGGGCCCTTGATGCCACCATCCATTACACAACTCCCTGGGCATCCGAGCCTCCTTTGACCAAACAATGAGGCTTCCGGGAAACCGGACTAAATGCTAACCTCTACAACGGCTCTGAGGTTTATCCACTGTAGTGATAAGTGGAGTCAGAGCCTGAAGATATGGTGCCTTTGAGAAAAAAACATCACACAAGGAAAAACACTTATTTCAAAGGCTACAAAAACATTGGTAATCCAAGAACATGTCCACCATGTCAAAGAATGACAATATTGATTATCAAATATACAGCCGTTCATCCTTGCATATGGTTATAGTAGTGAGGTGATATTGCGGCTTTTAAAAAGTAGAATTCTGTGTCTTACAGCAGAGGTCCAGACACCCAGGTGCAGGAGGAGTATCGTTGTGCTGAGTTTTGCCGAATTGCATTCAAGCTTGAAGAAGTTAAGGACTTACAACTGATTTTCGTACTGATACGTATATTGTGTATTAGGGTCCGATATTAGGAATTATGACGTCATCCCAATAAACCCGATACCAGTATTAATAGCCCCGATAATATACAATATATTTTTTGGGAAAAAAAAAATATATATATACTGCGGTGTGGGTGGATTGGGATGAGGGGCGCTTGTTTTTCACTCGGCTCCTCCCGTTTTGCCAGTACTGTGGTATTAGTGGTTTAGGAAGAGGGGAGTTCTTCACAAATCCAGCGCTCCCTAATACTTCGAACCTGATCAGTCACCTGAAACATCGCCATCGCTACGATGGTGTGTTAAAAGCGTACGAAGACAATAATACAATACAAAGTGTGTGTGTGTGTGTGTGTGCGTGCGCGCGTTGGAGCTATGTGCAACTCAAGGTATATGCTCGAACCGGAGCTGCTTGGAAGCTGCAATCATGTTCATACATCCGTGCTGAGTGTGCTGACTTTTCGTACAATGTCACACTGTCTGGCTTCCTGCATAAAGTCAAGTGCTCGGTGCAGTTGTGGCGAAATGTCGCTCCTCTGTTTTCATTTAAACAGCTCCTTCTATCCGTTAGCGCAGCTAGCTAGCACCAGATGCTAACAACAACAATGCACGTAAGGTCTCTCGCTCGCGCGCGCCACACATACACACACCCTCCCGGTCCTCCCGATGGCCAGTCGATGCCTGCCGGTGAGCGTGGAGGTGTGGTCTGCTGCAAGCGGGCAGCAGGAGCGGGGCTGTCAGCATCAGCTTGTAGATGGTATTTTAAACTCGATGCGCTTTGAAACTACGGGGCGGCCAAGGAAAAAAAATACACATGCGTTAAAATAATTAGTGGCGTAATTTTTTTTTTGTTATCGTATCGGTCTTGAGAAGCAGGAAGTTATCAGTATCGGTTTCAAAAAACCAATATCTTGCATCTCTATTGTGTATGCATCAGCCCGTTCTGTCTAACTAGATGTTCCGGTTTACTCTTCAACTTCTCTAACTGCATATGGGAATTATTTAGTTTGTTTATTGACAGGGATCCTGTTTCCTAATTCAATCCCATCAGTGTATCAATTAGGGATGTTTTAATTTAACATGGCCATCAAGCTTTTGGACATTGACTATCTTCCCAGCACTACAGCTGTAACAGTCAAATATGTTGATATTGATTCATACTTAAATTTGGAAAAACGCCCCAAAACATTTAAAACAACGCCCACATCTTGTTTCCCAGACTAGTTTGTTTGCTACTAAGTTCTGACTGAAATTGGCCAAGCGCATGCATTACAAATACATCTGTTTTTCTGCTTCTGTTATCCCTTTGTATCCCTCTAAACTTTTTGTACAACAAGATCCTGATGAAAGAAGTTTCTCCCTTGACATTCCTTGCACAGTTGTAAAATATCTTTCCTTAAAGGTGGGGTAGGTAAGTTTCAGAAACCGGCTCGAGTGCACTAAAATGTGAAAGTACACAGCCGAAAAGAATCCGCCCCTTCCTTCAGATTTCCTTACAGAGCCCTCCTCCAACACACATGAACGCGCGATGCACGCCCAATTACGGCACGCCCAATGAGGGCACGTCACGAGATACATTTGTGCGTGCATGAGATGGAAGGCTGACAGATAGGGCGGCAATCCTGTACGTAGTACTGTAAAAAGCACGACCAATCTGTTTAGCCGGGCCGGCTAAACGGATTGGTCTTACTTTTTACAGTACTACAGCTTCCACAGATGACATTTTTTTATGGATTTTTTGTCAAAGCACTTAAGATATTCATTGCTATCTGGATGTTAAGAGCATTCCATGGAATATAACAAAAAGTGTATCTCGAGCCGGTTTCTCAAACTTACCTACCCCACCGTTAAGCTAGCAGATTAGACTTGTCAATCACTCAGTACTGACAACAAGAGGACATGAACAACTGTTCTTGGTGTGACGAAATACTGTTGCTGACTCATTTATAAAACCGGAAACAAAGACCACAACTCTTAAGTAGAAAAACAGTTACTCGGGTACCATGTGTTTTGTTGGAAATCCTGAAAAAACTATTCCCTATAGCATCGTTATTTTCATTTAGGCTTCACCACTGCATTGTAGTTGAGTAACATTAGTTTGAAAGCATGTCAAACTTTCCAAATGCATACAGGAGACCAAACCAGAACACAACAGAAAGGAAACGGAGCAATGGAAACCTGAATGGGTCAATGATGAGAACCCCCGCTGTGGTCAGCTCGATCATTAGGGTCAACTTTAGGATGTTTACGGCAATGTTGGTCAATTACTTTACAATGTAAACAATACCATTGTGTTGCCGTATCCATAGGTGGTGCTTTGTGGCTCTAGTGCTGTTCATTTGACTCATTTGACATTACTCCTGTGGCAAACTTTAGAAGTGCACTTCAGGAATGCACCACTGTTCTGTTTCAGCTCAATGGACTAAGTTAAAACTGCCATCTTTTGTAACCCTGTGTAGCAGAATGATAATGAGAATTGTTTGATAAACACAATTTATTTGGCTAACTGTATGAGCCATTTGAAATAAAGCATGACAAGCCCAGAAAGTAAACAAAAGCCTGTGTAAGATCAAATATCTGAAAATACTACGAGTGAAAAAAGTCACAACAGACGTGCAACTAATTAAGACATTTTAAAAACATAAATGTATCGCTTGTCATTACCATACTAGATGGAATAAAGACCAATATTAATTTGTAAAATAGCAATAAATGTATTTTCCATGTGTGTGTAAAATCCAAGCAGACATTGGCAAATGTGTCTTTGATATCATCAAGATTTTTTTTAAGGAAGTAGTGTCTAAGGTAATGGAATGAATATGCACTAATTTTGTTGATGTGCGGTTGTGATGATAGATGTGGATGTTCAGCTGGAAGAGAGATCATGTCGAGTACATAAATAAATAGTAAATGGGTTGATTGATAAACCCTTTTTTTTTTATCTCAGCATTCCTGGTTACACAAAATATGCCACTGCAAATAACTCCTTGAACAACCTTTTAAAATCTGTAACATCGTGTGAAATTATCCATCCATCGCTGAGAACAAAAAAATGCTTTCTGAACATAAACATTTGAATACACAAATACTGGAGCAATGAGCTACACAAGCCGTCTGCTTCACATGCGGGTTTTAACACAGAATGATGTTGAAAAGCGGCATACCATGGACCCCATTTTCTCCTGAACAGTCACCTCCTGACAGATGTGCAAACAAGACCTGGAAACAGCAGCCATTTTCTCTTGAACAGCTCTGCTGAGTAAAACCCGCCTTTGAAGCTTCTGGTTGGGCTGTAGACTTGAGGGGGAGAGGGGAGTGAGGGAGATATAATGGGGGAGGGGAATCAGAGTGGGGGGATGGTGGAATGAATAATAATAATGATTCCTGCACAGGTAATCACAACAACCATTTGTGCATTATTCTTTGCCTCTCTCAATGAGTCACTTAGCGACAGCCAATGTAGGTCGGCCAATGGTGGGGGAGGGGAGCCCTTGGTCTCCAGGGGAAACACTTCTCCCACGCCATGAGAGACAACAGTCTGCAGGTTCTCATTCAACCCACATAATCTACCCACCGATTAGCACTCCTTTGAGTAAAGAAGGAGATGTCATTTGTGAATGTACCTGCTGAGGTGATTGGTCGACATTAAAACTGCTGGCTCTCCATGCAAACACACACACACGTAGGGCTTGGCACCCTTGGAACCAGTCGGCCTAATCAACTGGGTCTTTCAGCAGTTAACAATGAAAAGGGTCATCAGGGTTATAGCCACTGATACTGCAAACACACCCCCAATGCCATGATCCTCACACAAATAAGACATCTTTGAAATACACCTATATAGATCTGCAGAAATGTGGGTGTTATGTGTAGTCTTCTCTTGTATTGCACATTACAGGCACTACCCTCAAGTGTTCTCCTTACTGGGGAATGGGGGATGGTGACAGACAGCAAAGATCATTGAAAGAATTCATCATAATGGTTTCTAATGTGGAGCGTCAGGACCTACGATCCACCCTCAGCACCGGAGCCATTAGCATCAAATAAAAATGACAACTCCCATTTGCCCATTGGTGTCATTTATTATTATTATCTGTAGAAACAAAGGAAATCAGCAGCCATGCATTGTTCAAAGAAGAGAACGGCTTGGGTTATTTCCTATTGATCTGGGCAATACACCCACAAAGGAAACCTGTAATGATTACATATATGAAAAGGTAAAAGGAGGTGAAGAGTATTTCAGTTAAAATTAGAATTCCAACCCGTCTCCCTGAACAGTATTTGATCCTGTAACTGTACCTGTAGCAGAATAGCCAAACCACGCAAATCCTTGCAATTACCTGTTTAACTAAGAGATATTTATGTTCATAATACCAAGTAGTAGTGGCCTTGCTAAAAGCATTACACCACTCTCAAACCATTGTTGGATTTCTTTGTCCTTTTCAGAGCTTGATGCCTACATTATCCACAATGCAACATAACCGGATGTTGCAACATTGGTTATAATATTTGGGTGTGTGTTAGAATCTAATGCAGCCTCCAGCAGAAATGTGGAACATGCTTCAGAGGTTTCATATTTACATTTCTTTCTAATTCCACATTTTCAAACCAATGCAGCAACAAAAGGATTTAAAATGTTTCCTAGATTATTAATACATCTTGCTTTAACATAATCTCCTATCGTTTAGTCTTTAATATGTAAATCTTGGTGAAAAAAGATATAGCACTGCAACATGTAAAGCCAGCTTTTACAGTAATCTGTTTTTTGCAGAACATTGAAAACAATTCGATTTTGTGGTTTCTGAAAATAACCTGGTTTCATATGTGCATGTAAGCACACAGGGAACCGGGCGCTGCAGGGCATGCATGTGTATATGGCTGTGTGGAGGCGAGCGGCGAGTAAATATGTTGTGCGGAGGAGATCGTGGGACACACAAAGCTCTTTTGATGCTCACTGCAGCACACATACAGAATCTCCTTCATACCTCATTCACACCAACGCAACTCCGGTTCAAGCTCCGTGCTAGAGCTTTTCAGGTTCAGAACCAGTTCTTCGGTTTAGCTCTGGCTCTTTTCACACCGCCCAGAGTCCGACTGGTAATGCGTTGTTGCGTCATCATTTGCGTCATGACGTAACCGTTTGCGCGCCTGCTTCATAAAGCCAAACCGCACGGATGAAATCAGTTGCATTCATTTCTTATGGCTCTATCTGCAGCTTTTCCGGAGTCATTTCTGTGGTGTAGTTATATTCTTATAAAAAAGTGTACTCGTGTCAATAAAGGTTTTTTTAAAACACAACTGCTTCCGAGGTCGGTCTTATTTCTTAAGGTGGACTGAACCATGAGTGTGGAGTAACGTTGTATCTTTCATTTAAATGAACTGTAACCTTCACCCAGGTATGCAACAGCTGTTCTCAAATGAACACGTGAAGTAAAGTTTAATATTTATAGTTTTATAATGAGTTATAATGAGAGGTGATCAACGTGAATGCTCAGGTTCCACCTTAACACGCAGACACGTTGCTTCACCATGAGCAGAAACCTTTACAGTCTATGGCAGAAACTCTGAAACTCTTGTTAAGTTTCTCCATCGTTGTGTACAAACTGGATAAAACGCGGGCTTTTTGTTGTTGTTCAGGAGTTGATCTGTCTCTGCCATTGTCTCTGCCATGGTCTCTGCCATGGTCTCTGCCATGGTCTCTGCCCCTGCCCCCGCCTATGTGGTGCTTTTGCTCTGGCCGGACAATTTTTTGGTGCTTGAAACGAACCGGATTCCGGAGCCAAGAGGCTGCTCCGCTGCGGTGTGAAGAGGAAAACCCGGTGCTTTTCAAGCTCAAGCTCCGAACTGGCCCTGAAACACCGTTGGTGTGAATGAGGCATTACTGAAACTCTTTGAAAGAATAACGTAGAATAACAGGCTTCATAGACTTTCTACATATCATTTGTTGCTTCATACTTAAACAATAAATAACAACCATATACTATGCCCTGGTTTCATATAACTGTAAGTGAAGATAACAATTAGTAAAGGAAGGATTGTTGTTGCACTTTTATAACCTGAAAAGGACACTAAAGAAGAACTAAACACAATACCTTTTGTGTAGCTTAAACAAATGCAATGCTATTCAAAATGACTAGTTTGTAGAATGAGGTGTCTTCAAATCTAGGCCAGTGTCTGCTTTGGACTTTTATTTTGTAAAAGCTCCTGCGTACTGCGTCTAAAATAAAGATCAAACGATTTGCACGTTATCAAAATAACAAACTCTATAACAGAGAACATTTAGCAGTCTGGACTTATTGTTCATGCCACCTTTGTCTGGACCGCTGACTGGAACTGAAAGTATTCTTTAAGGGACAAACAGTTAGTCTTCCACAAAGCACTTAGAAAAAAACCAAGAAGTTTAGCCTACATTTATTCAGTAATAACAAGCAGTGCCCTTGAGTTTGTAATAGTCAGCACAGAGGCCTCAGCCAGGCAATTTTTCTTTCTTCGAGCAATAGAGAGACGACAGTGTGGGCAATACAAGTGTTGCTATGGTGACGAGAATATCTTGCTTCTCTGTCAACAGCTGCTCATGCCACCCTAAATACCCCCCACCCCCCACTCTCCTTGAGCTTTCTCTCCATCTGACATTAGGGTCAAACAAACAAGAAAGACAACCAAAACACTGATCTCCATTCTAAGCTGCCCCCGCAATGTTTCCCTACCTAGAGTTTACACACACATGGCACTGATACTACACACAGCCCTGTGTAGTGCGTGCGTGCGTGCGTGTGTGTCCTCTGTGTGTCTATCCTATACTTAGCCATTGACTGCGAATGAGGAATATATGTTTTTATAACCTTGTAAATAAAGATACTTAAGATTGCACACAACTCTGGTGAGACTGTTACTTTAGAAAATGTATACAATTGTGTTTAGCTATACGAGTATTTGGTATGATAATACACAAAGCTATTGATATCATGAAATACCAATAGCAGATGCTTTTTAAATAAAGTACATATCTCACAAAGACACTGGGCCAGAAAAAACTGTCTTGCTGGGAGGTAATAAATACACCATTAAGCTTCTGCAATAAAAACGGACTTTGTAATATTTCACAGGGAACCAGTAAAGATTACCTATAGAAATATAGATATGATTTAAAGGAATAAGGTGCATGTAGAACATTTCCCCAAAGGTTATGCCAGGCATTTGTTACAGGTAGGCTATTGAAAGAACCGGAGACACACTACAAGGAGTAGGAAGTTACACACCATGCGGCACTGCAGCAGCAGCAAACACAACACTTTCACTGACATCTTACGGGTGGTCGTTTCGTTTCAGTAAAATTGTGTTCAAATCCGTGTTTCAGTTTCATGCAACAACAAACCTACCAAAGCCTGCCCGGTCAAAGCTATTCACAAATCAGTAAAAACTGAAATCTGCCTTTTATAAAGACATTTACAGACTTCCATGCAAGTGCGGGACCAATGAATGGTTCGGTAACTACTATTAGTTTAAAACATTGCATGATCTAATTTAAAGAAAGATAACTAACTACTCATGCAGTTGAACGAAACCACTGTTTCTGCTCTCGGGTGGTCTACCAACATATCTGGCTTTCAATTTCAATAATGTATCACTAATTGTAATACTTATTAAGTTGACATGCAGCAAAACAACTTGGCAGCTAGTTAGACCAGAAACACGCATCTGTGAAAGAGAGATGGCCACAAGAGATGCTGAATCCTTGATATTTGCACTCAATGTTGCCGATAGTCATTTTCCCACATAGTATACAAGCTGCAAAATGTATGCTATGTTGGAAAGTACAGCCCATTCATCTTTTATCCATAGACAATGGAGTAGGAGAACCTTCTTGGCTTGTATGGACATGAATCATCAGAACTAAATGATACAAATTCAATTCCTGTAACAGTGATATTTCTCAGACACTGTTCCGCTTGTAAGGATACGCTTCTCTTTTCTTACTTACTTTATTGCTACACCGTCTACAAAAGATAAGCTTACATTGCTGAATCAGTAAGGGGATGAAAACACACACATCTTGGCTCAAGTAAAGACGTTTTTTCACTCTGGCATGCAATTGCTTGCACAACTTCCGTAACACTCATCCAGCTGGCGTGATAGTGCTTCAAACCCCTTCCTCATGAAAAAGTGGTTAAAAATGAGAATGATATAAACATAAATCATAACCTTTCAAACATTGCTTGTTGTCAATATTTTTAAATCACATTAGGAGAGATGCTGAAAAGTGAATGTGATGTACCGCTAAAATTAGGCTAGTCTTTAAAGAAGAAAAATGAATCTTAAGCTATGATGGGTTCAAACATTACGGATTACAAATCAACCGCAAACAGCAGAACATTTAAACACCCTTAAATACATCTGGCTTCCTCATACTTGTTTTAATTATAATACACACAAAGACAGTCAAGACACAATGGATACAAGTTCACACGGCTATCTGAGCCACCCTAAATCCAAATGAATAACTATAGCCTTGAACTAGCAGAACTTGTTGGGGCATTATTTCAGAGTAACCACTAGAGTGCCACTTGGCTGGTCGCCCATGCACACTGCAAGACTCTTTTGGAGGGAGAGAAAGGCTCACCTCCCCCCATGGCCAATCATAAATAAATACTGCTACAGTACAGAGATGTTTGGACAGCCCGATACAGAGCTTTGCAGCACCACAAGGCCGACATGGCTTTTTCAGGGACAAGGACGTCCTTGCCATACTTATGAGCAGAGGATACATTTCTGTTCTGAACAGTCCAACACAAATGTATTCTGGCTTTGCAGGCATCCCTTCTGTGGCCTCAGTGTAAAAAACCCATTGTAATAATAACATTGAAAAGAATGATGTGACTACAAGCCAATGGGTAAATGAATTATGATTCTTCACATAAGGAAGGCAATCCTCTTTTGTCAGACCATACAGCATTGAAAACCAAAGACAATCATCTCAAATGCTGTCCCTGAACAGGAGGCAGACAGACAATAACCTGGGGACAGCAGCATTATCAATTTATGTCCACAGTCGCTCAGTGCAAAGGTAACTGTGTCCTTCTTCTGAAAAACCAAATAAAAAAGGGTCAATAAAAGCCATTGAGAACAAAATGTATGAATGACTTTAGACACTGACGGCCCGTCTACACTACAGGCATCAAAAAATCTTGAAGCTGGGCGTGTCTGAGGCTTGGCGATTTCTCGCGCCCAAGGCGACCAACAACCAATCAGGAATCTCCCGCCCGCCCCCGGCATACAAAGCAATAGCAATGTTAAAACGAAGTAAACTGGATATAAAATCCCCAAACAGGCGAAAACCTACCAGTTTCATCCACTGTCTGCCACCTCCCTCCATGCCTGGCTCCTCCGGTTTGTATCCCGGTAGATGAACACAACAGAGACTGATCATACAGCACCGGGTGATTCCGCTCCATTTTTTTGAATATGAGGAAATGACCTGCGTAGTCTCTCCCAGCATACACGCGGTTTGATTGGCTAGCCCTTGTACTGTCAGATTTGCATACGCGGGATTTGATTGGCTGATGCCAAGCATCGAGCCTCAAAAGTTGAACATTGTTCAACTTTTGATGCCGATAGATGCTCGTGATGCTTGCAAAGCCATGCTCCCCACAATGCAGTTCGGCGAAGATTCAAAATCAACTACGTCACCCCATTCAAGTGAATGGGCGAAGCGTTGAAAGCATTTTTCGATGCCTGTAGTGTAGACGGGGCGTGACATATTGAATAATAAATGAAAAGGTTATGTGGTAGGCCTATGATAAAAGTGGTGCGAAACATGCAATTAGGACATAATAAAACTCCTATTGTTCTTTAAATAGGTGGCACTAAACCTGTAACCACTGCAATTAGGGTTGACTGCGAGTGCTGGACTTTGGTGACACAACTGGTTTGCCCCTTTCACAACAACGCGTTTTCAGCTCCGGCTCGGAGCTGAAGCCTGAAAAGTGCCGGTTTTTCCTGTTCACACTGCAGCGGCGCCGCCTCTTAGCTCCGGAATCCGGTTCACTTTCAGCTCCAAAAAATTGTCGGTATAGAGGCAAGAGCTTCGGAGCTAAGAGGTGGCGTCGCTTACGTCTCTCTTACGTCGAGGCGTGCAGGAAACTAAACCCACCTCCCCTGAACATGGGTCGACTGTCATGCCTGCCTACAAGCAGTAGTGCTTATAAACACACTTTATAAAGTCAGGCAACACTAACCAGGCTTCGTGTGATTCTGTTTATTTGGACCTTACTTTGACCATCCGTTCACTGTTATTGATCATTGTGATGTGGAGAGGCAGACGTTCTGTTTTGTATTATAGCAGCTATCGGATGGAATCAATACACGGGCTGCACAGATTGTCGTGTCCGACTATCACAAGTAGAATCATAATAAAAATACGCCGGTAGAAAACGGTTCATGCCACAATAGGATAGCAATAGCAAGTAGTCAGTTTAGCTTCGGTTGCTATGCTAACATCACCCATGTTATACCAGAGAAACTTTCATAACAGCGTTGTGATACCAAACAGCGTCAATTTAGACTGACACACATTCACTTAGGCTAAGGGGAACTGGGGCTATGTATCAGCTGCTTGTGTGAGTCGGACAGTGAATACTTTAGAGCGGCCGCTGCAGTGTGAGCTAACCGGGAGCTAACGGGAGAATAAACTCCCGTGGAAGAGCAGCCAACACTGCAGCGGTCGGTAAATGCCGCAGAAACACATTAATAAATAAACAATGAACCGCGGCACTCTGGAGAAAAGTATAAGGTTGGAGATGTCGTTATTTAATTTAATCTGGCTTCGTGTGATTAAAAGCAACACGATCATCAACCCGACGCTGTTCCCCGTTGTTGTTGTGAGCGCCGTAATGCCGTTGGGGAGCAAATCAGCGATGTAAACGGTGACGTCATGACGCAGCAGCGGCAGCACCAGTCGGGCTCTGGGCGGTGTGAACAGAGCGGGAGCAGAGAACCAGAAAAGCTCTAGCTCGGAGCTAGAAAGGGAAAAGCGCTGGTATGAAAGCCGCAAACTGGTTCACAATTTAAATAAAAGAAAATATTAACAAAATCACATAAAATCCACAAATGTGTGTCTTTAACCCCAGCTTTTGCTAAATGAGTGAAAGCCATAATAAGTAAGACAGACGTTGCAGTATCTTCATGATAGGACAGTCACTGTTTATCAAAAATGTTGGATATATTTAACCAAACTCTAACAACACATTGTGACTGTGCAACAGGACAGTCCCAGTACTCCAGGGGGGGGCTCTGAGCTAAAGCATGTAACTATGCTGGCAAAATGTAGAAAATAGTATTGACCCCAAATAGTCTGAAACTAAATGCATCGGAGGGTTAGATTGATAGATAGATATAAAAAATATTGAATTTAAGTTAGGCTGTTTGTGATTTGGATCGGCCTCACAGTAACAAGAGTAACAAGACACCTAACCTGAAGTCATCTGTTAGGTTATGATGTCAACAAAGAAAACATCATAATCATTTTCAAAACAAAATGTGGGAAGAGGTTAAGTGGGTTAAGTTAAGATTTATTATAACAATTTATCTTTCAATATAGCCTTTTTTTTAACATCAGTTGAGGCATCTTTCTGGTGAGGAAATTAGTGAAGATTAGAAAGTGTCATACAGCTTATGACCAAAAAACGGTGACAGCCATATAGTCGGATGTAGTCACAGACAGTCAGTGTGTCTCATTGCAGAGGTTCACATCAATGCAACTTCTTTGTTCAAATTCCTCCTTCTGACATCAGTTAGTGTGAACATACACCAGCCACTAGGTCAATGAAAATGGGGGCATCACTAAGGCATCAATTATTTGGGCCATTAAAGTAGAAGAAGGTTCAAACTGCAGTGTGCTTTAGCAGTTATGTTCATCTGAATCCTTCTCCTGTGTTGCTTTAATGGAGATACAAATACTTTGATTATTAGAAGCTAGATAAGACATGTGTCTGTACATGGTGTATCCCATAATTCAAAGAAGTAAGAACAACTATTTGGAAAATATAAGACTTTATAGGTCACAATACTTTTTTATTAAAGGGGAAAGGAAACACCAATTACAGTTATAATATTCCGGTAGTTTATTCATTTTACAATGGATATTGATCGTAATATTTATTGTATATGATATTACTCGCCAAAAGAAAATTAATTATCCGCCGGCCGGGTGGGGAATTCCGGGACCAGGCCGCCGCCATTAGGGGAGTCCCAAATGGTGACGTCACTGGCTGTGTTTTCGCTCCACCAGAAGTCAACACAACGTAGCAGATATGGCAGCGATGGAGGAATTTTGCAATGAGATCGACGTTTTGAACGATGAATTTGACTATTCGTCGGGAGATGACATTGATGTGGAAGCATCTACAGTTACCAGGCATCCCATGGCCTATGCTTATGAACCGATTCGGTCGAATAGAGTGGCATACGATCCGGAATAAAAAAATTAAAAAAACACAATGCTAACAGTGAGCCTCTGAATTAGCCCCGAGCGAAAAATGCTAACCTATGACTGCACCGAAAATCACTCCTAGCTCCCTTATTACTTATCCTAGCCGCACATCCAACACATCGTTTATGATCGCAAGGAGACACAAGGTTATCCACAAAAACGTACATCAAAACAAGTGGCGCTAGGTACTAACATACGCCAGGCTAACGGCTTACCTTCCTCATTGTCTGGTCTAAACTGGTCTTCAATGGCATTACAACGATAAAAACGATGATGTAGTTAATCCATAGGTTAATATCCAATGGGGCTGTGTCCCCTTTGAAATGTTCTGATAATCTATAAACAATAAAACTGCAATTCCGTTATCTGCTGTCCGCTCTGTGCTCCGTGCGCTCTGGGTCCTGCAATACCATCCATCAATAGCAATACTAGCCTTTTTAGGGCTGTTTTCGACAGATGAGCGTGTGTATGCCAGTTTAATTAGTTGAGCTATAGAACACCCCCAATTCTCTATTGTGCGTCATAATAATAGCTACCATTTAGTTTGGACGCGATTGCGTTAATTAATAAGGTCACACTGTGTCAGTAAATACATGTGTGAGCTAGTAATCTGGTAGTGCTGCAATATGTACCTCTCTCTCGGCAGCTGAAGCAACTCGTTTGGTGGCTCGAACTTCACGTTTGTTGACACGGTCATTGTCTTGCGCGGCCGACGTGCTGGGACGGTCGGTGTTCCCGACTGCATACGTTGAGAAATCGAATATTGTGGGAACAGATCCTGGCTTCAAATCCAATGTTTTGTATTGAACCAGGCATCCAGACTGGACTTTGAGCAGCTTCTCATCCTTTAGTGGCAGTCTATGGAAATGTACTTCTTCCTTCTTTGTATAAAATCCATTTGTGCAGCCTGGGGCAATACAATAAACTCCTGACGACGACCGTTTTCTTGTAATGTAAACTACTGGTGCATTGCTCGCCATGTTGTTTGTTATTGAGCTTTGGCCCAGGAAGCCGTACCCAGTCAGTGACGTCACTGGAAAAGTCCCGGAGCAATGGAAGCGCCCATGGTCATTAGGCACGTATTTCAAAAAGTAAATTCGCGTATCTCGATCGTTTACATTGGAAATAGACTAGATAAATACATGGTAATATTGGCGCATGGAAAGCAGTTTGAAAAGTGTTTCCATTTCCCTTTAAGTGTTTGGTGAAAATGTTAACATAAAAACATCACAAGCTTCTCATTTAACTAGGTTTCTTTTGATACATTGGTGCCTCTGTTGTGCTTTAAAGGTTACAAAGAGTCAGGAAACAGCTTCACATTGTAGTAATAGAGTACTATGAACTGGCACTGTCTAGTACAGTCGGATGTATTCACCCCACTTGTGCATGCACGTCCTAAGTCTGAATGGCAATGTAAATATGTATGTATGTAAACATATTAAGCTTGAACAAAAAGACTTAAACTGCACTGGTGAAACTTAATGTGGTGTAGGTTTTCTATTGTGCTATTTGGGCAAATTGGACATATCTTAATAATTGTCCAAAATGTGACCACCTCTAAAACTTATTGTGTTTTGAAGAGCAGTCCACAGCTTCTCTGCCTTGAATGCTTTAACAAGAGTGTTAAAAACAGTCTCAGAAAGTAGGCCGTTTGGACAACCGAAAGGGAGAAAATCAAAAGACACAAGCAGAATTTCAACACACGTGTGGAGTCAAAGGGTGACTGAGCTGTGTGCCGGTAACCTCATAATCAACACCATAATCGCCAATTTGTGAATGCCATTATCCTCTTCGCGTACACACAAACACAGACGCAGGCTGAATGCAGGGCAGCCCAAAGCATGCCTCTTTAACTGGCTTACCTTTTATTGTGAGAGTGAACTCGTGGTGTCCGCCGCCACCTCTTCCTCTTCCACAAGGAGAACCTCCAACTTCAGCAAGCTAACGACGACTTTCCTCCCATTTTGCTTATCGTCATATTTCAAGTTCCGACCGCCGCTGTATATGAGACTCACTCTCGACTCATTTGGTGAGCTAACAAAGCTGTAATCGCTCAGACACACTCTTAAGTGGCGGTAAAGTTGGAATACACCCGAGTTTCTGTGGCTGAGGCTAGTTACTCTGAGGAGTTTCACCATTCACTGAGAGCTCAGACGTAGACACCGCAGCAGCAGCAGGCGCTGAGCGGGAGAGAGACGTAGACGCAGAGAGAGAGAGAGAGAGAGAGAGAGAGAGGGGGGGGGGGGGTGAAGGCTAACTGAACTTAAACCTGAAAATTGAAAACACAAGGTTATTAATTGATTTACTTGTAGTTTATATCGTGTTTATCTGCCAACTGTTGTTAAATGACGTGCTGAAATGTCTGTTTATAAACATATACCAGCTTACATTTCAATGAACTGCATGCTTTCAATGGCTGTGTGCTGTTACCACATAGCTACTGTATAGATTAAATGTACCTAAAATGGCGCTTTTTTTTGGCTAAAAACCTGCATGTGGTTGCCCCACCTATATTATTAAAATAGCACACCGCAATAAAATGACTTATTACTTTAATATGTTGGGTGTTTTTGCTAAACGGAGTCTCAAAGGGTACAGTCTACTGTTTTGCCTATCTGGCCTAGTCTGCTCTGAGCCACTTCCCCTCCCCCAACACTTCACTATTTTTCGCTTGCCCGGTCACCCAGCGGTTGATTAATTCTCCTTTCGCCTTGCTCAGTCATTCAGATTTGGAAAGTAAATAACAAGTTGACATCATTACGGCTCTACACTGGTGTGACACATTCCTTTGGTTACCGTACAAACGGCAGTATTTGCGCACTTAATATTCCATTCTTAAACCATAACTGCTTCAGCATCAACTGAAATGTATATTACTGCATGTTGTTATTTGCATAGCCTACTACACGTTTCATGTGAGTATTGGTTGTTGTTTCCAAACAAGACAGTTGGTAGGAACATTAGCCTGCCCTACACTGTAGCCATGTTGGTTGTAAACAGAGCAAAATCTACATATGAGGGTGCCTAATTTGGGGGATTTGTCAACCAAGAGGGAATTACCATTCTAATTTAAAAATGTACATGTCATGTCCATTGGAAAGCCTGGTCGTAATTTAGAAGCAGAATATTTTTGATTACTCTCAGGCCGTAAACAAACAAATGATATGTATTGAACGTTTGAAAGTTACAGTAACTTAATAGGATATGGAGCTTTTATATCAGATACTTTATCTTTTCAAGAGTGATGTAGGTTCAGTCTGTTGGACTGAAGGACAGTATTTCTAAAAATCAGCCAAAAGCCCTGATTATAAACTAAAAAGTCCCCATATGTAATCAAAGACTGTAGGAAAATTGACCTACAGCAAAATCCCAGCAAATCTTTTAGAAGCTTAAGGTCAGTAACTCATTTTGTATTTATTGAGGAAGATGATCAGCTACAGAGAAATATCAATGTGGTGCTCCACTGAGTATGTGGATACTCAACAAGATACCGCATGGGGGATTCATTTCAAACAAACAATGCCTATGTTCATTGTGAAACATATCACCCCGTTATGTCGTTCAGTGATCTATTTCTAAAACTTTTTGGATAACAACATGGGTCTAATGGACAGAGGAATGAACTACAATAATTACATAATGATTTGGTTTTCCATTGATAACAGTATAGCAACATTATGGCTAAATGTTGGTGTTTTCATGCATGGCATTTGATAACAACGAAACAAATATTGAATACCACCAACCCTCTTGATTTCCTGCATAACATACAATGTTTTCTTTAAGATCTTGAACATCAGTGCACCTCATGGCTTTGTCCATTGCCGGGCATTGTTGTCCTCTTTTCTTTCATACACATTTTTCTCTGAACCATAATCCTCACAGGACCCAGCCATAGTGGTATATTACATACTGAATGAGACAATGTAACAAACACACAGTTCAAAGAGGACATGTGCATATTTTGCACGACCATATGCAACACAGAGGATTCTGTCAGAGCTGTTCTCTAGAGCAATCTATATTTGATGAGAGCAGATAAATGGATATGAGCTCATCCCTGCAGCCTGCCAAATAACAGTTACTGAGCGCTTTATTCACAGTTACGTATATAGATTTCAGGGAGGAAGTGAGGAATCTCATTTCAAGAAAAGGCCAAATGAAAACGTTTCCCCATTCATATCTGGCCTTATTCAAGATATGACCTGTCTGCATTTTACAGAATCCTTTGTGTTGCTCCATGCTACTCACTGTAAGATTCATCCCCTTACTTTCTTCGTCTAATGATTACAAAAAATGCAATTATCAATATATTATGTGTGGTTCTCCACATTATGCTTCAATGTTGCTGTGATGCAGTACAGTGTAGGAGTTGCAGTTCACCTGGTTGAACTGGCAGATACTGATGCACACAAGGGCTATACTGCACGGTGTGTTGAATAACAATTTAGTTCAGATGTCTATTCGAAGTTATAACTTTAAGTTCAACATGTATACGCTGAGGTGTTAGCCCATACATGAAATGTTCTTAATAACAAGACAAAATAGATATCAGTTCAATCACCTCTGAGCTTCTCAACTAACAAATAGAAATGTTACGCTTGCTTAAAATGGTCTTCGCCTTTTGGCAAGCTTATTGGAATGTATGGTGGTTCCATTAATTAGTTTGTCATCTGTAGTTGGTATTTTTTGTTTAATTGGATTCAAGGATATACCCCAAAAGTGATTCAGTTCTCTAAATCTGTAATAATTTGTTGTAGTACTCAATTCAGCCCAGCATGCTGTGGAAGGCGTTTTGAAACAATATTGAGTTTGAGTAAGGAAAAGTGAAGAGGAAAGCGTGTTTTATTGTTCAGCTTTATAACAAAGACTATTAAAGTATTAATCCCCATTAAACCCTGCTGCAAACTGCCGGATGTTACAGTCTGCCGGACAACTTCATCTGCAAATAGTAGTCTTCTGTACTGGTTTCCCCTCAATTAATAATGCCCCCTTAATTTATAACCACATACTGCAGCTTAATTGGCTGTCCTTCTCCAGAATTGAACCCTTGGAGCTGTCTCAAAAACAGTACTAATGTCATGCTTCTATTAAAGTTATACAGATATTTGAGCCAGCACTAATAAAAACAGAGACCAAGCATTTGGTTCACTTATTTTTCTTTCTCTTACATCAGCCTTGTGCCATTATAAAAAGCACTGGAGCTGCATTTGTCAAGCAAGCTTTAGAACTGTGGATCTCGCTTGCTTGCTCTTTATTGCATGAATGCTCTGAAACCCAAATCAGTAATCCCCTCACACTGCCTTTTGCCCCTTTCTGCGCTTCTATTATATGCTCTATGGTAGACGCGTTTCCTGCCATAGAGCTGGGGCTGACCTCCTAACAAAGAACAGGTTCAATCTGCCTCCCCTCCCCCAACTCAGGAAGCTGATGAGGGTCACATGACCTTTCTAGACAGCACTGAGGAGCAATGGTAATGTGTACGGGTGGGGGAAGGGTGCTGCAAGTCACACGACTCTTTTTGTGTCGTTATTAGGCTGAGGAAATGCGTGGAAAGCTCAGTTTGTAGCAGGGGAATATGCACTTCGGTATCTATTCCTCTTTGTGCTCTGGTGTCCATTGACATATTGGATTTAGCTCCCTAAGCTCGGCTGAATGGGAGCACGGGGGCCTGGCTGTCAGAGCCAGTCTGGAGGAAAATGATTCTGTGTGTGTGTGTGTGTGTGTGTGTGTGTGTGTGTGTGTGTGTGTGTGTGTGTGTGTGTGTGTGTGTGTGTGTGTGTGTGTGTGTGTGTGTGTGTGTGTGTGTGTGTGTTTGTTTGCAGTTCACTATGAGCTTGTGGCAATGGAGGGAAAAAGAAAGCATTGTGTACTGTACAACACCACCCCCAGTGTCTTCCTCCCCTCCCCCACTGCAACCATCCACACAGCCTGATATGCAGGAGGCTTCCTGTAGTAGCCTACTGTTATGTCATCGTCTACAGACCGATTTTACAGACAAAGCATAGCAAAAGGAAAGAGAAAGACATCTGTATTTACAGGTGTAATTGCTTTAGTTTCACATGTGTGTCTAGACAGTTGAGCTTTAATTTTCTATGCAGGCGATGACAAATGCCACAAACATGCTGTTTATATATAACACTATTTAAGATGTTTTTTTCAAAGAAAATCTAGGTGTTTAAACCACTTTAGGAAGCCACATTCCTCCCCCGTCATAATCAAATTCCTTTGACAGAACAGGGGGAGGGAGAAAAGGCGGGAAAAGCAGACAGATGTCATAGATTCAAGGGTTGAGGACAAAGGTCAAGGGTTGGTGACCTGGGCATCCAACAGACTCGCCTTCTCTTTCCTCCCCCTCTGGCACAAAGACAGTCATTGACTTTACAAAGCTTTTTTTCTTACAGTTACATTTAAATCTTTAAGTGACACAGTTTCAAAATGTTCACTCAAGATGTAGATTTTCTTAGAAGCTACCAGTTTATCAGAGTAATATCCTACATAAACCATAGTAAGCCTACATACTTTTTTAGGAAATGTTCTTCTTAATATCTTTGTTGAAAGTTAGGTGCAAAGATTGACAGCATTCTTCCATACCAGGTTTATCAATTCTTTCATCTTATTCAGCAATAAAGCCTATTTTTATCGAACTGTCAATCCAATCCTTATAAAGTTTTTATATGTATTCATGTCAAGTCAGAAGAGCCCGACCAATCATTTGTGTCAGTTAAATAATTGAGTATAAATTGCAGACATAGCAGTTAGGCCTTTACATTATGTAATTTTGTTTTAACCAGTATGTTTAGAACAATAATGGTTAATACTGATGGAGAAGTTGAATGGAGATCTACGCAGCACAAATGCCACAGATGGGTTTCCATGGAGACCATTGTATCAATCTTGTGATATTCCTGCTATTTATCACAATGTATTAATTTTGTGATTTAATTACATGGCATATGGGGGAGTTGTGCAATAATTTGTTCATACCCAAAATAATTTCAGCTAACATAATCTCCTCTCCCTGTTTTAGTGATAAAACACACCATTCACTTTTTGTTTGCTTTTTCTATTGAACCAAAATAACCCAGAACAACAGAAATATTTTCATACGTATGTTATCCCTTAACATGAAATTACATTCCAACTTTTTCCTTTGAGTTATTTTTCTTATTTCTTGTAAGTTAATGTTGAGTTACCTCATAATAGATCTCTAGAAACCAGACTGGTGAGCTCTTGTGGAAAATAAAGGGCGGGGTTATTGTTCAGTTTACAACCCGAGGGTGTTATAAAACATTCCTGCTGTATGATTTCTAGCTGGGAGAGTCTCACAGGAGCAGTGATCTCCCAGCGACACTGTATTGTTAGCTTAGAGGCGGCATGGGGGATGGGCATGTCTGCGGTGCTGTGGTTCACTGATTTCAGCCTCATGCTTTGTCATAGCAACATAATGCTGTGTAATGGGCCTCTGCACAGCTAGACACCCATTACTACATTGTGACATGTCACTATACATAATCACCCCCCTGACCTCCAGGTTCAACAGATGACATTTCAACAAGCCTGTCATGGTTCTTGTGGTTCCCTCCAAATATGAGTGATGATGAAAACGAGATGCATGGAGCTTTACATGTGGCTGAGAATGATAGGCTTGTATAACAGACAGGAAGGAACAAACTGTGTTATCACACATCCTGATAAAGCCATTCATGATGCCATCTAATCTGTAAAATAAAAAATGATCCAGAGAGCATAACCATCTGGTAACGTTTCCCTGCCAAATGAGTATATCAAACATGAATAAATCCAACCTCACTATGTAAGAGTTGTGTGAATGTTGTGCTAATCTGCCTGAAAGTGTATTTGAAAGCATGTGTTTGTGTGACAGACACAGAGAAAGAGAGATTACATTGAGTTTCAACATGTGTTCTAGTTTTCATAATTTCTGATAATTGTTTGCCTCAGACGAGAGAGCAAAATTCCCCTGATAAATTCCCCATTGTTGGGTATTAAAGCTGGATCATCTCATGGAAAAATATTGTGAGAAAGAGAGAGGGAGAGGTGTCAAAGCACATGTCTGGACCTGAAATTTGTCTGTGGACACATTGCCATCTAGTGGTACAAAATGGTACACTCCCTGTTAAAAAGCATTGAGGTCATCCACATTTGTATAACATGTTTTTTGCCCTTATGCTGAGAACATGATTTGAATCAGTGCTCCATGACTCCCTACTCATGTCTCCTCTTTGTCTATGCATAGAAAATAAACACCAGCACACTTCGTAAAAGGCGCAGTTATGACCATCCAGCCTGCTAACAACCACCAAGGGACACCCTGCTGTCAGTCAACCATCACTGTCTAAACTGAAACCAAAACTGAGTGGGTGGTTTATATGTGAATAACAGCTTGTACTGTACTATCATCCTCCACCATTGCACAACGCAGCATTGTTTTGGGTCGTGGTAAAAGAAGGAACATATTTCATGCAGGCATCTATTTAGAAGTCCTCCACGCGAAGTAGATTTTTACAACCTCATATATAAGATAAATATTTTCACAGGGATAGTTAAAAATTCCCGTGAACACACCAGGAGTGATTACACTTGAAAATATGAATAGACAAAAGAGTGGCTGTATAGCAGAAGTGCTTTTTATCAGTGAGAAAGCCTATTTAGAGATATTTTCCAACAGCTATGTTTTATTTGTTTCAAGAAACAAGCATCCACTCAGGGTTCACCTGAAAGGATAGCTGTGCACAGAGTCACAGGATTAAAGGCGTTACTCAAGATAATAAAAGCAACATCAATTAATTGACCAATGAAAATGTAGATTCTTACCCAAATTATGAAGCACACTGTAAATCAATATCTACCCCCTCTCCTCTGCAAGATATGCTTACAACTAATGTACCTGCTTATCAATACATAAATGTCTGATGGTGAAATGGACATTCAAATGACCAATATTTGGGATAGACTGCTAGTGAAACCGTGTCTCGCTGTAACACGTTTAATGACTCAATACATGGAACAAAAGAGAATCAATAGTCAAAATGCATTTCGAAATATATTTTTATCGTGTGTGCCTGTCTGTGGGCTACTTCACGAACAGCAATGACGTAACTTGGCATGTGATAAAAGGTGTTTCAATTACCTGAGTATTGACTTGAGGTTGGCAGACTTCAGTGTTTCCTCCCCTTCCAGGTGGATGATATTGAAGATATCTTTTGACATGATGTCATTGTTGACATCATGTTTAGCAACATCATTGTTGCTCTTAGAGATAGACCTCATGTTTTTTATTTAGCGTTGGCTGCTGGTTTGCCTGAAGCCATTTCCCTTGTATTATCACTCTGGAAATGTAATTAAATCATAGCCCGTACAGATTCAGCAATGATAATGTCAAGTGTGGTGGAATTATAGACTCACAGCTTCGGTCGCCAAGGGACTTTACTCTTTCTGTTTCATGGGGTAAACCTGTTTTTTAGCAGGTGAGGTAATGCAAACATAAAAAATATATGCAAATATTATTAGAAGTAGAAGACAGATATGTTTTAGAGTTATTAATTCACTTCCGGGTCATAAAACTTCAGTTATCCATGTTGAAATATTACCTTCATCTGCACTAATCTCCTTCTCTTTTATTAGCCGGTGTTCACCACAGAAGCAGGTCGTCTCTTCTGATCCGGGTGGCCTCTCTTCAAAGATGGGAACTCCGAGCCCACCTGCACCTTCAAGGATCAAAGATACTCAAGTGTTTGATCACCATACCCCATCTTTCTCAGGAGTATGCAGGCTGAAAAAAGATACTGGTGTGTAATCTTTTGAGATTCCTTTCTTCAGATCATGTGGTAGAAACCTATACATTTCTCCAGGTCTGTAGCTTGTCCCTCGCCACACCAGCATATCCATCGTTAAAAATACAAACTAAAGCGAGGGGAAATAGGCTGCAGTGTATCAAAGGGAGCTATTGAGCAAAGAGAAACAAAACATCACCTCTTGGTTTGGACTGCACCTGGGGACATCGATCGACTGTTTCTTTTATGATTATAAAAGTATTTTGTGAAAAGCGGCACATTTGGCTTGTAAATTGGGGAGTGGGGATATGACTATAAAGATAGTGCTGAGTGTGAGATCAATAGATGACTGGTAATCATATTTTGAAGAAGTGTTAAGACACTGGTTTGCGTTCGGATATAAGTTTGAGCAATGTCTTCTAAACAAATCAAGTCATAAAAGAGTGGGTGCAGCATTCAGAAAAATAATCTAACAATATGTTGTATTGGATAACAAACCCATTTATGTACACAGGTCTATTTACATTGGCAAACACATGTTGTCTCATGTGACTCATTGTAAATATAGGTGTGAAATATTGTAGTGACGTGAGTAAGAGATGAAATCCAGTCAGAAAAACATCCCTCTCTAAGCTTTATAGTCTTGGGTTCACAGCTTTTCCCAGTCAATGAAAGCATGGCGTCGGAGGGGTACGTGTCCCACAGGCTGCAGGAGACATCAGGACCGCACACAGACAGTGTGTTTCCTTCACTGCACACTATAAAAAAAACCACCACACATGGCTGTAATAAGCCAACAAATTAAGCCATTATGCTGTTTTTAAGGTACACAGACATCCGTGTTTAAATATTTTAAGAGTAGCAAGGGATCTCTCCCTCCAAGTTACATTGTGTGTCTGAGACCACCAGGGAAATGATTGGACATCTATCTTATCATGTGAAAGCTGTGAGGTGATCTGTATGATAAATAGCCCTACTTTAGCAAAACTATGAGCAGTGCTCTCATTACAGCGGCCTGTTTACTGTCACTGAGGAGGGTGTGGAGTACTCACGAATGACATGGGGGTATGTGTCTGATGTTTTTTATTTTTTTTATTTCACAATCTCCATTAAAGAGCCAGTGTCTGCTGTTCAGGATGTGCTAATATGGGCATTTTACAGTTTCAGTACAGAGGCATGGGTCGAACTATTTGGCTCAATGCATAATTGGCCAACGGCAAGATGGCTACTTAAGCCAAATCTAATGATGGCGTGTAAGTGTGTGTTCACTCCCACTCTGCACAGAGTTTAAGAGCAACTCCTATAAAAGTTCATTATGTTGCTGCTGTAATGGGGTTCAGGGAAGTACTCCATGAGCTGACAAAAGCAGGGGTGTCTTGTAAACCCTCGAGGGAACTTTCTAATTAAATACTCACTCTTTAACACCAATAAATAGCAAAGGATTTCAGGCTTTTCCTACATGTCATATTTTCTCCATACCTCAGGCCAGAAGTTAGTAGTCCAGCTTGAGGAATTTAGTGAGGATGATTTTAATAGTTTTCCGAGTAGATTTGCTTTTCCAAGCTACTGTTAAACTGGGAAGTGAGAGCTAAAGGGAAAGGGCTTCCCTGCGATGTTGGCAAGCTTCAGTAATGCCATATGTGAGGGTTTGATACAGGAAACCTGGCTTCTCCACATTTCTGATGAGTTGTGTCATCGGTAGATGGCAGTAGGGTAAACCCTCCTGCTTAGCAGACAGGTGTGTATCTAGCTTTCCATTGTGCGTCATGTGTGAATAAGTAGATGGAGCATAATTATTACCGTCACAAACCTTTAACTGCCAACAAATTAATTAATTTATGAAATGAGAGAAGGATCAATGGAAATGAAAACAAAATTAATAAACAAATATTTTTAGCAAATTTTTTCTTTTTTTAATGTTCCATAGTTATAATATCACATATGATTACTGAGTTCATTATTTACCTTTTAGTACAATTGGGAAGTCAACATTTGTATTACAGGAAAAGGGCACTTTACCAAGGTAACTCAATAAGTTCAGTTCTGGAGACACTTTCCAAAGTTTGAATAAAATAACCCCGATCAGGTGAGATTTAAATTGTAAATCAGAAAGTCTGAATTACAAACTTGAGACTTCTATTTCTACTTCTACTTGAGTATGCTACTGATGAGACACATTAAGATTCTAATTCCCCCATCTAAATTGATCTACAATCAAACATTGCAGCAGTAGGCTACATAACAGAATGAGATTTCCCAACTATTAGATGGATAGATACATTGGGTTTGAACAAAACAATAAACAATACACAATTAGCAGGTGTAAGTGACACTGGAAAAAAACCAATAAAAAAACCTGCATATTTGTAATCCAAATTGATTGTGAACTTTAAAAAAAGGTTATGGGTTGATTTTGTGCAGATAAGATTTAATTATTAATTATTAAATAATTAACACAATTATAACTTATTTGTATGTATACTGCTGTTAAGACCATTACCTATTACAAGTCATGATTTTAGATCTTGATTTCCATTATTTCTGCTTGCAGCCCCTCTCTGATCACCCTGGCCATGCAGTGAATACAAACGGTGCTCAGTGTGCAGGACTCTGCAGCAGCTACCTGCTTTAACGCTCCTCGTGTCTGTCAGTCACCGCAGCATCATCCAATCACAGGGCGCGGGAGCCCTTGACTCCTCCCCAGTGTATAATTGAAGTTTCTTTAGTTTCTCCGGCGGAGCCTGCACGCAGTATTGTCCGATCCGTGGAGGGATTAAATACACATCTGCGGGACCATGTTTTCTATGAGCCTGAACGTGTGTCTGACCCTATGTTTGTGGATTACAGCATTAATGAGCCCGGGAAGTGTGTCTGCGAGGAAGCAGGACGACTCTTTCTTCACTGGCAGTATTTACCGAGCAAGATGCGCCTCGAGATGCCTCAGTCTGCACATCACTCGCATCTCCGCTTTTTTCAAGCACTCCCAGGTACGAGTCGAGCATGTGGTCACAGACCCTTAAACTTCTGGCGTTGGAAATTATGAATACACGCGCTGTTGTAGCAATTATTAAATGAATGAGAATGTGCTAGATTTATCCTTCCCACACAAGTCAAACCTGTTTCTCTTGAGCATATTTTAAGCAGACAGGAGCAGGTCACTAATGGTGCTGAATTACTTTCTCACTTTTTCTCCCACTGACAAGGAAATTAAACATTTTCTGACGACAAGTGTCAGCAACCTAAAAACACCAGCACATTTACACATTTGCATGAAGCTTTGAGTTGCTTGTAAAGTTGCCACATGCAGTGAATATTTGACCGTGTAGAGTGGGACGCTTTGAAATATATCTCATTAGCCCCACATATTGCGGTATTTCTGGGACTGAAGGGTGATGGAAGCTTATCAGTTGAGCCAGTTTCCATTCATTAGTTGCTAATTTTTGGAAAATGAGACACCCTTTTCTGCCAGTGCAAATGACACTTAACTCCTCTGACTCTACAGTGTTACTTACTTGGTTGCCCATCTATTTATATGGCATCTCATATGAGGAAAACACTGCCTTTTTAATTCAAGTTCAGAGTGAGCATTTTACAGCGTGTCCCTAAGAAGCATTGTGGTGCAGAAGAAGCTCATCCAAATGAGCTGTATTCTTTGTATGTTGTCAGAAGTTGTTTTTCACCCTCCACTGAACACACTGTTCTCTCCCTGGACTTCCAATAGAAAAGGACTGGTCACTGATCCTTCTCCCCTTTGCTCCTTTTCACCAGCTATCTATCTGGTGACCGCCTTTATACTCTCTTCATTTGCATTTGCAAGGCTTGTATTTCTCAAGGTGCATTAATGAAACCGTAATTGTCAGAAAACACTGTGGAGCAATTTGTCATTAGGTCTAATGAATCAACAGAGTGCATTGCTTGTTTCTTTGTCACCAATTAACTTAACTTTGAAAGCAATTATTGATCTGGTGTGGTAGTTCTCAAAGCATGTCTGTGAGACCGAGAGACCTACTGCAGTTAATTATGGCAATTTTAGTAAGGGGGCAATGGGGCATATACACCGGGGGGGGGGGGGGTGAGGGATGAATACACTTTACTGCAATTAACATCCTGGTAGGACATAAAACAACAGTGCTGTGCATCCAAAGGACACAGATTTAAAACAGTGTTTCTTAATTCACTTGGCAAGTGTGGAGGGATTTGTTTTGAAAAGAATCCAAGGGTATATTGCTGCTCTGGGTTGCAACGTTTGGGAATTAAATTAGTCACCAGCTGACAGAGAAGTCAAATAACTGGTGGAAGTCTCACCTCTAATGAACAGCTAATAGTCTATATAATTGACTGCAGAGCCTCTGAGTCTGAGGCAGCCTTTTTTCAGTGAGGAGAAAATGAGAGGGAGGTATTTGTCTAAAGAGAGGAGCATTTCTGTGGTTAGTGATAAGCAAGGTTGCTTGAGCAAGCTTTTAGGTCTAAGAATAGAAGGCAATTGTTGATAATCTGCAAGGACTGTCTTATATGCACTGTGTTCTCAACAGTCCTTTCATGTGAAAATGGGGGGTCTGGTCAGCTGCAAAAACATATGGCTCTCCTCCCCCCTGCCCTCTACCCCCTGGCCCTGCCAATAAATGCCAGCATCACACCTCATAGGCATGCAGAGGAGGATACATGGAGCTACTGATGCCGCTCCTCCGAGGTCACCTTCCTGCTAAATGCTTGCGCCCAATTGTGCTAAATGTGATAAGCTCTAATGTACCGTTGCCACAACACTGGAGCATGCTCAGTCAGCACAACCTACAGGTGGATCTTTTTCCTCGGCCAGATCTTATTACAGCACCGGGCCGACAGCTCCACTCCAGTGATTGATACGACAGACCTCTTAATTCAACTCGGACATCCTTCAGGGGTCATTTAATACTCGATAGGAAAACCAAGACAAGCAACACTTTCCATTTTTAATGGAAATGAAATGCCTGGGCTGTATGTCAAAGCTGTGACTTTCGCCTACCGTTCCTTCACATTTTATTGTATCAACTCAATATGTAGTAATCTATACGGACCACTACTTATTTTGGTCAGGGTACAAGAGACAAATTGCACTCTTAACACATTTTGCGGCTGGAATTTAAAACTCTGTTTTTCATTTCAGCTTTAATATGATCATTCTGTGAATACTGGAACGATACTTGGAGAATTTAGCACTTGCAGATGTTACGAACACCCATGTGTCTTTCCTTTTTATGTGGCTGAATCGGATTGCAAATCGGAGACTTTTTTTTTTAATCGTAGCAAATAATGAATTAGTGTGAAATGGAAACAAGCATGGAGTTGCAGAGTTAGGAAACCCACTGGTCGTCCATTGGTTGACAGATTTATAGCAACTGTAGATTTATTGATGTATGTAATAGTGTTTCCAAATGTAGATTTATTGACATTTTACTCCACATTTGGAGAACTTGTCACCCCAGTACAATAGACAGAGGGGAACACCCAACCATAAATATTAGCCTCGGACACTTTAAAACATTAAGAGCGAGCGGGGAGCCCTGTGCAATAATGTATTCTGAAAGCATCAACCTTGTAGTGGATTATTTATGTGGGGACCTGTGAAGCCAAAAACAAGGTGTGTCCAGGTCTTGTTATTACATTCAAAGCAATAAAAACGTTTTAAATTCAGTCATTCATTTATAATGTGCTGCACAGTAAGGTAGTATCATATAACTTAAAGGCTGTGTGTTTAACAGTAAGCAAATAGAAGAAACAACACAAGTAAAGTCGTTTTTCCGTGTCCCCTTATTTTGGCCTTTGATATTAAATAACCCACGGTGGAATCAAACCTCGGCCAGTGCTTGTCTCATGTGTGGAGTTTTTCATTAGCGAAGACAGCGGATGAATAGAGGTCTATGTTGCTTGGCCTCACCTCTCTATAAACGCTTTTAAACTCTGACAGTCGTGTCTGTAAATATCAGCCTCCACCTCTGCTATACCCTGAGCTACCTCATTTGACAAATAGCCTTCATTCCTAAGTAGGGACAACTTTACACCAGTGTTGCTTCAGATTTCTGAAACTCCCTTTAATGTTAACATTGGATGTGCGCTGGACACATTAGCTCACTTTCAGAGATCCTGACAAATAATTCAGTTTAAGTGAATAATTGATGAGCCGAAAGACCACAGCCCTCACACCCACTCAAGTCTGAGCCTAAATCTTGAAGCCCTTTATTTTAGTGCTGCATATGTGCCCTTAAGGATCAGTTATTTTGGTGTTGCCTGAGGACCCCTGTGCTGTCAAAGGACACAGACACCAGGCTGCCCTTTGAAGTACTGTCTCCTGTTGACTTAGCCAGGAGTGTACAAGGTCTCAAAGACCCACAGTATGTTCTAGTGTCAGACATAAAGGCAAGACTACATAGAATTCAAACACAAATCGTCAGTGTAATCGGAGATCCTTTTAATTCAAATCAGAGGCTCATAGGAAACAAAAGATTTCCATTTTCAAAAGGTGGAATGCTATCCTCAAAGATAAAAGGGTTTTGTGTTCATATTCCCCCTCAGTTGTCTAGACAATACAACACGCCCCTGGCCACCTGCCTTGTCTTCTCAGTTGACAACAGCCATAATGTATCGCTGTGATAAATCCCCTGTTTACATGACTGCACCGGTGTCACTAACAATGCGAGGAGTTTGCCTCTGCCACACTCATACCCTGTCTGGTCTCCTCTCCTCGACCCCATCACACAGGAGGATATCTGGAAAGCATTCATTTATTGGAGTCCTTGACAGTCCTCAGCACTGCATAATGTTCAAACTGCAGAGGAATGTCATGGTGAGTCAGAGGGATGAAGTTCTGACCTATAATTATTCCCCCATTGGTCCCTGACATGGTGGGGTCAGGCCTGGACAGCTGGGGCAACATCCTGCTGAGCTTCTCTGCTATAGGGATGCTGTCACAGAGCAAAATTAGCTCCTCTGTGGACCGGGCCCTGTCGCCGCTGATAGATGGGCAAAGAAAGGTGTCAAAAACCGGATTGGTGATTTAGAACATGGTCTGGAGTTGTGACAATCTGAATAAATTATCCAGAGGAACTGGCTGCCAGTGTAAATGTCAAGGTCTTATTTACGGCGTGTCCCCGACAGGGCGGTTTGCCTTGTTTGATTGATCATTTTATATAAATTAGAAAAGTCCACAAGGATTTTAATCATGTATTTTAATTGTTTCATTATTTGTGTGTTCTATTAATCAGAAAGGAAGGAAAAATGGCTGAGCACTCCTCAGCCAAGTTGACGCTTATTACTGCTTCATTTTGTATCAAAATTAAAACACAATTATTTGTCTCCTTAGCGCTCAGACTCATCCATTTTTCATCGCTATCTGCAGTTTTTTTTGTTGAAGATATTCTCCCAAGACATGACCAAACAATCACAGATGCCTTTGAAGCCATTTGACCATTATCCTTGACACTAAAAGCAGAGCACTTACTGGTACTGGATGTCAAATTAAACCCTTTAATGATAAGTTCTCTCCTAAGGTCTCATGGGAAATTTCTTTTGGATTACATTGTGGGAAAAAGGCTTTGAACTTGACATTGAACTTAAACAGACTTTTTTCCTGCAGACCCTGAAAGTTTGGCTGTATCTGCTTGCCGCATTGCTTTCACACAGACGCGCAGGGAACAGCCAAAAGTGAAGCTCAGATTCAGGTCATCGACTACAATGGATTTAATTAAGGAAACTGCATTTGATTTATCATTTATTCCCAGGTGTAGAAAACAGATCATCTTAAATCTTATTTCAGTGTTTTTATAAAGTTGTTCCAAGTGTCACATATTTCTGATACACATCACGTTCAAACACTTTGTCTCTTTCATGTTGACTTGCTGGTCATTTATTCCGAAAGCACTAGCCTTGCACTTGCCATCAAAGCTCAATTATGTTTGCAGAGGATGACAGCATAATTCCTCCCCCTAATGGCATTCAGGAAATGACCACTTGCACAAGCCATTTACCCCCACTGGTCCTTCGCTTGACAACTCCCCATATTTACACGTGGAGGATTTATAAATACACTGCACTATTAGGACCAAATGTTTGCCTTGCTGAAGCGCAGAAGTTGGCACTTCCACGGCAATTAGAGGAAATTGGCAGTATCTGCAGTCTGCACAGGAGTGCTGACATCAGTTCTCGCCTCAGTGACCTTGGGTACGTATGTTGAGAGATCAAACAGAGTGTCAGAAGATCTGAGGTCACCATGCTCTGCTGAAACTGGCCAGAGGTTTGCCCTGGCCCTGGTGACTGACCCCACTTCCCTGCTTGTGTTACAGGCACTCTGTATGCAAAGCTGAGTCCTTGAAATGTGTCTAGCTTTAATGTGTTACTCAAAAAGGCCTTGACTTAAGGAAAGTGATTTGAAGATATACTGCGATAGGAGAGTTACATTTGATGATTTGATCATTGTGGGCGTATTCCTCTGATGACTGATGACATTTTCTTTCTCTTTCACAGAATAACGGATCCTTGGTTTGGTGCCAGAATCACAAGCAGTGCTCCAAGGTACTGTGGTTTCCCTTCTTTCATGAATGAAACGCATGCCAAGTACATGGCTATTTATCGGAGGATAATGCCACATAAAGTGTGCGAGTCACGACAGGACTAGTTTTGTCATGCCTGCAGGAATCAATCCGAGAGCTGTTGACATAGACTACGATGAGAAAAAGGATTTTCTTTTCATCTAGTCCTTAATTCTGCTTTCACTGAAACTCATTTGCTATTGTAAACGGGGGACAATTAAATAAGATTTGGTACGCTTAAATGGGTGTTGATTTATGAAAGCAAACCATGATTGTTATTCCTTCTCGTCTCATTTGGAATTTCAGAAGGATGCTTTACACCGCACCTCCCGCAGGGCTTGTTTGTGTTTCGTGCCCTGTCCCAAAGAAGGTTGATGCAAAGCTGGTGTTGACAGCTCCTCTGAAAAGATGGCGCTGACATATTCTATCAGACTCTCCCTGCGCTGTTGACAAGGCCCTCAGAGATGTGCCGTATAGACTGTAGTCAGAGAACACTATGGAGCTGAAATAAGGAGGATGATATGCTAGCAAAGGAGAAATGTGAACAATGCTCTGTGTAGCTGTCAGAGGCTCTCATCTCCTCACACACAGACCGTGAAACCAGGATTAATTGCGGTTTGCCCGTGAGGACTTAAAGTGAGATAGACAACACGTACACATAGCTTAGATAGAATACAGGAAGCATGTTATTGTGGGGGTGATGAAATTTTAGATGTATTGCTTGTATGAATTTATAGTTTTCTCTCAAAAGTCCACCAAACGTGTACTAATAAAGGAATGCATGTTAAGAATTTGGGGCCAATCACATTAATTGGAAATTCAGGAAAAAGCTGACTTTTTTTCTCATGCTTATTTAACACAGTCTTGCATTTGGAGTACATATAAATCACAATCAATGTCTAGTATCAGTTGCCTCACAAAATGACCCTTTGTGTTTGATTTTTAAATTCCTCTTTTGAATTTCAAATGGTTTCCTTGGCAATTTGCATTTGCCTGGGATACAGCAGTGCTATTGTTCCTTGTGCTTCCTACTACATCAGCAAGTGTATAGTGACTTCTCTTAACCAACTTCTCTTACAAACATTATCATATCACTCACTGTGTCCTAATCTGCGTGTAAATTGTAAGCTGTTGTTATATTGTGTTTCTTTTAATGATTAAGTTTGACTATTGGGCTCAATGAGGGGATTTAAGCAACTTAAGTAAGGCAAAGCACAACCAACTAGATAACGAGTGATAATAATTCTGTGACAATTCAACAAATGAATGTAAAGGCATTTGAAAAGTCAAGCCTCTTTTGTTTTCATTAATACTGTGAAACTTGTTTCTTTCCTTTCCACTGTGATGGCCAACATTGCCTCTTGGCTCTAGTCATTCCCCTGTCGTTCGGGTTTTATGTTTGAAGAAGGCTTTTGCTGGCTGTGAGTCCAAACACAGCATACTGTTTTCATAATCAACCAGCTTACATTGCTCAGACTCTGCAAATGTCCCAAAAACTCTTTTAATGGACTTCTTGTTCTGCTTGCTCGAACAAGCATGTCAGTTAGCACTCATTCATCCTACTTGTAGGCCGTAAATAAATGAGGCTCAATTGGATGTAAGCACTAAAAAATAATGACATGCGTGTGTTACTGCTATATAAATGTGGTGCTCGCCACTCTTGAGATGGTTTCAAGGGTTCTCTGAATTTAATTAGTTTAATTGTATCCTAGCTTTAAGTTCAGCCATTCAACATGCAGGCCACGGCATGGTGCTGAAGTTTAATTTGCGGCCAGAAGTCAATATTGTGGAAGCAAACACCACCACACTTCACATCCACATCAATGACTCGAGTGCACATTCAGGGTCTGTGTGTTGTGTGTCAAAACACTGAGCCATTGTTGCCACTTTAACAATTGTAGCAAGTGGGCCCATGCTGTACAGTGGTTCCCTGTGAATAGCTCTACAGCCGCTGATTAGCCTCTTCACTTCATGAACAGCACACAGTCAAACAGAGGGACAAAGGCAGTGGCTCCCGGGGTGTGCGTTAGGGCAGAAGGCCTGTCCACCCAGAGCTCTGTTAAAGACCCTCGCAGAGCTCCCCGCCTGTGAGGAAAATGCGGGGAAGGACTGCCTAATAATTCAGACAAAGATGAGGTGACCTTGTCCATCTGTCTGCGTTTTAGGAATCAAAGCACCCCGCTTCCATTTGTGTAGACAAAGTCATCCCGGTCATCTCCTATGCAGTGTCCAGAGCTGGCCCCGCTCTCAGTGTCCCCATTGTCATGGTAATTAACCTGCATGCCCTCTCTCCAGAGCAAAGCGAAGTGGCATTTGGAGAGCCAGGGAGTCAGTATCATGCCATAACACTGGAGAACAGACAGCAGGCATTTTATGTGGGCTATTGTCATTTTGTCTGCCTACTGTTAGAGCTTCCTCACTAGAGAAGTTTGGACCTGTTCCCTGAAAGTTTTCAAAACTCCAGGGTGTTCTCTTTTTTCTGCTGGTGCAAAGAAAATAGGTTTTGTGCGTGTGCATGGGAGAGTGTGTGGATACGGCCAAGAAGCTTTCCACATTCAGAGCATGTCTGATGTTAGCAGGGTTTTTGCTTTTCCCCCATGGGTGTGATCCAGGCTCCAAATCAAATGCTAGGATTGACATAAGGCAGCTAAAGGCCGGGCTACAACAAAGCGGTGCGCTTCATTACTCAAACTTCTCTCCGGGAAGGAAGACAGAAAGGACATGTGCATTATGCTCGGATAAGTTGGCCTTTGCTGAGCAATTGGAACGTGTCCACCAGTTATAATTCCTGAGGAAGAAAAGTGTCATATTTTTCTTGTAAACGCACACGAACATCCTGAACAATTATTTTTAAATCAGTTTTATTTTTCATCCTTTGAGACTGATCTTTCAATGAGTTATACAGAGTGGGGATTACTGAGCAGAAGATAATTAAAACACTGGACTGTGATAAAATATATTTTAGCACAGAGATGTTTACTTTGCCTTATATTTCTCTAAACCTGCCACATCCCTGCCCTTTATTTAAAAAGACTTTCGACAGGAAAAAGCTTTAGAAAGCATCATTGTCTGTCCTGCACGTCTTTCATAGACGTTTCACATTTCCCAGGTGGCTCTTTTGAGCGCTTTTTCCCAACAATCACACCCTGAGCTGTGCATACCAGAGCAAGAATAAGAAGTGTTTACTCTTTTGGAATACATGCACCCTCATCATGTCGGAAGCTTTGGAGCCGTTTGCTTGAATAACAATCACTGGAATGCTACTATGTCTCATTCAAAAGTGTCTTTCTTGTCAAACCCCCCTCTCCCAAACCCCACATTTTCTCACGCCAAAATAAAGTGGTCAAACTTCCCATCAGTTGTTCTTTTTTCAGGGTCAGATGAACATATATAAAGAACTCAGAAGCGCCGCCTTATTCTTAAGTTTATATGAGTCTTCATTAAAAACACAAACAACAGTGCATACTTTGGAGAACGGTCACTCTCACTTGAAGCTTTGCAAGTGTGTCAATGCTATTTACTAGTCTTTTGTGTGTTCATCTTTTTTTCGGCGGTAGGTAGTGTGTTTTTGAAAAGATGTAATAAATTAGGTGCTGGTTTGTAGGTTTACAGCTAGGCATGGCTGGAATTGTTAGGTGCTTAGAAAGACTTCAAAGCACCTTTTGGTCATGCTGAGGCCAGACGTTGGTCTCACCCCCTGTGCCACATTACCAGCACCAACACCTCAAAGAAAGCTGGACCAGAAATCAATCTGTCAAGAGGGCAGTGTGCCTGGATGCCTGTCAGAGGAATTTCTAAGCAGAGGGAGGAATTTAAGAAACAGTCTATGCCAGTTTGACTTAATAGATGTTATAATTGCATATACAGTGGGGAAAAAAAGTATTTAGTCAGCCACCAATTGTGCAAGTTCTCCCACTTAAAAAGACGAGAGAGGCCTGTAATTGTCATCCTAGATTGTCATCCTCAACTATGAGAGATAAAATGAGAAAAAAAAAAATCCAGAAAATCACATTGTCTGATTGTTAAAGAATTTATTTGCAAATTATGGTGGAAAATAAGTATTTGGTCAATAACAAAAGTTCATCTCAATACTTTGTTATACACCCTTTGTTGTCAATGACAGCGGTCAAACGTTTTCTGTAAGTCTTCACAAGGTTTTCACACGAGTTGCTGGTATTTTGGCCCATTCCTCCATGCAGATCTCCTCTAGAGCAGTGATGTTTTGGGGCTGTCGCTGGGCAACACAAACTTTCAACTCCCTCCAAAGATTTTCTATGGGGTTGAGATCTGGAGACTGGCTAGGCCACTCCAGGACCTTGAAATGCTTCTTACGAAGCCACTCCTTCGTTGCCCGGGCGGTGTGTTTGGGATCATTGTCATGCTGAAAGACCCAGCCACGTTTCATCTTCAATGCCCTTGCTGATGGAAGGAGGTTGTCACTCAAAATCTCACGATACATGGCCCCATTCATTCTTTCCTTTACACGGATCAGTCGTCCTGGTCCCTTTGCAGAAAAACAGCCCCAAAGCATGATGTTTCCACCCCCATGTTTCACAGTAGGTATGGTGTTCTTTGGATGCAACTCAGCATTCGTTCTCCTCCAAACACGTCTAGTGTCGAGTTTTTACCAAAAAGTTTATTTTGGTTTCATCTGACCATATGACATTCTCCCAATCCTCTTCTGGATCATCTAAATGCTCTCTAGCAAACTTCAGACGGGCCTGGACATGTACTGGCTTAAGCAGGGGTACACGTCTGGCACTGCAGGATTTGAGTCCCTGGCGGCGTAGTGTGTTACTGATGGTAGCCTTTGTTACTTTGGTCCCAGCTCTCTGCAGGTCATTGACTAGGTCCCCCCGTGTGCTTCTGGGATGTTTGCTCACCGTTCTTGTGATCATTTTGACCCCACGGGGTGAGATCTTACGTGGAGCCCCAGATCGAGGGAGATTCAGTGGTCTTGTATGTCTTCCATTTTCTAATAATTTCTCCCACAGTTGATTTCTTCACACCAAGCTGCTTACCTATTGCAGATTCAGTCTTCCCAGCCTGGTGCAGGTCTACTATTTTGTTTCTGGTGTCCTTTGACAGCTCTTTGGTCTCGGCCATAGTGGAGTTTGGAGTGTGACTGTTTGAGGTTGTGGACAGGTGTCTTTTATACTGATAACGAGTTCAAACAGGTGCCATTAATACAGTTAACGAGTGGAGGACAGAGGAGGCTCGTAAAGAAGAAGTTACAGGTCTGTGAGAGCCAGAAATCTTGTTTGTTTGTAGGTGACCAAATACTTATTTTACCGAGGAATTTACCAATTAATTCATTAAAAATCCTACAATGTGATTTCCTGGATTATTTCCCCCCATTCTGTCTCTCATAGTTTAAGTGTACCTAGGATGAAAATTACAGGCCTCTCTCATCTTTTTAAGTGGGAGAACTTGCACAATTGGTGGCTGACTAAATACTTTGTTGCCCCCCTGTATATGTAAAAGATTTCTGCTGTGGAAATCCTGCTGTCGCTGTACTTTCTCTGAGGCCTTTTTTTGTTATGTTTTATCTAGTTTGAGGCAGTGTGAGTGTTAGTGTGTGTGGGTGGCGGAGGAGTGTGAAGCAGGGCTGGTCAGTCCCAGCAGGAAGGACCTGATCTGGACATGGTTGTTAAGTTTCATTGGCTAATGGGGGGGTCGCTTCATTGGCTGCTATCTGTGGAGCTCATTATTCACATGGTGGGTGGCAGAGAATGAACCCCCACAGCAGAAAACCAAAGACGTGGCCACAGGAGAGGAGGCGAGGAGGCAAGGAGGCAGAGGAACTGCAGTTTGTATTTCCTCAGCAGTGAAAGCTCACATCTAAAGCCGCTCTCTGCTACACTGCCTGTTCAACATCTGAGTGATGAGCACTCCAGGAAATCCTCCATGAAGAATTACACTCACCAACCTGTGTTTATATTGATCCCGCAGAGCCTTTTCAAATAGTAGCCATTTATTTTCTGAGTTAATCAACCTCTCACAGATAGCCTGATTTCACATGTTCTCCCTGTCAGACGGGATTTCATTCCTTTTGAAGGATTAATGTAATCAAAGCGGCTGTGAAATCCTCTTTTTAAAAGTAATGACCAGTGTGACAATCTGCTGTCATCTAAGTGTTTTTTCTCTTACTGAGGATGTATTGGCTAAATATCGTAGATTACAATATAACTTTCATGTTGACTTCGCTGTCATTTAACTCCAAAGATCACATGTTTAGAGGTGCTACAGCGAGAAATTATCCGCAGCGATATATATGGTCTCTGTTAATATATAGTTACAGAACTAATCATGGCAATGGTCACATTGACGGACAGAAGATTAAAATGTAAGAATCTTAAAGCTGATGTACTTAGTGGATGGGGGCTTATCAATTTATTCCAGCTCCAGACAGATCTGCTGTGTCCTGCAGATAAATCCCATAGATTGTTTGTGACAGTTTCAGGACGATTAAAAACAAGAATGTGTGTCAAGAGATGATGATCGACAGCTCTCTTTACCTTTACCCTGGACACGACTCCTTCAGCAGAGTGATTTTTACTTCAGATTTCCAGATCATCAATGGAAAAAACGCCTTCATTGGTTCTTTTGTTTGTTTTCAATTTGTTTCCAAAAGTCTTCCCACCCAGGTTTACCCTCTTTTTGAACAGTCTTTGTTCTTAGCTTTTGAAATGCTCATAAAAGAGAAATCAATCATCACATCCGAGAAATAGAAAGCCTTATATCACTGTTGTTGGCCGGCACATTGTTTATCAGTCTGCGCTGGTGTGAGGGGCTGTTAGTGGAGGCTGGAGAGGGCAAGTGGGATTAGGGAATTTCAAGTGTTGCAGAGACCCAAATAAACAAGTGGAGATAGTGGTGGAATGTGACTGCAGCACGGGATTATGGGACGGCTTTACTCCCCTCAAAGGCGTGTTTTGTTTTACATGTTGTTGGCCTATATCGAGAGAAGTCTCAGTTCATTTAAGATGGGGAGGGGATTGAGACGGCTTGAGTGGTCACTGACATCCTTTCATGTTGTTTACTGTCTCCTCAATCTGCAATGACAGAAATGTATTTTTCATTCTCTTCATCATTATCGTTGCTGTAAATGAACTCTATAGACGGTTAAAATAAATGGCTCTGGCAATGAGGAAGTGTTTTATCATATGATCGCATTTTCAACTCCACTCCTAGCATCTGTCATCATAACATTAGTCAGTGTGGTGGTGTGGGAGCAAATACAGTAAATCATGTGTTGGGGCAGATCTGACATGGGTCTTCTGAGAACTACGGAAAGGGTTTGGCTTTCCCATGCCACGTCACCGAGAGGCCTCCTTTATCACCAATCTGACCTCACATGATGGATGCTTCCTGTTGAGTCTAATTGTCATGACATGTAAACTGAGCTCAGAGGTAGTGATAGCTGAAGCTCTGGTTACAGCCACTGTAAGTTTGACTCCTGCCACTGAGCCACATAACAACATAAGATGGCAAGAGAAGGAGCCCTCATAGAGGAGGGGGGCATCGGTCTGTGTGTGTCTGGGTGAAACTTCAGAGTCATTAAGTATTAAGTGAACTGCTATTGCATTCCACAGCAGACAAAGCACAATTCTGGCTAAGCTGTGTGGGCTTTTTTGCTCATAAATAAGGCAGGCACCTCTGATTGTGGGCTAAATGTATAATTCATGCACTGCCCCTCCTGCTCCTCCTCTTTTCCTTCTCACTTTCCGCCAAGCTATTCCTTTTCAGCTCTTTGTTGTCTGCACCCTCAACTGCATTTAAATTAATAATTAAAGTGATGCTCAGAGAATGTCTGCGACACCACCTACTAGGTTACTCACCGTCGCAGAGCCTAGTTTTGAGAAACAAAACAGAAAGTTGCGATCTGTGTACATTTGAGCTCATCCCCAAGTAGAGCTGGAATACTACAGTGTTGACTTGGTTGTAAATATGAAGGAATTATGATGCTGGAATCGTTCACAGCATATGACCGTCTCAGGGCTTTAAAACACTTGAAGATTTGGAAAATGTGTTAAAATCCATATCAATATTGGTGTGAATAAACTGGCATAGTTGTAATACCTGATTCTTACATTACTTATTAATAAAAACAAATGTAGTCAGTAAGTTGCTGTAAAGTTGCATAACTGTATTCAGGTTGGCACAGCGCAAAACTTGACTTAACAAGCAGATTTAACTAAAGACAAATTAACTCAATAAATATATAAATTAAATGTTTTGTTTCTCCTCACCTTTTTCTTTATTTTATGTGTTTGGATAGTGCAGGATCTGGCCAGTGGCAGCGTTATCCTGCATCCTAAGACCAGCTATGACAGAAGTGCTAAACAGATCCAGAGTTGACATACACCCAATGCACCTAATGCCAGATTTCCATTCAATTTTGACACTTGCACCCTTAGGGAGACACTGGAGACGGCAACCAATTTGCTCCACACTCATAGTAGAATACCTGGCACCCCATACAGGCATCATGCAACTTTGTGGTCTTTTCTAGCTCTGAATACAGCAGAGACATTTGGGTTTCCTGTTAGTTTGCAGATGATTATGTAATTGAAGAATAGAAACCCCACAGCAACCACTGCGGTATAATTTTATCCTTGCACCCTCTGAAATATCCGACCAAAGCTTTTAATGAATATTCAAGACGCACTTTCATTGACACACACTGCTTTTACTGTTAGGTAAAGTTGCACATAAAACATCAACATTGACTAGGAATCCTTCCAGCAGCCCCATGACATTTACTAAAGGAATACGTGGAATTAAGATAAGCAACCCAGCGGTCATTGGAAAATATTTAATTCATATGTATCAGCAGCCACGTGAGCTTGCTGCATATTGAGTTTCAGTCTCCCATCTCAAGTCAGCAAGGTTAATCTTTTTTATCCACTCCACTGTCTGCTCAACACATGCTGATTTACAGCAGCCACGAAATTAAATACTCGATATCTCATGGATGTAACACGGTCGTGCAAGGTTGAGGAAATGGCGTGTCTAGACTTCATAACAGCTCAGGACGGGGATATCATCTTCCTGATTTACTCGCCATATTTTTACAGTCCTTTGGAACTTAATGGCACGTAAGAGATTATTGAAAAGCCTTTCTAGCTTATGATTTCACAGTCAGTCAGATCACAGCTCCAGCACTTGATGAAATATGTTTCAGTCTGCTTAACCTATAATTATAGTCTCCATGGGCATCATCTGAAAAGCAACTACATTTAGAGATTTTAGGCATGCTTCTTCTTTTTTGCCTTTCAAAAAAGACCTCCACTTTTAAATGGAAAGCAAGCTGATTTTGAATTCTAAAAGATTGCTTAAAAAGGGCCTGTGTCATGAATGAGAATACAGGAGAAAGCATACAAACTATTGAGATAATGCTCCTCTTTATGGCTTTCCACTTAACGAGGATGTGAAAAGGAACAAATGTCAGACAGACAAAGAGCGAGGAGTCATGTGCATTATAATTCCAATGTCGAACGTCTTAATCCTTCATAAATTATAAAAGGCAGACACATTTTTTACCTTCTATATTCCATTTTCTATCTCGCCTGTGAACATCTTTATTTCATTCTGTATTTGATAAATACACAAGTGCAGTATAAAAAGAGACTTTGCCATAAAGGTTGTGTGCTGTTCAAGGCTAACTGTAAAAGCAGCTCTTACGGCCAGTCCACACTACAGCTTCGACAGCTTCAAAAATGGTTTCCAACGCGTCTGCCCATTCACTTTGAATGGGGTGATGTCACGTTGCCTCGCTTTTCGACGAACTGAATTGTGGGTAGCATAGCGGTCCGTGCCGGAGCCAGCGCCAGCCAATCAAATCCCGTTTTTGAAAATCTGACAGCTCAAGCCGTAGCCAATCAAACCGCGTCTAAGCTGGGAGAGATATCCCGCCGTTCATTTCTATATTTCAAAAAAAGATGGAGGATAAACTAATTATCGCCGTAGCAAATCACCCAGTTTTGTATGACCAGACCCTCTTCACCTACCGGGATACAAACCAGAATAACCAGTCATGGAGGGAGGTGGCAGAGACAGTGGGGGAAACTGGTAGGTTTTCGCCTGTTTGGGGAGTTTATATATATATATATATATATATATATATATATATATATATATATATATATATTGCTCGCATAAAATCCCCGGGGTTTTTTGCTTTGTATGTCGGGGGCGGGAGATTCATGTGATTGGTTGTTGGTCGCGTTGCTCGAATAAAATCCCCAAGCTTCAGACACGCCCAGCTCCAAGCTTTTTTTGAAGCTGTAGTGTGGACGGGCCGTAAGACATGCAGTGTGTTCTGCATAGACAGCGTTAGGTAAATGGCACTTCAAAAGGGCATGAAATTCTCCCAGCCATCCTCAGTAAAAGGTTCTTTGAAACCATTTCAAAGGCATGTTGGTATGGTAAACTCAAAACCAGACTCCAAAATGTCTCTACTCATTATCAGCAGACTCTGATTGGTTTTTGCTGTTGTCTTGCAACATACATAAACCACATGCGTCAGTGACATCTCCTGTATTGGGAAGTTGGCTACTGGCTTAGAAATCACACAGAAAATGAGGATTGGAAAAAGTTGGAGGCAACTCAAACATGGCCCAATAACATTTCTGGCAAGTGAAAGTGCATTAGTCATGTGAATGATATATCACATGATAAAAAGCTCATTCTCTGACCATGCTGCGACGTGTGGCTGGTGTTTTCAAATGTATCTACCTCATAAAGAGTTTTGGAAAACATCCCTTTTCTGAGCAGGATCCCGCTTGCTTAGTTAGTGCAGATGGAAGGCCAAAACAGAGAGAAAAGATTAGTTTTAAAATGTATCTGGATTAGAGATACTTCTCACTTCTCACTCTAAGAGTGAGATGGAATGAAAGGCAGATAAGAAAAGAGCCGAGAAGAAACTGGGGAATTCATGATGGAGACGGCGGCCAAATAAAAGTGAAATGGAGTGAGAAGTGAGTGAATATGTGGAGTAAGTGCCTGTTTCAATAGAGGGGAGAGCAGAACCCCGGCGATTCGCTTCTGGACGGGTCGATAGATATGAGCAGAGGGCTGAGGGCTGCTGGAATAATTGAGTCCGGTCCCTGGGAGTGTGGAAAGCGCCGGGGCAGCAGAAAATAGCCATAACTCAATGAGATTGGAGGTGAGATTTACAATGTGTGTGATCAACAACAGAGATTCCTCCATATCTGAGTCTCCCAGTGAAGAAGACAGCTGCTCCGTCCCGAGGGGCTGCAAAGGCACCTTGTAAATATCTGTTGACACCATTGGAGCTTCACACCGACCACCAGTGCTGGAGACATTACGTTTAGCTCGGTAACACACAGAGATAAGGGAAGTCCATATTTTAGATTCAGGGAACGCACAGGAACTCACATGTACTGGTGCGTGGTTTAGCGTGTGCTAGATCTTATTTACAAAATAGGAACAATCATAGCTCTCTCACTCATCGCCCTATGAGTGTACAAATATGCTCTGGCGAAATTGCTAAATGTCATCTCCATCAGTATGAATTATTACCCATCTTTGTTTTGTATACACTGTGTATTGTTAAGCTGGGGGCAATCTCGACTGGTAGCAGTTCATGCTTCATTAACTAAAACCATATTTTCCATATGCACTTTTTCATAGTTTGTTATTTCAGTCACTCACTTGAGGCTGTAAGTATTTGTATGATGGGTGGAGATAACCATGCTCCAATGACGAAGAAAGGCACTTCTATGCACAAGAACCGACCCCCCCAATCTTTCTCACTTCCCTCTCCTCCCCCATTTCCCCCCCTCTTCACTCCCTCCACCTCCCCTCCGCCTCGTCCCAGCCATGACAAAGTGAAGATGGGCTGTGGCATTGGCTGCCATTCAGCCTGACTCTCTCATCGGCCCCACAGAATGCCTTTCAGGGTCCCCCAGAGTAACAACTGCTGCGTTTTATTACAGCGTGAAATGGGGAGTGAAAGAGCGCTATGGATGTTCCTACTTAACCATGCAGAATGTGTCACTGTTGGATGGGAATATAAGAGGACAAAGGGGAAATCAGCCGCTCAAATGCTTTTGTTAGGACTAACAGCGCAAGTCCATAGAAACAAGCCCATGCCCTTGTTTACATCCCAGAGTAAATTTGTGTCTTTTTAGGTGAAATTTGTACAGAAATATGTTAACATCACATTGGATGACTACATGCATTCCTTACGCTACTCAAACAGATGGTAGCCGTGTTGCCAGCTGGAGAGATTTGCTTCAGGGAGACCCAGACGTTGGCATCCATACCCAGCAGATACACTTTGTCCAGCTCAATTATGTCTCCTACTCCAACTCCATGGAGTGTTTTTCAAGATTAGATCTCAGAAGTCAAACACTAGCATAGCTATCAACGGCGTATCTGTGTAGATGTTTGAAAGGCTCCAAGCTTCTATACTCAGTATTACTGACAGCTGGACCACAGATATGAGATCTCATTAATAAAAAAGTGTCAGTGTCATGTGCCATTCATACATTAATAAAGCTTTAAATTAGGTTTGGAAGTGATAAAGCATATATTGGTTTGTTGTAATTTGTTTCAATTTAGCGGTATTGCTTTTTTCAGCATGTAAAAACAGGAGTGAAGTTTTCAGGGCAATAAGGGTGTGTATTTGTATGTGATCAGGTGAAGGTGGTTCCCCCCACCCATCAAAAAAAATCTTTGATGGCACTCTCCCAAGCATGCTTTTGGCGGCATCAGTTCTATGGTTTTAGATGGAGCACCAAACTGTAAATAGGATTCAGGCATTTGATTGATGAGAGCACCTTTGTAATTATATACAGCTGTCCTATTTGCTTTGGCAAGACATCTGTCGTCGTTCCTCCTCTTCCCTCCTTAAATGTCAGGTTGTGGGTGTGGCTGGGTAGGATTGCTGACAGATTGTCAGTTTTCAGCACACCTGCAAGGAGCTCTCAGTGCCTCGACACAAATGCTTATCTTTTTAGAAGAGTACCATTTCCGATTCATTCAGCAAAAATAACTGCCATAATAGTATAATTTTGAATATAACTTCCTCTCAGAATTCAGCATTTGTTGTTACTTACTATTCCCTCAAAGAGTTAAAAGGAAAAAACTGGAACTCTTAGGGTGAGATATAACACTAAACACACAGCCAGCTTTCTGATAAGTGATGCAAAATCCTTGGTACGCAATGTGCTGTTAATTAATGCTTCTTGGCACTGTAAGCCTGAGCATCTCGAAGTAACGATGATTCTATTTTCACTTGTATAGTTGTGATTGTGGTGAACCACAAAAAGATTCATCCACATGAAAAGCCCATGGAATGCATTCAGTCTGTGCACACAAGATCTTTCAATGAGTAAAATGAGCTTGATCCCCTGGCTTATGAGTGTATGTTCAGTGATTTGTAGGAGGGATTTGGGGGCTTTAACATGTGCGTCTCCTGGCAGAATGTCCTTTAGACACTGGTGCGGCACGCAGTTATGGCCTCAACAACTCATTGTTCCTGGTGCCTGTGTGAGGCTGGGATGCTGAGGCTGCTGCTACTGCGCGTCTTCGCCTCTACCCTCAGAGGACACAATTGAAAACAGAATTAATGATATAAGGTCACCATAATATTAATAGCAGATGATGATAAAACTGCATCGATGGACTCTCTGGAGAGTGAGACATAACTTGGACAGTGCGCTCAAGCTCGTAAGTCATCTTAAATCTCTGAGGTGTTGCAGTGGTTTCACCCAATCAGCTTTGTAGGAACCACATTAGTTTCTTTTGGAGCTCCTCTATGCGCTCTCCCTCCAAGATGTTCAATAATCCTTCTGGCAGTACTATAGGCTTTATATCATCATGGATGTCTTTATGGCTATATAAAGTAATTAAGAAAATACCTTCCCTCCCTGCCTCCTCCGCCCTCTGGAGCTGGCTGCTCAACACTTAACAAACCGTCCACACAGGGCTTCTCGTTTGGGTGAGTGTGATTGAGCGCTGGCAGACGTGTGCGTGTTCCCTGATTGCACCATGTTCCTCCAGAAGCAAGGTTTATGTTTCATCATGCGCTTGTCCACCGCACTCCATAAAAAGCAAATAAACTTTGCACTGGCAAAGGCATAATAATGACAGAGTTGGCTAATGAGTGAATTAAAGAGTCATAAATAAAACTGTGCCCCCTGCCTGCAATGTGAATTTTTTTAATCAACTTAAAATACACTTTCTACAGTAGGTGCCCTCATGTAACCACTGCTCTGTACAGTACCTTACATAACAGTACTTACTGTCTTTTTAGGGAAACTGGGCTAAAAGTGTACATCTGCTGATGGCAGATCTCCATATCTTCTGTGCAATATCTCCATCTCCCATTTACCAACATAGAATGGAGGTGAATGTGTTGAAAAACTCTGTGCCCTGTCTTATTACTGTAGCGGGGGCAGGAGTATACATTTTAAATGGAGTTGAATGAGTGACTTTGGCAGGTCTCTAGTTGGTGTGGTTTGGGCTGCTCCCAGTGCAGCATAGAAGCAGCCTGGCTGTTGTTTGACTGTTTTACTGAGCCTGCTCTTCTCTTTCACACCAGCTGTCCGTGGCGAGCAACGGGAGCATATAAAACTCTCGCTTCTCTCTGTCCCGTCTGAACGTATTCCCTTTCCTGCAGCAGCATCTGCCCGATTCTATTGGACATTCCTCTTGCTTTTATTGAAGTTGATTCATCCAGGGTCGGTCATAGTATTTAAAGCAAAAGAAGTATGACTAGATTGGTAAACTTTCATTTGAAAGTTTATCATCCCATTATGTTTGGCAAAATGACTTTGAGCTGCACTCTCGCTGAGGTTTTTCTTTTATCCCATGCCTATGCCAACCATTCAGTAAATGTGTTCCACGTGTTGAAAAGGGAATCCCAAGAACATTAAACCAAGTGTACCATTTATTAAGCACTCTTCGTTCAGCGTGGCAAAAGAAACAAAGTTGGGTACCAGAGTGCCAGAGTGTATAAGGCTCAGACACAGGCATGATAAGTGGGGGGACGAGAATGAGGCGTAGACAGTATGGGAGGCTAATAGCATTTAAGAAAGAATCTGCTTGGGCACCCTAGATCCAAGCATCAGAAAATGTCTATACACAGTTAGGGTGTGCCTGTCTCATAATGGACTCCCCCCACTTTACCTAATGCTTGCTTTTGTAGAAGATTGTTTATGCGCTTTGAAGGTCTGCCAGGCTTCTGTAACAAAAAGAGGTGTGACTGGTTGTTGTGAACGTGCGGGGAAGTGGCTGAGTGAGGCGCTCAAGCACAGAAAGCATCTCCGCAGCATTGGCACTTTGATGTGGCTGGCTCTTTGAAGAACTGACACCATTCTCTCATTTTCAGTGCCTGGAGCCCTGCAAGGAATCCTGGGACCTGAAGGAAAACCAATGCCAGGATTTATGCGAGGTTTGTCACTACCACAACAACTACTGTCGTCGCCTCAGACTCAAGTGTTTGAGCTTTTCATACTTAGTGGGAAAATGCAATAAGAGGAAAGTGTGAGAGGTGTGTGAAGTAACTCTCTGTAATGACATTCTGTGAATCAAAGTAAATGTACCCACCGCTACAGTGAGTCATAATCTGAAAAGTAAACAGGGCAATCCCTGTTAGTTCACAGCTGCCTGTTTACAGCCAGGTTGGAATTAAAAAGGAATCTGACGTATATTTTCCTTTTCCTCCTCCTCATCCCTCCCCCACTCCTCAGCCGCTCTTTCCCAAGAAGCACTACGAGTGTCTGACGAGCTGTGAGTTCCTAAAGTCAGTAGAGGGAGGGAAACAAGGTGACTGTCCTGCCCCCGAGAAGGCCAGCGGTTTCGCAGCAGCCTGCGTGGAGAGCTGTGAGGAAGATGGAGAGTGTTCAGCCGTGAAAAAGTGCTGCTCCAACGGCTGTGGTCACACCTGCCAGCTGCCGAAGAACCTCTACAAAGGTAATTCTGAAGGTCAAAACTCCACATTGCATTACAATAAATAGAATTTTCTTTAAAGTTATAGTGCTTAGGATGCAAGTCCTGGGCTATCATCAATCTTCTTTTTATAATATTCATTTAACAAATAGAAATATGGGGACATCATTAGAGAGGTTGCTCATGGTGACAAATCTACACATAATTAGCGCCTGGAAATGCAGCTCCCCTTAGCGACAAGCTGATGAATCGTTTTTTTTAAGCTAAAAAGAGTGATTTATGAATTTTAATGTTGCTCTGTTACTGTTAAAAGCAACTGTTTGATAACAAGTTTTGCATACAACTCAACATTGATATATCTTTTAAGTTAATACCAACTTAAAGTGGACCTATCATGCTATATTTCAACAATATATTGTAGGGCCATACCTATATAAAACATGTCGGTGAAGTTTTTTTTTTTCAAATACCAAACAGATCCTGCATTTTAGCCATGCCTCATTTCGCTCCATTTGCTGTACTCCAGCCCTGTTTTTGCAGGGGCTGATTCTGTGACGTAGCTATAAGAATAAGGGAGTGTGACAAGTTGACAGACTAGGATGCACTCAATGACTTAACGTTAGACTGCGTGCACTAATAAAGTTGCTTAATTGTCCGTGCAGTCAGCAACTCATCTCTTCATTTAGTCATTAATCATTAATCCTTCACAAACAGTGTTGAACCAATTAATCCCTTTCTGCCAAACATTAATTTCCAATCTCAATGACACAAATTGCTGATTTAATGTGAACAATTTTTGACAACTTGTTTCGAATCATAAATCTTTATTTCATCTTTTTGTGTTGCTCCTCGCCCACAAATCCTTCATTCCATTCCTGTAGTAAATTGGAAAGCATCTTCAGCCTTGGGTTTGCTGCATAAGCTCGAGGGTTTCACAGACACAGCTGTACCCAAGAGTCTTTGCTCTACTGAAACAGTTTAATAGCGCTGCCCAAGGCGGCCTGATGTTCTGAGGGTGCAGAGTTGTTATGCGAGCAAACCAAGAGCCTCTGAACTTGGAGATGGAAGCTGGAACTACATTTTATACATTTTCAGCACACAATTGCTGGCAGCCTGAGGCCATAACAAAGTTGAGGAGATGTTGAAGCAAGAGCAGTGGAAGGTGGGTCTAAATCAAGCTTTGAACCAGAGCTGTAATCGACTGTGTATGCTTTGAATCACACTGCAGTCTGTGTAAGCAAGTTTTACTGTGTGAAGTTGAGAGAGGCGAGATCATGCGATGTTGAGCTGATGCACACAGAAGAGCATGCTAGTATTTATATTCGATTTGATAAAGTCCCGAGGGATTCATGGTGGATGTTATGTTTAAAAGGGGAACAGCACGTTATTCGGGGAAAAGATGAAAGCAGGCGTAACCTTGAACATTTCAATACAGTGACCCGGACAATGAAAAGCATTCATCACACTGCGAGACCTTCAAATCAAGCAGCCTGCACGCAGATTTTTAGTCGAACACTGAGCTCATGATGGGTCGCCGTCAGCGCTGCATTTACACTGAATTACACTGAGCATTTTGTGTGTGTGTGTGTGTGTGTGTGTGTGTGTGTGTGTGTGTGTGTGTGTGTGTGTGTGTGTGTGTGTGTGTGTGTGTGTGTGTGTGTGTGTGTGTGTGTGTGTGTGTGTGTGTGTGTGTGTGTGTGTGTGTGTGTGTGTGTGTGTGTGTGTGTGGTCTTAGCCATGATGAGTTGTGATGCTGGAAGCCATTAGCAAACACAAGCGAGGAGAAATGAAGCGTTTCCCCCACCGAGATCACTCTCAGATGTGTGTGTGTGTGCCCACCACACGTGTATGATGAAGAGAAATGTCAATGTTCAGGACTGGACCCCCACTGTGCTGAGTAACAAAGCTTCTAATTTCTATTTCTTCTATTTTTGTACTATCAACTCAGCCTGATGCTTCAATCTCATCCACTGCCTTGTAATGTAGTCAGATAAGTATTTGATGTGTCTCTGTTAACACGACTCTTTTTCTTTCATGTTTATGTTTTTCTCGCGAAAAATAGCACCCTATCTGATGAACTCCAAGTGTGTCGAAACGGCACATAGTTTTACACTATTCTGTGAAGCTGGCAAAGAAAGCTTGATGGCTGGTAAAAGAAATTGAATTCAGCAAGAGTTATCTCCACACTGTCACAGCAAGTCAGTGAGTCCATCGCCCCATCTGCCATCCTCACTTTATGTGAGCTATGTCCTCGTGCTACACACAGTATTTGTAGTCTTTTCTTCAACCCCTGTAATTGGAGCAGTCATTATGACAGTATGTGCGTGAGTATTGAGAATTATATTGCTGGAGTGTAATTACCGGCATGATTAAGACATGAATGGAGGCTGTGCTCTTGCTTCAGCGGCAGTTACATCACAGTTTGGAGGAAGCATGCAGCACTTGAACAATGAACGGTGTATGGTTCTTGGACCAGACCTGACCAAAAGTTATCTTTGGAAAGAGCAAAGGGAGAGAGAAAGTACATTTGTTGCCCTCCCACCTATTGTGGAAGAGAGAGGTTGTGTGTGTGTGTGTGTGTGTGTGTGTGTGTGTGTGTGTGTGTGTGTGTGTGTGTGTGTGTGTGTGTGTGTGTGTGTGTGTGTGTGTGTGTGTGTGTGTGTGTGTGTGTGTGTGTGTGTGTGTGTGTGTGTGTGTGTGTGTGTGTGTGTGTGTGTGTGTGTGTGTGTGTGTGTGTGTGTGTGTGTGTGTGTGTGTGTGTGTGTGTGTGTGTGTGTGTGTGTGTGTGTGTGTGTGTGTGTGTGTGTGTGTGTGTGTGTGTGTGTGTGTGTGTGTGTGTGTGTGTGTGTGTGTGTGTGTGTGTGTGTGTGTGTGTGTGTGTGTGTGTGTGTGTGTGTGTCCTATGTGATTTGGTGGGAAGATGAGCTAAGACAGAGGGAGAAGTAGGAATGCTGTGGTTACATTGGTGTTCAGTGTTGCGCAGGGAATGTGACACTTTTTTTGGCGCACACACAGACACACACACTTGACTGTGGAACTGTGAAACCACAGCACAATGACCCCCAGCTGTTAGTGAGCAGCGAGCTGTGATCAGCGGGACAAAACAAAGTACTAACTCCATATGCATGCGGCTCAAGGACCTCCTCTATCTTCCAGTCTTTGATACGCACCAATCAATCACATTTACATGCCCCGTATGAAGACTGAATAGTGATGTAAGTAGATCCGAGCGCTCTGTGGACAGTCTTGATTATGTTGTTTACCAACACACTTGAGCGCATGTTGATGCTGTTTATAAATGCAGAGCAGTGGTGGGCCGCTCTGCAGAGACAGAGCCACAGCCTAAGGGTCTGAAGTGCTAGGTGATTTATTGAGAACTGCGGGATGTATTATTCTCCTGTATTTTCAAACTTGCTTTTCCAATCTCCATCTCATTATCACTGTGCCCAAAGCGCAATCAACAACTCACGATGTCTCCGCTGCAATACATGTACTTGAGAGACTCCGTCTGACTTGGCTGAGCACTTGGGCCAGTCCTGCACTTAATAAATCTCTAATTTATTGCATGTGACCACATAGGCTTTGTGTAAAAGGCCATGATGCAAATGAACTTTACATGCCTGTGTGTATGTTTGCGCTGGTGTATCTTGTGTCTGCTGGAATGGCAGACGTTAAACCTGTCATCTGAAATACCTATATCCAATAGTGTGTGTTATTACTAAGAAGTTTCTTAAACACTCTTAATCACTGTGGCCACTGGCCAGGCAATGTCACAACCTGTTACAGTAGAAAGATCATGCTGCTGCCGACCCGCACCCTGTATTAAATCTATTGCAGTGAGATCATGTCTCATTTCTTTAAATATGTAGCTGTCCAAGTATGATGGAGTCATTTATCTTTGCTGGGAAAACAATACACTTCTTGTTGAAGTTCACCTACAAATGTGCTCTCAGTGGAGGTGTTAGTAACTCCTGTCACGCCATCATCTCTCTCCTTTGTGCTTTTAGGAGTTCCTCTCAAGCCGAGGAAAGAGCTGGTGTTTTTGGAGCAGCCGTCAGGTCAGCTGGAGATCCGCTGGTCCTCCAAGTTCAACATTTCTGTGGAGCCCGTCCTCTATGTGGTGCAGCGCCGCTGGAATTATGGCATCCACCCCAGCGAGGACGATGCCACCGAGTGGCAGACTGTTGCACAGGTAGGGATCTGAATACCATACGTTCAAAATATTGAAGCCTGTCAGTGAGATGAAAAGGTTTTCCGCTTAATATCCCATCAATTGATGTTATGGGAGTGATTCTTTTCATCACACATTTGGGATTTATATCACTAAGAGATGTCAGTTTGACATGTCCCAGCGTGCCACATGCTGTGAAAGTGCTGCAGCGTGCTGACAGACTGTTGCACACTGTTGCACATTCCTCAGTCGCAGTGTCTTTGAAAGTTTGGCAAAGAGAAACACACTGATGACTGATGTGGTAGCAAACTCACATGGGGCTGTGACCCCGCATGAACCCTGACCCCTGTGGTTTTCTCTCCCCCATCTGTCCCTCAGACTGCAGAGGAGCGCGTCCAACTGGCCGACATCAGAGCCAGCAGATGGTACCAGTTCAGAGTTGCTGCAGTCAATGTCCACGGGACCCGCGGCTTCACTGCACCCAGCAAACACTTCCGCTCCTCCAGAGGTCTGTGTGTGTGTGTGTGTGTGTGTGTGTGTGTGTGTGTATTTATGCATGTGTGTGTGTGTGTGGCCTTAAGTTCCTGTTTGACACCCACTGCCCTCCATTTGTTATGGTTAAGACCTTGGAACAGGTGGAGCTTTTGAGAAGAGATCTTATCTGAACATACAAACTCCACCACTCACTTAGGAGTAAGTGGTGATGCTTTCTTTATCACCGACTTAAGCAAATTCTGCATTTGGTTTGTCTTTAAAATATCTGATCTCATCTTTACTTTGAACATAGCATCTTTTAAGAGGACTAAAAGATAAATATGTTTAGTGTCCTAAGTTGATCCCCAAGGCTTCATACAGCGACACAAGACTAATGTTTACTGTAATTTGATCAAATCAATTATATATTGACCACTTTTCACTGATGGTGTTCACACTGTTTGGATATGTTTATTTAAAACTGTATTCAGGTATTAAACCTTTATATTTGTTAGTTTACCCTGTACATTTGAATTGTAAATAAGTGTTCCCCCACCACAGCTTTTTACACATGTACACAGCGAGTTACGTGGAAAGGGTAATGCATGCCGATGCCAGGTAGAGTGCTGGTAATGAGGAGAGTCTGTGGTGCACAACACTTTTCTTCTTGTCTCGTAACTAGATCTTCATTTATGATTTCAAAGGAGGGCTTCCTCCCTCTTTACAGTCATATAAACTGTAATATGTCTGTATCATTCAGGATATTGCAGGTTTTAAATGAATGCAAGTGTTGTCTTGCTCCTAGAGGCTTTGACGTAACCTAGATGCACTTCAGATCTTTGCCACAGACAAGCTCTGATGGCTTCCTGTGCGGCTGCTCTGCTCCTGTACCCTGCACTTTCCGGGTTTAATGACACTAAATCGCAGTGTTGTGCTGCAGATGGCATTTGTTAAAGCAATGGCCAATTGTTATGTGGTTCCCAGGGATTACAGCTTTAAAATATAATGTGTTAAGATTTAATCTAATCCAAATTAAATACACTTGTGTGTTTGACATGCAGAGGCAGAGACATGTGCCTGCCAGATAAGCCCTATGCAGAGTTCATTGTCTGCCATGTAAACAAGTGTCTGCATCACTTGCATGTATTCAACACGCAGTCTAACGTACCGTGCACATTCTTTATCAAACTTGTCACTTAATCAATAATAGATTTAACGATGTTTAGCAGCGAAACACTGCAGACATCCCGAGTACGTCCATGTTCTGCCAAATTCTGAAAACCTGTGCCAATTACAAAAAGTATTAGTGTGTTTTGGTGGCGTGTGTGTTGACCTGCCCTGTCAATCCTTCGTCATACATTTGCTCCCCGGAGCGTTCTGGGTGGCTGTCAGACAGATCCAGACACCAGGTGGGAATAAGATTTGCTGCAGGGATGGAAACCGATCTTCAATCGGGCCAATCAGTGCCAACACGCTGATAGATCGATGGGAGCTGTCATGGGGTTGATGAGCTCCTGGCCATTCTGTCATGCCATTGTTATTTTTATAGCACGGCCATATCATCTGATTGCAATTTTGCACTACCATACTTTGTTAGGGCAATTTGTAAGAACTGACTGCTTATTCATCTTATGCAGCCGACATTAGCTGGTAGAGTGAACCGATGTGTCCGATGGTGTTTTTGGAGTGGATTACATGTGTTTCAGGTGGGAGAGGAACAGGGCTGTGGCGTGAATCATTATCTCATTACGGGGGGATTTTCTCTGGTCTGGCATGTGGCCTCGCTTCTCCTCCTGACATCAGCTGGGTCACAGTGCATACACATGATGTTCAGAACCAGCTTTACACTCACACACACATCAGCTACAGGAATGCTCAGTGTAGAGCAGCATGTGTTTCTTAACCCCTGACTTGCGCTCCCCGTCCTGCTGAACGCCGTCATGGATGTGACATGACACCTGTCATAACATCTGATGGCATATTGTCAGCGGAGGACTAATGACCTTACACAGTGTTATACCAGTCCCCCTCCTTCACTGCTATGCTGATCCACAAGTAGTGAAAGGTGTCTTGGCCTGAAATGAATTAGAACCTCAAATGATACTTGGCTCAAGATTTGTAACATACAAGAATAAGAGGCCCTCTTCGTCCTCTGCTCTAAATGTCTACAGCTGTACTGAAATCTGTTGGCGCTGACTGTTTTTTCTTGTTGTTGCTTTAGATCCGTCCGCCCCTCCCAGGCCAGCCAGTTTGCGTGTCAGCAACGTGACGGTGGGCGAGGACGGTCTGGTGACAGCCCGTCTGAACTGGACCCTGCCAGAGGAGCCCGATATTCCCATACATCACTACAAAGTGTTCTGGAGCTGGACTGTGCCCTCCAAGTCGATAGTGCCATCCAAGAAAAAGAGGAGAAAGACCACCAACGGGGTAATCTTCCCAGCCTTTCTCAATGTGTTCTTTTTCTCCCTTTTCTTCTCTCTAAGACGACAGGGTCTTTTCCAGGATTATCTCAGCATCTTCTCCTCTGGCCTCAACACATCTCTGTAAATATTGTCCATGCAGGCCTGCAGTGGAAGAAAGAATAAACATGGAATGGAAGTTATTTATATAGATGTGCAAAGCTATCAATCACACACAGATTGATGCAATGTGTTCTTCATTGTTTTAATTCCTTATGTTTACTGATGAAAGAACCGTTAAATGGGCTGTTAAGCTTTCAAAGAAAACACATTAACTGTGATGAATGGGTGTATTTATAGCGATAAATCTCAATCTCAAAAGTCTGTTTCTTTAATATCTCAATTTGTATTATTCACTTTTTCTGATTTTGGTATTTTAGAGCTTTTTGTAAGCTTTTCTCCCACTCTCTTTCTACCCACGCTTTTGATTGTGTAATTCAGCTATTCATTTCTGGAGAGGAACACGGCTTGATTTATTTATTTGTCTTATTTTGATCTTTTATCTCAGTAGTTTCAAGGTCCCTTTGGTATATAAGGATACTCACACTTACTACCCTATTATTATGTTTTACAATAATTCCTACAGTATGTTAAAACTGTGGGGGAAACTCAGTAAAACAGGACATGAAACATCCTCTAATAAGGAGAATATCATTTTAAAATGAAAATACTATTGATGTCCTACTGTTAATGCGTTGAAACAATTTAGTTTGCATACTGGAACATTCTCAACTATTTGGTCCATCCAGAATGAAAAGCTTTCACGGCCATTTGTCTCGTATGTCAACAAGACAAAACCAATTTTGTTAGAAAAGCTTAAACAAACAGCCAAGTTAAGAGCTTACATAATAAAACTTCCTGGCTTGGACAACTCAGAAAGCCACACAGAAATATTTTGAAAGTATTACAAAATTGTTCTTGCTTCTCGATAAAAATGTCATAATTCCATAAGCAAATGTTGGTGATACTGCCACAAATTGAAAAAAAGGGTCTCTAAGCACATAAGTTGACCTTAGAGATAAATCAACATGTTGTGAGTCCTTTGCACACCACATCCAGTACCATGTGACCTGATACCTGTGGCTCAGTATCTGTGACATTTCATTACAGACTCGAGCAGATAGACAGAATGTCTAGACAGTCAACACACACACCTCTATAGTGAGTCTTCTTCTAAATTAGTGTATGAAATGCGTAGCAGATGTGGCACAGAGGAGATAGAGGTGGGAGATACCAGACACCCATTGACACATGTACTACTGGTTTCCACTTTGGCACCTCAGGGCTTTAAAAGCAGCCTGCTGGCAGAGGAATGTCAAAACACGCACAGTCAATAACAAGAATTCATGAAGCTCACGCTGATGGTGGAATGCTGCGAGTCAAACACTGTGAGGAAGCCCTGGGAGGCTCTGATAACACGGCTCCCTCACAAAGTCCTGAAGGCTATCTCCTCGCCACGATACCTTCCTCTGCTCCACATGTGTTCTTAATAAATAGGGCTTTCCCACAGGCCCGGGTGGGCCCAGGCTGAGCGAGGACCGGGACAGTGACAGGGCTTTGAAAGGAGCCTCAGGTGTCAGTGTGCTAACATACAAGTGTTTTCTGTTTTCGCAGGCTCAGAGCTGGGTAGATCTAGAGGGACTGCAGCAGAACAGCAGCTACACTGTAGAGCTGCAGGCCATCACGTACTGGGGACAGGTGCGCCTGAAGGGCTCCAAGGCTTCCCTCCACTTCAGCACCTCCCAGAATAATGACTCAGGTACACATTGGTGCTAATTTCCTGTCTTGATGAACTGTCAGACGATTGGAGAGATTACCAAGAGATTTTGGAGAGATATTCATACTCCAAACTAAATGAACACTTATGACATTGCTGTTCATCTAATTTAGCTCTACCACTAAAATGATATTATGAGACTTTTGAAGGAAATGTAAATAGACAGCTTCTGGATGGATCTTTGAAATTGAAAACATATGTGACAGAAACCCATGTCCCTCTCAGGATTGTCCAATGTATGACCTACCCCCTGCCATAATTATACCAAATGCCACCATCCTCACCTGTAGTTTGTGCTTTTAGCAAAAGCAACGTTGTTTTTTACAAGGGTTGGACCAAAATCGGTAAGAACCAAATCATGAGTAGGTGCAATTTAGAGAAACATGCAGTGTCTGAAATACAAATATAAACCTGGAAGGACCCGAGTGCTTGTGTTTGCAAATAAAAGATTGGATTAACCAATCAAGAAGAATCCACTTTGCTTTTTGTTTGTTTGTTTTATTGACGATTCCAATTTTCTAAATTACTGAGAGTCTCCAGGCCTCAGTGCTGGCTCTGCAATAAAACAAAGTGTGGAGATAGATCTGGCTCTGCGAAACTTTCTGCAGGCAAACAATCATAATGCGAATTGCAAAAAGCAGGAATGGCCAAGGTGTGCTTACAGCACATCTGCATTCATTTGAAGCTCCTGCGTGTTTAGCAGACCAAACCTCAGCACTATGCGGGTGTGCATTTTGAGCATGTGTGGCCTAGGGGGAACTGAACCTCTAACCTTGGCAGTGTTATGCAGAACTATGTGTGCCCATCGAGTGACGCCACATTAATCCATAAAGAAGGTGCTGTAACGGCTGTTATATTACAAAGGGATTTGTCTGTTACCATGCTGGAGAGTCTGCCTCAACAATAGTCACTGTCTTAGCTACAGCAGCCAACATTTCTACTTTCTCTTCCCAGTAAAATCAGTGATCAAGTCAAAGAAGGAGGAGATATCCCCTCTCGGTTCGACCTTGGCCAAACGCCCCTCTGGCCCTCTCGAGGTCGGTACGCCCTTCTACCAGGATGGCCAGCTGCAGGTTCGTGTCTACTGGAAAAACCGGGGAGGTACGTACTCCACTGCACTGATTTACAGCTTTGTTAGAATCTAATTAGCACCCCATCATCCCCATCATCCCCATCAATCACTATGACTCATGTAAACCATAATAAAGTGTTATGACTGATTCTCAGTTACTCAAGATTCCTTTTAAAAAAAAAAAAGTGGTATAAAATGGAATAAGTGAAACAATGTGTCATTGTGAGAGCTCAGTAATGTGAATGCAGGGCAAAGTGGTGTGAACCTGCCCACGGACTGGTAGAGCTGATCCACCGTTTAGTAAAGAACAATAAACACACAGAGCCAGAGCGGTGCAATGGGATTTATGGACAGCTGTATTTAATAGATCCTCAGCCTCGCATTAGTGCTGGAGCGCTCCGTTTTGTTTTACAAGACCTGATGTCATGGAGAATAGAAACGGTCGTGGGATGCAGCTCCGCAAGGGGTTAAAGCCTATAGGAATGCCTGTCCCAGCGGCGGCCATTCCCCAGCCCTTCTGTTAATACCAGAGTGGAAATATGGAAACCTTGAAAGCCATGCTCTCAGGGTAACCTGTCAAGTCCCATTCACTGGTCTATGTTATGTTACTAATATATGTCATCGCCTAAGCCAAACTCCACATCTGAGAGTCAAGAATGCAAACCCTGGTGGAGCAGAGGCCTGGTGAGACACCAACTGCTGAATCAGAGAGGGAGAAGATATAGTTGGCCCAGAGCTGTTAGCGAGCTTGGCTTGGACTCAGAGGGCTGAGTGATGCTGACAGGGATCAAGCGTGGCTTGGGAATCACAGTGTTGCAGTGCAGTGCTAATCCTAGTCCAGCTTCTTTTTTCTGTGTGTTGTTTGCAGTGCAGTGTGTGTGTGTGTGTGTGTCACTGCCCCTCATTAGTCTGAGGTATGACCCTGGCTTTGACTCTGACAACCTGTGTTCCACTACTGTAAACACGCGGACGTACAGATGGCCTGGAGAGTTGTAGTCTCTGGACATCTGGTTTCGGTGACAGAAAGAAGGGACAGGTTAACTGAACCGTGATTAAACCTTCACTCATTGTCTCTGTGATCCAAAGCAGCCCGGCCTCTGGGCTTTCTCCAGCAGTGAAAGTGAACCTTACTGTACACCGGCTCAGATAATTTATCACTGTCTGCCCAACACCCAGACAATAGACAGCAGTCCAGCAGTGGCGGCACTTCTGAGGCTCGCTTCCAGACATGATTTATCGAACACTGCTGAGGTTCTGTTCCCTACCTGATTTCCATGTCCCATTTCTTGTTTTACATACCACATCCCTCTCTGTCAAAGCGGGCTAAGCATATCTTGTTTATTTTTTCCCCCGATTTCCCGGTTCCCTGTAATTCCTCTCTTCTGCATCCAAAGAGCTCAGGGGCTCCAAGTGCCAGATCTGTGTCTAAGCCTTCAAAGGCCCCCTTTTATCTCCCCCTCCACAACCCAGGCCCCCGCCGAGGGGCGAACATCACATAACTCAATTATTAATCGGAGAAGTATTTCACATATCCAAGCGACACAGTTGAATGAAAAATAAATCTAGTAACACAAGATGAGGCCGATGAACACTGCCACTGAGCTCACGAGGAGCTACTGTACAGTAATGAAGCAAAACGGGACTGCAGTGTCCCGGCATGACCAAGGCTGATACTCAACTAATGAGAAGGAGAAACATTTAAGGAGAAGCAGGAACGTTTGGATTGAGAACTGAGCCTTTCAGGGAACAAAAGGGAAGGTTAAGGAAACAGAAAACTCATGTTAATAAACTAATGCAGGGTTAGAGAAGGAAGTTATTTTATCGTGATGATCAATAATGGAAAGAGTGATATCAGATCTCAGAAAGGGAGAGTTGTAATATGTGAGATACTCATCAGTTAATCAGCTCAGCCTGTCGGATTGACTTTTGATATCCAAATGAATGTACAGTGGGTGCAGTTACATAACGCAACTGTACATTACCATAGTTATGTAAATTATGTAAATTACGCTCTTCAGGATATGTAAGACTACGCTATACTTTATTCCCACAATATGTTATAGTTTTACTTGGCTTTTATTTGACCATCGTAATCATTCGATGCTTTAGTCTAAAGCAATTCAACTTTTATGCAAATACATTCAGTACTAGAGAGCAGATTAGACATCAGTGTCTTGCTAAAGGGTTATTTTGAATATGATCATTTGATTTTATAACGTAGAAAGAAATACCCGTCTAGAGGCAGCTTGTTTTGATGGCGATTAATCAAATGCACAATTTGTTACGAGCTAAAAAAAGCAGCAGATCATAACATTTGAGAATATGAAACCAATAAATAGTTGCCATTTTCCTTTATGAAAGAATCAAATAAAACGTCATCGCATATAAAAAATGTTGTCAGTAGATTTTGTGTTTATATGACTTTGACACTATTAACTATACAATAAAACACGCTTTCAAAGCACTGCTCCTTTTATGTTTAATAAAAGGAGCGAATATATTCAAAGATTAGTCTTTATTGCTCTGACAATCTGGATACTATGTTATGTCTTTGTTGTTATGTGACCTCCTCCCTTTGTTTCAGACCCCGCTGTAAGTCGCTACCATGTCCAGTGGATGCCGGAGTACTGCGCCCACAACGAGACCCGAGGACCAGAGAAATCTGTCACACAGGTTAGTCTCCAGAAGCCGCTTCACACACCTTCAAACTGCGGGGTCCTGGAGTGCAGAGCGATGTTTGGACCAGCAGCTCCACGCTATGCAAAGCACGCGCCTAACCTTTTGTCTGATGCTTAGAAAGAGCCGCTCCGCTAAAGAAAACAACTCCACTGAGTGAGCCTGTAGCCCTGTTGTGACGGACTTGCACTGGGCAAATCTCTGGCTTTTGTTTTGGATATTATGAGTCAGTCGTGTGGTCAGGCATGTTGGCCAATAAAACACATTTACTTAAACAATGTTTCCCGGAATGGGAGATTATTCACCTCCATTATTCCTGCATTCTGCATGCGTAGGGCTTTCTTGTGGAGTGCAGGGTCTGCTGGGTAGAGGTATGTCGAGTCTGGGGGTGGGGTTAACTGCCTGGGCTCAGGCTGATACAGGATGGCAGAGGCCTGGCAATCAACACATTCTTTAGGGACCAGCGCTCACGTTGCTAGGAAATATACATCCATTTTCTATAGATCACTGGGAAGGATTCCAGGCTTTTGCTTTTATGTGAGCGCAGCGCCTCATTCACTTTTAATCAAAGCTGTTTCATATCAGAGAGAATATACACACACCCTCTCTCTGGGGAGCGACTGCCTATTAATATAGAGCCTCTTTATTACAAATGCAAGATCCAAATACACTAGTCAGCAGGATTTTTTTTTTGTTTCCTCAAATGCGATGAGAACTTATGAAAATAAATTATCCAAGTTCTAAATGAGTGTAGCACAGAATTAATTAAGATAGATTTACGGGCGGTTCCTTTTTATTAGAAGTTACCCATAAATCCACGTTGGTTACTGTTTCTTAATTAAGTCGTGTTTGTGCCACATGTGGAAGCTATATAAACATATTTGTATCGTAAGTTGAATAAAAGGATAGTGGTTTAACCTCTACCATGTGAGTGTTCAAAGTGTTCCTGTAATGTGGGGGTGATGTTCCTGAGGCATGAGCGGGAATATGATCTGCCCCGCCGCTGTGTATTTAATTATCTCTGAAGCTCCATGGGACCTGACCTGGGTGACATGTCAAAGTCATCATGGCTGAATAATGTGTTTCTTGGCTCAGGAGAACTACATCAACCTCCCGGGCCTGCTGTTCTCCTGCAAGTACAAAGTCACCGTTCACATGTTGAAGTCCAAGAGACGCTCCAAGGACGAGAGCACCACCTTCCTCACACCGTCCTGTGCTACCATCCGCAGCAAGACTCACAAACACATCCCCTGCCCTGGGGAGGGAGGTGAGTCTTCAGCCTTTTGATTTGTAAGGGGCTTATTGAAATCGATGTGTTTGAGTGTGGACACAGTAATCAGACACGTGAGCATATTGTAATCATATTACTGGAATACATGTAGGCCTATACACTGTTTAAGGGACATATACCTATTCGCTTTCTTGCCAAAGTTAGATCGAAAGGTAGATGCCACTGTCTGTACAGTAAATATGAAGATACCGCCAGAAGCAAGTTAGCTTAGCTTAGCACATGACTGGAAGCAGCTAACCTGACTCCAAAGGTAACAAAGGCTCACTAGCTGCAGATATGAGAGTGGAATCCATCTTTTCATCTTACTCTCGGCAAGAAAGCAAATGTTGTTTATAACCCAGCTACTCCTTCACTATCAACACTGTGACTTAAACCACCTTTCTCGTAACAGCTCCAGGGCTTCCAAAGGTTTTGGCTAAGCCAGAGAACCTGACGGCCTCTTTTTCCACCATCGAGGGAAATATTACCGGCAACTTCTTGTGGCGTGTGTCCAGGGTGGCTCCCAATCAGCGAATCACAGGCTTCCAGGTCACCTGGGCCGAGATCACCACTGAAAGCCGGCAAAACAGCCTGCCCAACAGCATCATCTCCCAGTCCCAGGTCCTGCCTCCTGTAAGTCTATTTTTATTAAAACTGGATTGCTGTTTATCTAATGTTGCGATACAGCCATAGAGTATGGGCTGTTTTCAGATTGAATATGTGTCCATATCCCACTGGATAATGCTGTCATATATAATCTGTAAATGTCCCCTGTAGTAGAAAGATATGTTCTATTTGCAGCACTTTGTTTCACAGCATGTCAGAGGTGAGGGTGATTTGAGGATAACACTGATGTGGCCTCTTCGCATGAATCTTGTGTTAAGCGATGGTGTGTAGACAGGCACATGGAGAGATCTGAGAAAGTGTTGTGTCCTGCTGGAAGTTCTCCTCCTCTATGTTTTCATCTGCCTTCACGTCTTCCTCTTTTATCCTCCGTGAGAGCTTCGAAAAAGCAGCGCTTTGACATAATCTGCTCAATCAACAACACGTTCCGCCTATCTGCACCTCCCAGCCTCTGGAGCTTGTCTATAAATAAAACCACCCACCGCACTCTTTATCAAGCTGGCTGCAAAAGAAAGGGGAGACGGCGAGCCTTATGAAAACAAAGTCTTTGTTTTCGTCTGTGGCTTGTGCTTGATAGCTCCGCAGCTGATACTCCCCTGATATACGGCCAATTCAAGTCCTGTCTCATTCAAAGGCATGTTCTGTCGTATTTCACTGATTGCATCTTCTGTTTTCTGCTGCTCTCCTCCTTCACCTGACAGGATCATAACTTGCTTGTGGTGTCCAACCTGCGAGCATCCACCTACTACAGACTGGAGGTGCAGGTCATAACAACTGGGGGGGAAGGTCCTGCCACTGTCAAGACTTTCCAGACCCCCAACACATTACCAGTCATTCAACACCGTAAGTACTAAATAACTGCAACTGTCTTTTGTGCTACATCCTATCCACGAATGTGATTTTGTTTTTGTTTCATTCAGTGGTGCTACGAGTAGACTGTAGATCTTTAATCTCTTCTTAAAGTAATGTTTTTTCAGTTTAAATTTGAATTTGGCTCGGTCCAACGTTTACAAGATCAATCCATCTGTACCTTCAAAGCTAGTCCATTAACGGGTTGTCAGGCAAGAGCCAAGAAATAAACCGGCACATATAATCATTCACCAGAAAGCAAAAAAGTGTAGTTCCCATAGTTTCAAACTATTCTTTAAAGTATGATCAATATATTATTGAATAACCACAAGGATCACACGCCTGGCTACTTGAGTGTAAGAGGGGTCGTTCATAGTGATGAACCCACACAGAATTACAGCAGTCTGCCTCGGCTCTACAAAGCATTTTGGCATATTTCAGATAACCTCTTTTGGTTTTATTGCCTGCATAATTTTTCAATACAACAACATCATGCCTAACTACGGAACACAGTGGAGCATTTAGTGGCTTAAAAGGTCCCTCATGGCTTGGTGGAAAGCAAAACGGAGCTAAAAAGGAGATTAGATATTGATCTTACATTCATCAGGTTTCCAGAAATGCGAAACACATCACATTTATAAAGGGATACTATTTCAATGTTTACACTGCAGTTATAAGAATAGATGCTGTGCTTTCATTGCATCACTTTGTGTAATCATTTAGGCATTGTTTTTACAGAAAAGATAAAAGCTGGGTTTTTAGCCCCGCAGATAAAAAGTATTTATGACCTAGATACCAGGTTGAAAAAATGTCTCAGCAAGAGCAAGGAGCAAAACTACCATATGTTTACTGCATGAAATTAAAGGTCACCTATTATGCAAAATCCACTTTCAATGTTTTTTCTACATCAGCATGTGTCCCCTCTGTGTAAAGAGATTCTGAAACTTTCAGGAAAAAAAAGATTCTCTCACTTTTTGTCCTGATCCATTTATATAAAAACCTGTCTGAAAATGAGCTGATCAAATTTTGGCCACTTTATGATGTCATAACGATGTTTTGGCTTGTGTAACGATTAGCCAATCACCAACCAAGGTAACACCCCCCCCCCCCCTTATCACCTGCATCTCCTCCTGGAGCACCATTGTGTTCTTTTTAACCAAATATCTCTCAGAGGGGCGTGGGGAGGGGCTCCTTGTTTTCATCTAGAGTAACAGACAGAGAATCAGCACTTTTGAAACAGAGGGATTTATGGGATGCTACAATGCATGACCTGTTTGGTATTTCGAGCCAAACACTTCCCAGACATGTTTTGTATATAACTGAGAACTATAATATATTGATGAAAAAGAGTATAATAGGAGAGCTTTAAAGTCAAATATGACCAAGATCTGACTCTCCTACATGTGTTCCTTTAGGACCCAGACTCCGGCACCCTCACCACCAGAAGCCATCAGTAGAGAGGCACTGAGCTGCAGGCCGAGGAAAACCCAACAGTGAGAAGCTCCGGTGGCTCTCTGCTCCTGTGCATCGGGGAAGGATTGTGTGGAACCAAACGGAAACACAGCGCACCAGACCATGAACTGACCCCCCCTGCTTGTGAAATATGGGTCCATCTTTTCCAGGCTCTACAACACATCAGCTATTCCTTCTGAAGCCCTCTCCCTCGACTGATGCATGTCAGCGGACGGGTTGGTCTGTACAGTGAAATTCATACAGCAAGGTCTCACATTCTGTGTTCTTCAGTACACAGCTCCCTAAACACATGCCCATTTCATCAGGAAGTTATACATTCCAGGTAATAGTTAAGACCCAATAGTGATCCAGCTGTAATCGTACACAGCTGTACATTATATAAACATTTCAATACAAAAGGTTGATAAATAACAAGAAATTATGTCATGGTTTGAAGAAACACATACTTGATTGAAGATGGTTGAAGATGAATGGTTGGAAATGCCTGAAACTGTAAAACAATTGTTTATTCATGAAGAAAGAAAAGTAAAAATGCATCTATTTATTTTGTGTTACCCATTAAAGAGGCGCTTAGGCAAACAGTCAGTACTGATGGATAATGTAACTAAAGTCATTGTTGTCTAACCCAGAATATTTCACATAGTATGTTGCATGTAGTACATTTGATTTTTGAACTGTAAATGAATTACTTGCTTTAAATTGAAAGCTTGTGATGGTTTTGCATGACAACCGTTAGCATTCTGTTGGCATGAAATAATGTCTGTGTTACCTCTTTTCACTATGTTAGCAATATTTCATTAACAGATTAACAAAGAATTATATTGGGAGTAATACGTAATGTTTATTAATGAAATTATAACTTGTGTGGAAATGATGAATTGTACATGTTCTTGGCTGTAGAAATATTTGTCGTGGAACAGTCAGTGAATGTCTATATTTATTTATGTGTGTATTACAAAGTTTGGTTTGGATGTGTGTGAATGTGAATGTTTTGTGTGTTCTTGTCTCAAGTTTTTGAACCGGCGAAAAAATCTTGTAAAGACATTTTGTAAAAATGGAATTGTAAATACAGTCTTATGTTACATGTTATTTTTCCATGGTAGAAACTGTACAAAATCCTAAGTAATAAAATAATCCTTAACCAGTTACTTTGGCTGTTTGTTTAATTGAGGTTCCTGCGAGCAGTAAATAGACAGGCTTCTCCTCCCAGTGCTCAGCCGTTTGGCAGTTACTGTTGCTTATTTTGGCTGTAGAAGCCATCATGGCTGACTGTGTACAACATATTCACTGATCGGTCCAGAAGCCTGAGACAGACGCTCTGCACGTCCAAATAAACAGGTCATCTAGCTCAACAGCCACAGCGAATTTACCATCGCTGAGGTCGGGCACCTCTCAACAGCTTCTCAGAGCACTTGTGTGTTTGAAAAGCATTAAACCTTCCCATGCTCAGCAGCCTTTCGCCCCATAAAAGGAAAAGTGGAAATGTTTACAAGAAAATAAAGCTAGGCGTGACATGTGATGGTTCATCCTATAAGTGCGGAGTATGTTTTCTGTGTTTAAAACAACAAGCTGAGTTACTTCTATATGTCGGATGAAAGCCACTTTTAGGACACACACATTCATCTTGAAGGGAATGCATGCAGAAAAGTGTATACCATTTAAATGTTGTATCATGTGTATTCAGGCAAGTTCACATGACATTCTTATAAAGGGTACTTGAATGACATATATACTGTATATGTGGTCATTTTCATTACATTAATTCATTTTGAATTAGTAACTTAGAAGTGCAATCATCCTCCAATGGAACACAATCTTGCTAATGGCTATCTGTATCCTCATCTGTTGAGATGACAAACCACCATCATGGACTTCAGGACATACTTTTCAGTTTATTGTATTATGGCAACATCCAGTATTGAATTTTATTTATTTTATTGAGAAAAAATTATAGAATAGAAATAGAATAAAACAAAAGTTCTGAGATTCGATTACATTTAAAGAATTGCCACAAAGGTAACTGTAAAATTACCTCTTCTGCTGTTGGAGGTTAATCGGGGTCAATTCTAATTTACTTTAATAACTGAATGTTTGAAGAGTGTTTTCTGTCCAGCTGTTTCGATTAGAAGTCTCTTCTCCTCACCATTTTCCACATTGAGCAACAAATTATTCTGGCCTCTTGTTTTCACACACTCAGCCTCTTCAGTCAGTCAATGCTTCGTCGCTCACTTCTCAGGGATGTTGTTTATGTACAGTTATATTATGTCGCAGGAGATTAGTTCCTCTTGGTCTGTGCACGCTAATCCCTCTCTCTCTCTCTCTCTCTCTCTCTGGGAGCAGGGCCAGTGTTGAGCCCAGGCTCCTTTCTGTGTGAGCCAGCCCAGCCCCTCTCTCTTTCAGCCTGTCACAGCCCCTCTCTACACACACCAAATACCATGGCCCTCAAGTGTGAAAACCTCAAAACAAAAGGGCCTCTAGCCTCTTTGAGGCATGTTGCAAGACGTCCAAGTCTCCGAGGACATAAAAGAAAGGAAAAAACTGCAACAACTAAATAATAGGCCAGTCGTCAGTACAAACGCTTTGTCTCTGATGGTACAGGCCAGTAAGGGCTTATTCACTTTGCATGACATTACATCCCTATTGTGAGAGTCAGGCGGGGGATATCGCTTTCACATTTGAACACATATTTCTGAAACAATATTATTCATTTGGCTCTTCGAATAATCCAGGTCAATTAAATATTTACCCATCTGCTGGCTGACATTAACCCTGGTTTTATTCACATTGAGAATAAGACAGTGAGACCATTCAGCAGAGGGCAACAAAGATGGGCTGTTTCTCCCACACATTTCCTGTGACCCCCTTGCTCCCGTTCTGCAGATTAACATTGCAATGAGCCATGCATTACTGTTTGTCAAATATGAGCTACTTTTATGGGTCATCCCACTACGGTAGTTGACTGAGCAACTGTACCATTACTCTTTAAAGGATGGGTGGATTTAAAGTTTTGATGATGCAAGTATGACTTTGAAGTATGAGGGAAAAAATTGATGGACCTTACCCTGCCTTTGAGATGACACTGATCGTAACCTGAACGATTTGAAGGCAAACTCTCATGTGAGTTTCAGGTCAGTGAGATCATCGAACAGAGCCATGCATTCCCTCCAGATTACTTCCACATGGACGACATCCATTTGTACTGGTTTAAATATGATGAGACGGAATATATTGTCCGTAAGATTGATGAAAATTAACCAGGGTATTTTCCCCCTCCATTAGGAAAGGCAATGTTGCTTCAATGCATGGTGAGAAATGTGACCTTGCCCTGGGCAGTGGCATGTTTCTGGTTAAGCTCTGGTGAGTGGGACCAGGCAGGGGACACATGAAAGGATCTCGCTGACAGGCAGCAAAAGATGTTCAGTCTAAGTCTTGAAGTCCAGAACACATGGGCAGACCTGAGAACATGCCACACGTTGCACAAGCACAAGAGCTACAGCGCTGTTGACAAGCTTAGCATTCGCCTCCTGTTCCCTAAACGCTGACAAAGTGAGAAGCTTGATAAGCATGTGTGAGCTGTGATTAAAAAGCAGTTCTACCACGACACTGATGTAAAAACACATCCGAGGCCAGACAGATAATGTGTTTGTTTTCTTTGCCTTTCATTTTATCTACAACTTCCTTTGCTTCTGTGTCTCCGCAGGGAATATCATTTCCAATTTTGCAAGCGGCTGAGCTGCTATAATAACACCCAAACAAAAATAATTTCGTATAAACACAGTTGTCAGCTTATAAAGTGAACCTCTGCAAACCAAAATGCTGCCCGATACTAAAGCTCTCCAATAACATCAATCCAGTTATGGTCCTGTTTGTTGACACTGTGTCAAAAAGCTGTTGGTTCAGCTCTCGAGGCCGTTTTATTGGAGATATATTGGACTACTGTAGAGAGATGTGTTGTAGACAGCAACATAATAAATGACCTTTCAGTATTACCAGTGATGTACAATGGACTGCAATTATTTAAAGTAAAAGTATCAGTATTGCAATGTTGAAATGTCCTTTAAAGTACAAGATATGTATACATAATTGACTTAAAAGTTGAGTAAAAATAACAGAATCATTATCAGCAACGTCTACAAAGTATGGAAAAAGAAAGAATGAGAAGATGTGCATATACATCTTGAATATTTTTATTTCATTAAGCTATGAACATCTGGTTGAGGTTGAGCTCATTTTAAATGTTGAAAATGTTTGGTTTCTGATTTATAACAATGCTTTATACCATATTTTACAAACCAATTATACGTGTTCCATGTGAAATATTAATCTATCATCTAACTGGTAGTTGCATGTTGTCAGATAAGAGTAAAAAGGACAATAATGATTGCTGAAATGTAGTGGAGTAGAAGTATAAAGTGGTACAAAATACCAAAAGGTTACGTGACAAGGATTCATGTAGTCCTTTTCACCACTGAATACAGTTAAATGTAATATAATACAACAACAAGGCTAAAGAATAGCACACAGTTGAATCAACTCCTCTTGAAACGATGTCAACTATCTCAACATGAAGAGCTTCACAATAAACCAACGTGAGCTGAAACACACACTGTTCAAAGGACTCGCCCCTCTCTGGAGGTTGGGTCAAAGGTAAGCAAGAGGTCCAGCGTGTTTGTGTTTACAAAGAAATGGTCACCAGAGGAACAGTTATCCAGATCCCTCTTTCCAAAGCAAACATCCTCCTCCACAGGCGAACAAAGTGGCGAGATCTTTTGAGGAAAGTACCATCCAGCTGGGAAATAGCTGTCTATAATCCCCTCTGATTAGTGTTAATCCCCTTAATGCTCCTTCCTGAGAATAAACACATGTTGACCCAAGTGACCCGCTCCTAATTAATGAAGTTTGGAATGCTATCATCTATTCACTGTGGTCAATCCACTGTTACATGAGCTCATATTGAAGCGTTTAACGATATACTGTAGGTAATAACTCAAAATACAACCGCTGACACGTTCAAATTGGGATTGCTGGCTGGTGTCGGCTTTTTTTCCACAATACAATACGCCCCCCAGGCGTGACTAGCAACGAGAGGCAACTTTCCGTCTTGTGTTCTTTTTCTCCTGTGAAGTCGGTGTTTGGGGTCGGTAGCCGGGGCCTCAGAGGCGAGGCAGAGGTCAGAGGTCGGCGTGGGCCCGGCTCGGGGACAAGGGGAGAGGTCAGGGGTTGAGTTCAGATGGAATCCACACAGAGGAAATAGATATTGTCAGGGGAGAACAGAGCTTCCTTCACTTCTCCTGCTGGCGTGCCGCTGAAGACACACAGGAACAGCATCTGACTGTAAACACATCAGTAGCCCTATGCACTAATTCAGAGGTGTTAATAAAATGATGCATCTGCCATCCAAAGTGGCTGTTACCGTAAAAGACGAAATTACGACGATACGATAATTTGATGTGCAAACACTACGCTTCAGCACCTCTGCTTCCTCGTATGTTGATATAAACCTGCGTGACAGAAGAAAGAGCTGTGAATAATGTGTTCTGAGGGATGTTTAGGGATTAAAATCCATGCTGTCTTTCTAAAATAAACAAGATTCTCACTTCAGTTCAAATGTAGTTGCTCACTTTTTATACAGATGTTTCTCTAAGGAAAACCAGCTCTGTCTCCATCTTGATTGTTCTGGATTGGCGCAGACAATTTTTTATAAACAGGCAATCCATGTGTCTGTCTGCTGTGAAAGGACTGCAATGGATCAACCTCTGGTACATACCCAAAACAATAAATGTCCCTGTTTGTTTACATATATAGGACGGGGGCATCAGAGCTAATTATTGGACACATCAATTCACTGGATGTTTTTCCAAAATGTTATTAAGTCCTTTCGACTTCCTGACAATATCAATATGAGGCATGAGCTGAAAAGGGAGCATGAAATCAATTACAGTGTAAAAGAGCAGCTTATATGCGCAATCACAAAAGCTTTTCCAGGCCCCCGAAAACACGGCGCAGCAATTAACTCCACAAATAAATTAACCGGGATAATATGATTTTCTTGTTTTTATTTTTAAAGACGTTGATCCAAATACATTAAAAACAAAGCTGGCACATGGCTCAGCCAACCACAATGTTTATATAATGAATATTCAGTATTGTGTGTGTGTGTGTGTGTGTGTGTGTGTGTGTGTGTGTGTGTGTGTGTGTGTGTGTGTGTGTGTGTGTGTGTGTGTGTGTGTGTGTGTGTGTGTGTGTGTGTGTGTGTGTGTGAGTGTGTGTGTGTGTGCTCTCAAAGGCTAAGAGCTCATTTCCACCCTTGATGATCACAGGCACCATTGATTGTAATGCTGACGAGCAGGCTAGTTCTGCCTGTGGCGTACAGAGGAATCTGGACATGTTTAAAGCACTAACTTTCATGTTTTTGTATGCTGGTATGAAGTTGAATGCCGATGTTGCGGGCAGCTGGCTCTCATTAACAAAACATGATGTCAAACAGAGGGCCTTGCTGGTGAAAGTCAACTGCTCTCCATCTCTGGTCGCCGGTCTTTCTGCGAATGCCAGCCGTGCTGAGAGCCGTTCAGCCTGATGGACTTCAGTTATGTCCTGAAATAATTTAAAAAAGGAAGTGTGTACATCGTGATTGTACAATTTAAACATATTGCCCTATATAAAGCATTACCCACACTGAACACATTTTTATTCTTTGTAAACACGTCATTCATAGTGTGTGATTTCACATATCTGTCAAATGGTTGCCATTTTCAAAATAATAGGTAACACTTTATTTTGATAGTCCATAGTTAACACTCTACAAGTCATCAGTTGACATTCAACAACACTGTTTCAACAGACAATTAACATGCATTTCACTAACTGCCGGTAGAATATAAGGTACATCTCAAGTGTTGATCTATAGATTTTACAAAAAGTGTCTGTTGACTGTCAACATGTTTTTTGCAACAGGTTATTAACCGATATTCTATCTGTAGATTGTGAGTTCTTGTGAAAAACCTTTTTTTCTCAAGTGAATGCATTAGGCTTCTGTATTTATCTTATATATTATATATATTAGTCAAATGAAACAGGAACAGGTGTTTCTAACTCAAACATTACATACATAATGAATAAATAAAGTTTGTGATCAGTTGTGCAAAACATTTTTGCTTTATTCCCATGTCTGTTGCATATCATTAGTGGATGAATGTATGTGTTCTGTTGATAGGTTATAGACGTTCTACTGTTCTCAACTGTGTTTCACTTTAATTGGATAGTCCTCACACATGCCTACAAACGCTTAGTGGAGAATGCCTACTAAAAGTATACTGATAGTCAACTCTAGATGAGTTGACGATCAACAGATAGTCAACTAAACTCTAAAGTTGCTTATCTGTTGATCATCAACTAAAGCTTAATGTAATCTTTAGTTGACATCTTGACTCTCAACAGATTATCAACAGATAGTCGACATGACCCTGTTGACTTTCAACTGACAGATTGATTTTGAGTATATTATATATATTACATTATATATATATAATGTTATATATATATATTTGATTGTCAATTTTGAAGATGTTGACACAATATACAGATAGTAAGGTTGAATATTGGTTAATACGCTGTTGACATGCTACTAAATGTCAACTGATGACTTATAGAGTGTTAAATATGGACTATCAAAATAAAGTGTTACCAAATAATATTATAATTGAAGAAACACACTCCTCAATGTCAGTCTTGGTACTTTATTGACAAAGATGACGACACCCTGAAACAGAGCAATGCCGCAGGATAAGCTGACAAAGTATTACATACATGCATGTCATGACCAATACACATATATTAAATTACATATATTAAAGACACACTAAACAGTAGTGGAAACAGTCTTACATGAGTGAGTGGATGAACGTCTCAACTCGAGGCGGAGTGAATGAACAACATGTGAACTAAAATGGCCGCTAAGCACTACCGGGTCAAAGCACGGCATATCCGGGCAGCGACAGCAGTGACGCTGCCCTCTTGTGGCCGGCGATAAACTCTTCATCCCCCCCAGACCGGAAAGCTATGGGACGGAATAGGTTAACGGTCTAAATCCAGCTGCCGGACTCGGGCTCGTAACGTGCAGGCGGCCTCCTCACGCGGCCTGGCCGAGTAGGCTGGGGCAGCATCGGCGGGTGCCGGTGGGGAAGCGCCCATAGCCGAGTCGCGGGGTCCAACAGCCGGCCCTGATCCGATACTGGTCGTGGCCCGGCGACTCCACCACGATCCCTGACCTGTCCCATTTATGGGGGCTTGGGCCTTGCTGGTTCTGGAGGAATACCCTTTCGCCGAGTGCCAATGGGCGGAGCGGTCTTGAGTGAGTCCCCAGAGACTCGGTGGTACGGGACATACGGGTCCGAAGGGCGTCCTCCTTCGCCGCCCATGCCTCGCGCCATAGCAGGCGGATGTGCGGGTTCGAGAACTTCTCGAGGCGGTTCACGAAGGAGAGCGAGCCACGAAGGGGGCGGCCGAAGATGATCTGCGCTGGCGAGAGGTTGCAGTCGGGGTCAGGCATGTTTCGCAGCTGCAGCATAGCACGCAGGAAGCGGTCCTGATCAAGGCCGCCCGACGGGCCGGTGTTGGACATAAGGAGGCGCTTAGCGGTCTTAACCGCAACTTCTGCCCTCCCATTAGACTGCGGGAAGCTAACGGACGACACACGGTGTTTGACGTGCCATAAGTGGAGGAAATCCTCAGTGTGGCTCGCCTTGAATTCCGGACCACCGTCGCTCGAGAGCTCCTCCGGTACGCCGAAGGTGGCGAAGAATGAACGGAGGTGTTGGACCAGGCCAGCTGAGCCCGCCAGGGCAGTACCCGCCGTAGAGCTCAGGACCTCTACCCAGCCCGAGAGACGGTCCCCGACAACTAGGTAGTGGCGGCCCCCATAGTCGAAGAAGTCAGCAAACACCGCCTCGAATGGCGTGGACGGCAGGGGGGGTGTAGCCGCCTGTGACGGAGCATTGCGGTTGCAGTCTGCACATCCGTCCCTGGTGGCCTGAATGTCCCCGGACATCCCGGGCCAGTAAACTATGGCTCGGGCATGCTGCCCCATCGCTGAGGTTCCCTGGTGGGCGGCATGGAGATGCTGAAGGACTCTCCCACGGAGGGATGGGGGGACCACGACGCGGTCCCGATAGAGCAGGACGCCGTCCTGTGCGTAGATGGACTCACAGACCGATGACAGACTCGCCAGGGCAGGGTCATTTACGTCAATCCCACCCTCCTGCTCGATGAGTTGGAGGAGGTGGCCGAGGCATCCGTCAGCTGCTGTCTCCCGTGCGAGGAGGGGCCAAGAGACGGCTCCGAGCTCCCGTCCGTCGCGGATGGAGGCCATGAGTGCTGACTCCACGGCGTCAGGCCCGCTCGGCAGCCCCAATGAGAGGCCGTTCGCCGAGCCCGAGGGGGAAGGATGCCTCGACGTGGCATCAGCGGCATAGTTGCTCTTGCCAGGCAGATGCACAATGTCAAAGCGCCATGGGAGGGTGCGCTGCTTGAGTCTAAACAGACGCGAGTTTGTGATCTCATCCAGCGTACGGTCGCCAAAGATCTTCACCAACGGCTTATGGTCGGTGACCACGACGAGGTTGTCGGACCCCTGCGTGAAGTACCGCGTCTGTTCCAGACCCCAGGCCACAGCTAGGGCCTCTCCCTCGACGGCCGCATAGCGTTGCTCCGCAGGGGACAGGAAACGTGAGCCCGCGAGGGTGATCCTCCATCCACCTGGACAGCAGTCCGGTATGCTCGAGGCACAGTGACAATGTTGCTGGAGCAGGAAGTAGCCAATGCCACGCATGGACCAGTCAGGGCGGAGGCAGGTACGCTTCTGCATGTCGTAGATCTCCACGCCCTCACGGATGGCCTCCATTATGGCTTGCTTGGACGCCTGGAAGGCCTCCTCCAGAACGGGGGACCATAGGAACACACAGCGTGGGCTGAGGAACGGCTTAAATGGAGCCATCGTGTCACGCAACTGGGCGTAGTTGGCCACCTGGTTGACAAGGCCGAACCAACTCCTGATGTCCGTCGTGGAGCTAGGGGTGGGGAAGTCCCGGATGGCGTCCAAGTATTTCGGGAGCGGTTCGATGGTAGATTCCGACACCCTGAAGCCAGCAAAATCGACGCACCTCTCCGCGAACTGAAACTTGTCTGAGTTCAACACGATTCCTGACCGGCCGACACGCGTCAGGAAATCGATGGTCCTCCACCAGTGTTGCTCCAGGTCGGTGTCATAGTGGATGGTATCATCCACGCAACGTTCCTTGCGTTCATAGTCCGAGAGGACGGCATCAAACCGACGGTTGTAGCCATCCCCTGATGACAGGAAACCCTGTGGTGCCCTGGTGTAGCGCCAACGGCCGAAGGGTGTGATGAAGGTAGTGAGGTGGCGATCCGACTCACACAGGGGGACACTGTGGTAGCCGTTCCAGGCGTCCGTGACGGTCTTCCAGGTGCCCTTAGGGACGCGGCGTGCAAGGTGGAATGGGGACTCAGTGGCGAAGGTCTCACGTTGGCAGAACTTGTTAAGGGGGGAGAGGTCCACGGTCCTGCGTGGGGAGCCGTCGTGCTTCCGAGTGACTACCATACGATGGCACCACGTCACAGGCTCGCCGTATGGCACACGTTCAATGACCCCAAGGGCTTCGTCCCGCAGTAGGTCATCGTGGACCCTCCGCTGCCAGTGTAGAGGCACTGTAGCCGCGGTGTGACATGCCCTAGGCGTAGCTGCGGGGTCCACGTGCATCTCGATAGGTGGCCCCTCCATGCATGGTAGTGCTCGATGGGGGCAAGTATTGAACGTTGACGAGGCATATCTCCCGAGTAGCCAATCTTTCATCCTGTTATTGTTCTCTGGCTTACAAGGGAACGGCAGTGCTACGGGGCGTGCCAGGGGGACCGTACGCTGAGGACATGTGCACTGGGCGTCCCGGGGGTCACCTGGCCCCACACAGCCGCCGTTGGCTGACCTCGTCGCATTGACGGACAAGGGCTGGTCTGGCGTGTCAGGGCTACGCCTTTCCTTGTGCCCCCCTGCAACGTCGTCCGATGGGAAGTTCACGGGCAATAGGCCGAGGTTGAGCAACGACTCGTAGGAGAGGTACATGGCCCGGACCGAGCTGCTCACATATACCATGGAACGGCAGGATGTGACACGCCCCCCACTGCAGGTTGTCGAGAGCCTAGCGAAGAACGCCCCCTCGATGGATATAGGGGAGCGGTTGGCGGCTGACAGGCTGAGGCTGATGGGTCGCAGGTCGTCCCGCGAGAAACCGCAGGCCAGGAACTCCTCCAGCGACCAAAGGTCCGACTGCGCGCCAGTGTCCGCGACGGCGGATATCCGAGCTCCGTCGGCCGAGCCCCGGTTGCCGGTGCCATCCCTCAGCCCGACTGGCATGTCCATCGAGATGGTGATTAATGCTCGGGGGTGGTCTCTCAGCCTGGCCCGTGTCCATTCACCCTTGGAGAAGATGTGGTGCTCGAGTCTGATAGGTGCTTGTCTGTTGACACATCCGTGCGACGTCGGGGCGCGGCGTCGGCGATGGCTCCTGTGACGTCGGCCAGGGCGGGGCCCCAGCTTGCACCGATGAGACCTGGGAGACCGGCTCCGACCCCATGGCGGCCTGTTGACTGTCGGACGACGGCTGTTGACGCCTCTGTCGTCGGCGGGCCGTATAGCAGCCGATGCACACCTGGTGAGGCTTAGGATTCCACCCGCGAGGCCCCTCCGTGAAGACGTTAAAGACGCTCTTACATTCCGGGCACGAGGCACGTTTAGCCCCGTCCGCTCGTCTGTGGAGTCGTCTTCAGGCGCCGGAATGACGACATGGCTGATAGGGAGGACGACGGGAGAGCGTTACGGGCCATCTCTCTGTTCTCGACGAGTGCAATTACGTTATTAACTGGCTTAACCAGGACGTCAGGTGTCCCCAGCGTCTCGCGGCGTATGTCCGAGTCATAAATGCCATTGAGCAGAACATCACGGATGATGTGGTCGGTATAGTCCACGTCCTTACCACACTCGCATACCGCATTATATGCACATGTCTCTGCTTTACCCCGCACTCTGGCAGCGAATGCACGGAATGTCTCATCGCGTTCCTGGCGGAGCTGAAGTAGCTCGGTGCGCAGGACGCATGTAGCGACTGGGATGACAGCTAGGGAACGCATGACGGTGATTAGGTCTGGCAAGGGTCCGGAAGCGGCGTCGGGAGCGGCTTTCAACAGGCTGTCTCCAAGTACAGGTCCAGCGTACTGAAACAGCTGGAAGGGGGCCTGGGCATCCCCTATGCCTGAGCCGGCGCGGAATACGTCCCATCGGCGGATGAACACGTTCCATTCCTCTATCGACACGCCCACATCAACTTTGGGCCGATCGAGTCTCGGGCCGTGAGGGGCTGGGGCCTGGGCTGGCGCGGCCATGACAGGCGCTGCGTGCTGGTGGCTAAATCCATGAATCGTCAATATAGCAATGACGAGTGCTTCAGACAAATCTTGGGATTCGAACTCGCAGCCGGGGACAGGGCATCCAACAATGACCATGGTGTCGTCATGAAGAAACACACTCCTCAATGTCAGTCTTGGTACTTTATTGACAAAGATGACGACACCCTGAAACAGAGCAATGCCGCAGGATAAGCTGACAAAGTATTACATACATGCATGTCATGACCAATACACATATATTACATTACATATATTAAAGACACACTAAACAGTAGTGGAAACAGTCTTACATGAGTGAGTGGATGAACGTCTCAACTCGAGGCGGAGTGAATGAACAACATGTGAACTAAAATGGCCGCTAAGCACTACCGGGTCAAAGCACAGCATATCCGGGCAGCGACAGCAGTGACGCTGCCCTCTTGTGGCCGGCGATAAACTCTTCAATAATGTTGACAATATATGTTTTTTTTACTGCACATATTTTATATTTTATTCCATTCTATTTCAATGTAAATACTGCTTTATTTAATATTTAAGTGTTTAGATCACTTTTGTGGAGGAAATAAATCATTAATCAATTTGTAAAGACAGGTGAGTGACCATGACAGACCTACATTGTTGAAATACCCTGCGGGCTTAAGCATATCATTTTACAGCATACCTTGTTTTGTCTTTAGTTAAGTTTAATTCATCAAGAAGCCCACGAGGGCGCCCTGGTCATACAGAGGTTACGCAGCAACCAGGAACTGAAACGTCTCCGGTTTGCTTCTGGCTGGGGATGTATATATTGCATGTCATTACTCATCTCACTCTCCCGTTGTTTCCTGTTATTTGTTGTTATTGTTTCCCTGGTCTCTCCAAAAAAGTCCTTAAAAGGCTTAAAATATATATTTTAAAGAGGACCTTTGTATCCCTTTAATGCATAGCCATTAACCATAGCCATTAACACCATTATAATGAATAACAACAACACTATACAAGCAACTTCTGATACTTTCATGACTTCAATTTATGACCTCAGTGATGGCGGACCATTTCCTTTGCTGCAGCATTAAGGCACAGCATGGTATTGTTTGTGAGGAAGGCAGTGAGGATGAATACATTAATCTCAGTCACACCACTGAAGCATTTGTCGATATACTATTGCACAGAAAAAATAGTGATTATTGACGGGAAAATAGGGATATCTGCAGTGGTTATGATGACCGGACATTAGGTGTTATTATCCTCAAACAATGTTAAAGGTGACAGAGAGAGATATCAAATAAAACAGCACATCTTGTTCATAAATCGCTTGACTAAATGCAGCGTGGCAAGTGTGCTTTTCCAGCCTGTGTGCAACATAAACAGTTCCGTTTGTGTTGAGGTGTTGAGTGGAGCTGAGATTTAGGTGAGCTGAGGGAATGCTGTGATTCAGTGTCAGGACAGGCCACTGTGCCCGTGCAGCCTGTAACATGTTTATGACGCTCAAGAGGAGTAGAACAAACATATGGTATACATGTTAGGAAGGTTTGCACAGCACGGCAAGACAAGGGATGATTTCTCTTTCCCCCGCTTTGATGGTAAGTGGCTGTTAACCACGTCCCACCTTTGGGATACATGACATTATCAGCTACTTATCTGAGGATAATCTGCTTTTCATCACTCATGAAAGAGACCTACAGCTTATTTTCCAGACTCAGTTCCCTCTCCATCCTTTATCCTGTTATCTGATGACTGCTGCGACATTTGATTTTTTTGTAATGGCTGGATGTTTAATCACTCTACACAAAGGGCTCTCTCTTATGAAACATTAGCTGTCATTTATCTGAAGTGAAGCACCTCAAGAGAGATGATTCCTGAAAAACCTCATAGGTCCCGTTGGGCTCAATTATTTAAACAAACACTCTTCTCTTTTTATTTCAGACAAGATGTACTGCTTCATGTGATGCGTACTGTGTCTGCAAGCCTTCTCTTTTCTCACGTCTGTAAAAGTTGCGAGCGCCCCCTCAACACAACTCATCTCTGTGCTCATCTCTTCTCATATTCACAGGCCTTTCAAGCTAAGCTGCAAAGACAATGAAATATTGTGCAGATCTGATTGAAAACAGCCTCTGTGATGTGAAACTAGCAAGACTTGTGTTATTCCAGTTTTAAAATAGACCTTTTGAATCAGCACAGTAATTTGATTAAAATGGATTGACAGCCTGCTGAGTTATTGTCAGCGCACCACATGGGAGAAGAGTGTTTCTGATTTCTCCTGAGGAGAATCCTTCACCTCCCCAGCAGTTCCTTTAATATAAGGGCAGTGCCTTTCATCTGCTCCTCTAAGCGAGGCTCCTAATGCTTAGCAGATTCCTTTCAGCCCTGACAATATTTTACTGCCATCTTTTGAGTGTATTTCTGGATTGAGTTTCAATCAATCTTACGTAAAAGCAAACTTTGTTTCAAACCAAGTAGACATAATGAATGGCTCATATTCCTATATGTGCTGAAATAATGACATGAATTGAAAACAGTATAAAGTGTAGGATTTCAAATCAATAGTTCAAAGGTAAAGCTCGGATAAAACTAATATACAATTACAATATTACAGGCTTTATCCAGGCGAAGAAACACAAATAATGCATTTAACGGAGCCATGTTTATATTTAAATATTTTGGAGAAACCACATTCACTGAGTATGGCAAAGAGATCTACTGACCACATATGCAGAGACAGACTGAAAACAACCGTAACAGGAATTTGTCTTAATTTCTTTAAATCTGCGTATTTGCTTTCTTAAGTTTGATGACTTTTTTGATGTAAAAATAAGAGTAAATCAACCATTTCCTGCAGGGCACATCGCTCTGATGCTTTATAACCTCAATAATTATGACCAAATCAAGGAAAGAAAACCACAATATGTAAAGATAATACAAAAAGCTAACATTATATTAACAAACCATTGTAGTGGTCGCTGTAAAATCCCTCTTGTAGCCCTCTGGCCTCGCTGCACGATCTGTCTTTCATAGTGCTGACTGCCAACAACAGCACTCTGCTGATGTGTCTGGCTCTTGTTAGCGGAGGATAGGTTTGTGTCAAGCACAGCTTCTCCACTGACTGAGCCGTGTTGTTGTAGTTGTAGTGAAAACTGACCGTGGGACTGTTTTCAATCACTCACTGACAGAGATGTCGAGGTTCCTAAATGACACACTTCCAATCAACTGAACCTCTGCCAGTGTGAGTCATCTTTGTGTCATGGCAAACAGGCTTTGAACAGGTGTCCAAAGCTGTTGTTTTTCCTTTTTCACATATTTCTTTTAGATTGCTGTTTGTGTATCTGAGTCCACTCGTTCACAGACACCCCCACACACCCGCTTTCTATTGCTTTCTCTTTTCATACAGAAGAAATAGTGTTGGCCTCTGGCATTTATCAAGGATGAAATGTGTTCAGAGGGAGTGCTCCTTTGAATTTGAGCCTTGTCAACATACTTTATGAGAACATATTGAATTGAGTTACACTTTCATACTAGGTATTTTTCTTTTCACGAAAAGGGGATTATATTTCTTTCCTGAGATGTTCTGCTGCATTCTGATCCTCTTTCATTTGACTTAAACTTCTTATGAATTTCTTCCACGTTCAGTGTCACTGAGTGTTTACATTCAGTGACTCTTGTCTTGAAGGTCCGCCAGCTATTGTGGTTCTGTTTTTAATTGAGTCATTGTCCACATGGTCGGTGCATTGCCCCAGGCAGAATTTCTTCTCATCATAAACTGCTGTTGAATCTCTGAATCTCAGATCTGATGCCAGTAATTGAATAGATAGAGTTGTGATTGATGTTTACAGGAAGTCCCTTTCCTATTTACATATTCATGAGCCTCTACCCTGCAGGGGTGAGACGGGAATCCAGGGCAAACCTGTATGAAACAGCAGCAGCTCAGAGGTCCTCCTGTCTGCTTCTCATTACAGTAAATACACTTTTAGAGCTACCATCCATACTGCATTCCTGCTCTCCACCCAACTGGACTCCGACTAACAGTGGCTATACAGTATTTTCCCTCTGAAGACAAGCCTTAATGCATTGAATGAAGAAAAATGCCCATCATCTCAACGTTTTGGTAAATAAAAAATGACCAGAAACACAAGTGACATAGTGTCAAAGCATGGGAAAACATTAGCAGGTTTATATTTCTTGAACTGCCCATGATGCTTCCTTTTCTTGGAGATTGGAAGTGACTGTAATGCTACTTTGTTTGAAACATGCAACTCGTATTACAGGTGTTGCCTTTGGCGCTGTGTCTCCACTCCTAATGCACTCATGGTCTTTCAATCCCGCCAAATCCCACTTGAGATGTGTCAATCACAACAGGCCCGCCGCTACAACATGACAGACTGCCGTGGACTCACTAGTCTGCTGGGCTGAAATGGTCCCAAACCAATAAAATGTGGAAGAAAGCAACATTATGCGTGATTTAGTCTGTGGGTTCTTGCTCTTGGATGAAGGCCCCCAGTATGATAATACAGAAGGAATGCCTTTAATCTTCATATCAAGTGGCTATCATCAATTATTTGTTCAGTCTGCATTAGCATTTGATGACATCCAAACCATATTAACAGCCCACTTGAAAGCTAAATGTAAACTAAGACAGATGACGTGTCCTGCTAGAAAGTAGAGATAAATCATTTAGACAGAGAAGAGATATTAATGTTCTGCAAAGTAAGGTGCTAGCTCAAGGTGGATCATAAACAACCATCACATATTGGGAACAGATCTTAGCTCAAACAAACAACCATTTGGAAGACATGAATAGTTAGAGGTGGTGAGAGCTGCCAACAAACCAACAATCAGCCTTTTCCAAAGAAGTTTACATTATTAGGGTTATAAAATCCCATCAAAATGTCAGGAAATTAAACCTCGATGAGTATTTGAATGGCTGGGTATTAGTTTGACTGTCATCTTACAGCAATGTAAGATAAAAAAAAAAGGCCTGATGGAAATACATTCAATCACTTATCGGCCAACAAACACAGACACAATCTGATAAGTGCAGCCCTCTCTGGGAAAACAAAGGGCCGTGAATTGTGTTTTAAAAGTGTTTTCAGCACAAAATATCTCCTTTTCTTTCCACAAACATCATTGGAGGATTTAATGAAGCCAGTGCGAGGGTTTGTTTGAGGAGTACCAGGAAGAAGTAGAATAATAAAAGCTCTGTTGGAGAGCCAGAGAGTCAAACAGCATGTTGCTAAACACACAGCTCACATTTCTGTAGTCTAATTTGTTCATGTGCAATTTGCCTACATGTTTTAATTTATGAGGTATGTAGGTATGGAGCCAGGACATTCCTCCCTAATGTTGATGCTAAGGGAATAATGCTTGGCCATGGGAAATAAGGATAAATAGAATAGATAATTATGTTTTTTTCTTATATATATATATATATATATATATATATATATTATTGGGTTGCGTGTGGATTTATACTGTTCATTTAAAGTTTGAAAATAAAAAATGGCTCAGTGATACGTTACATAATGTGTTCTTATCTGCCTCTGGTAGTTATGAGATGTAGTGAGTAAAATATGTCAGTTCCCAGCAGTGTCTTTGAAGTGAGAGACAACGTGGAATGAAGCATAATATCCCCAGGGTCCTATTTAGTATTTGGAAAAATAAACATTTACCAAGCCTGATCTTGTGTGACTGACTTTGTACATATAGGTCTGGGAAAACAGCCAGTTGGATTTCTACAAAGTAATTAAAATGATAGGTATTGAGGAGCAGTCTTGATTATTGTTCAGTGTTGTTGACTCACGCAGACATACAGGATGAATAAACACTGGGATACTTCAAATATATCACTTTATTTGATGGATTTCTTATAGGTTTTAACTTAAATTGCATGAATGGAACACAAAGATATTCTCATACTGGAAGCAGAAATGTTATATTTCTTTTAAAATCTGTAAATGATTTCAACAAAGTCCATTTAATCTAATTTTGGAGCCTTAAATCATATAATATGATAATAATCAGTAGATGGAGATGGCCAGCTCTCAAGCTTTTTCCACCATTCACAATAAAGAGAATATAAATGATACATTGCAGGTGTGTTTATAAAGGAATAATTCAAAAATAAAGCCTAATAAAAATAAATGACATTTTCTTTGTGTTGGGTAGGAAGCATTAGGACAATTCAATCGGATCACTAAATGCAGATCTGAAGGGGAAAAGATGAAGTACAGAGTTGAGCTGTAAGAAGTGACTCATCAAGACTTATCTTTGACTTTTAAATAACAACCTTGCCTCTTGGCATTCATTCTGAGGTCCTATCCAAGGAAGGGAAAATAAAAATCTTTCTTATGACTGATCTTTTTTTCATCCTTTTCCAAAGCCCACACTTCAACCCTGCGAAATGTCCTGATTTACTACATCTTCAAATTTCACAATCTGGGGACAAATTGGTCTCCTCAAAAATGCCTGAACATGGCTAAGGAGGCCCACATCAGATGGAAATGCATTCCTGATGTTGCAACATGAGAGAAGGCAGGCATGGTTGAGTCACTGTGGATTAAAGGAGATGCCACGTTTTATGACCTGCAATACTGTTACTAATTTGGGGACACTTGATATGGTGCATTTCATTAGAGGGAGACACAAACACAGAAACCCACAGCGCTGTTTCTCTCCGCCCAGTTGCTGATTTCAAGGTGACGGAGACACAGGGCGGGTGGGTTAAGCATCTCCTCTAACAAGAAGAACAAAAGCATTGTGAAGCGGAACAGGCCGTCATGCAAAAACACTCATAAAGAGGCATGAACTGGCAAGTCCTCGATCTCCACATCTTGAGAAATAACCACTCCCTGCTGGATGTCTTTATGAGGGCATAGGGACCTGTGCTATGACGCCTGTACAATACTGAGGAAGAGGCATTCGCTGCAGCTGATCTGAACTTGGACTCTCGAAAGAGGGGCATGCCTGAAGAGACATTGTGCTTTCGTCATTTCTAAACACAGACAGGTTTTCCCTCGTGAATCTACAGTGGAGATTGAGACATGCCAAATGCAAAAGAGTTCGTCATTGAAAAGATGATATATGTATCTTTGACCACACAAATAAACATCACGCTTTGTTTAACTTTGAAGCTATGGCTTTATAATTGGAGGTGTTCTCCACATGTGCATTAGATTAAATCATAAAAGTCAGGCATACATTAACTTCTGCAAGAAAATCATTTATCCTAGCGCAAGCTTATATAAGACTTGCAGTAAAAAAAAGAATAAGTCCCTTGGTGATGGGTTTTTGTTAAGTCCAAGGGAAGAGAGAAGGCAGTTGAGTCCAGCTTCTCTGTGACTACAACATCCTCCAGTGAAAGGCTCTTTCTGATTCAAATGAATGGGGCCAAGGTCGGGGCCAAGGAGTCTGGACACAGCGCGCCTGTTTCTGTGAGAGAGCAGCGATTAGAATTATTCTGAATGGAAGGCAAAGGTTCTTAATTTTAATATGAGTACAATTAGTTCAGACTCATATCCAAAACCCAGGTTCTTAGCTACAATAAACTACCATTTTAATAGTTTAATGGTTGGTTTGCATCAGTCTCTTTAGTCTTTTTACTTTTGTTGTTGTTGTTCTTTTTCTCTTTAGTCATTTTAAATGTAATTACTCATTTTAATGTCTCAAGATTTTGTACGTCTTTTTAATCATTATAAATGTTTCTCAAGACATAAAAGGACTGGAGAGTCATTTGATGTCTCAAATGTTGTTCTTTTTCTCTTTAGTCATTTTAAATGTAATTACTCATTTTAATGTCTCAAGATTTTGTACGTCTTTTTAATCATTATAAATGTTTCTCAAGACATAAAAGGACTGGAGAGTCATTTGATGTCTCTCCAGTTTTATAACTCCCTTTAGATGTTTTATGTCTCTCTTTTACGCTTCAGTAGCTTAGCAATATTTAGTGGTTTAATGTCTTTTTTTAGTATTGTTGTGTATTATTTTGCATGTCTTTGCAGATGTGAAATTGACTTACTAACAAGAAATATCAGTCAATTAATACAGAGCTTCTGGTCACCCCTGAGCTTGTACCCATGGTCCATTTAGTAATCCATCCATGACACTATTTAGACAACTATACAGTACCTATCACTTTCTGAGTCAGGCTTTAGGGACCTCGGATACTGTGAGACACACAGCATGAAAGCTCTGTAGATATTTGGAAATTGAAATGATCTAGTGGCAGATGTAACTGTAAAAACATGAGTATATTGTGAGACGCTGAAAAAGACTTCAGCGTGCATGAGGCACGTCATGTGAGCAGTAGACTGTTTACCAGTTACCGCAGGATTAGGATGGATTTATGTCCCAGCGGAGGTTCAAATAATTCCATGTCAAATCCGGGGATATGTATATTTTGTCCACCCTTTTTTCAAGCAGCGCTTTCAAGCTGATGGATATGGTGTGAGCACATGACATGCAGAGGATTTGCTATTCCGTTTCATGATGGCTGTGGCATTGTTTCTGTCTAAGCTGTGCGAGCCTCTGAGGACATCTGGGGGAAACCAGGCATATGTTTGTTTGTCAGGAGCCCATTTATAATAGATCTTTATTTCAAAACAAAAGCAAACCATCAAAGTGTGTATCGTAATCATTACATCCTAGTCTGTACAGCGTTTATGAATGATGTTACACTGAGGAAATGAGCTTCAAACAGGAAGGAACAACAACAACTTTAGGGTTTAGTGATACTTGATACACAACGGAATATGAATAAGCCTGTATTTAGTGGATACTTGTTTCATATAACAACAAGGTTTACCGTCTAAACCCACACAGTTTGTATAAATGTTAAACATCCTTTTATAAGCTGTTGTCCATGATATGATGGTTAGCTCATGATCTATTTTTCGTTCAATCTGATTTGCATTTGGAAGAAAAAAGACAGAGGGGCCTTTATGTGTCTCTGAGAGCTTGTTAAAAAGCAAAAGAGAATGTCAAGGAAAGGAACCTGTGGATATGCCATTCCCAGTGGAACAGCTTCACTTTAAGAGAGAAATCTGTTCCGGTCGGTTTGCACTGAAAGGCTTTTGGTATCAATATATTTCCCTGAATATAAAAAGTTCACGAACAAACGGTACCATTGACCTGAAATGTCATAACATTTTTCCTGGAAGGCAACTTGGAATTGCATCAAAAACATCTTGTTATTTCTCATTCAGAGTCTGTGTCATTGTTCATGAGTCATTGACTTTGTTTCCCTTAGTTCCTTCAGATCACCCTAGTAGGCCTATATTATATCAAAAGGCAGACACAAATAGATCTTTCACTCTGGCCAAAGTGACGCAAGTGAAGCTACAGCAAAGCCCAGATACTGGAGAGTTTCTAATGCACAGTTCTATACTGTAATTGAATCCAGGTTGTGACCTATTTTTGTTTAGATTCACCTTTGATTGCATGCAGCAGTTTCTGTGCTGACTTTTAAAAAGGCTTGTGATGGATGTGAATAACTGTTTTCCCTTCATCGTCTCACATGAGTAGGGTACAGCATGATGTCAGTCCGTCCAGCGTCTGCACCAACCACAGAGCGTCTTGACAGGTCCATGTTGCGAACCTGGTAACATGACGTCCGAACTTCAAGCTTCTGCCGGCGTGTAGCACCACAGGTCGACTTCCTGTAATTAGTTTCTTCATTCATCAGCTAGACCCTTCGCCACAGGCAGTTGGTGTACAGTGATCCTCAAACTACCAGTTTTCCTTTGATATGGAAACAACACAACTCGTCACCTCTTCACTTCCCATCACACCAGGCAGCTCAACTCAGACAAATGACATTGATTGTAATGGTTTGCCATGTGAAGGTGCTCCCTCGGATTACTTCTGATGTGACTTTAATCTGAGCCTGACGGTGTGATCACAAACAGGCCAGAATCAACGCAGTGTTTCACATGCATATCTCTGGAACTCATTTGTTTAGCGTCTGGACCTCTGGATGGGAAACGAGAAACAACGTTGTAGTGGCTACAGCTGAGAGTAGGTCTATCACTCTGCCAACTGTCCTCTCAACATCATTCCTCGGATGGGAGCTTTAACCTTGAGGGCAAGCCAGCGCAAAACATGTGCAAGTGATTTGTATAAAATAAATAACAGGATGAGCTTATGACAGTCGATGCAGCTGCTAGGGCTTTGTTGTTGGCCGAGAAGAGGCAGCTCTCTGGATGCAACAGTGGCAGGCTTCTAGCTGTCACTGTGGAGAGTTGGAGCTCTTTGTACGATGAAATATAACATAGTTACAGGATAAAGGGACAGTTCATCACTTAAGCAGAAATACGTATTCTTCCTCTTACCTGTAGTGCAATGTATTAAGATTGTTTTGGTGCCGTCTTCTCTTGAATATAATGAACCTATATGGCACTTAGATGGTCGTTCTCAAATCTAAACAAATATATATTTTTAACTGAACAGAAATGTCTCTTTCCAGAATTCAAAGTCAAACTCAACTTTATTGTCACTCTTACAGTTTGTGTGTACAGACAGAGAGATCGAGAGAATCATGACCCAGTTATAAGTTATTATATATCTTTAAAGATGATCCAATGAGCAGTTTCATGATGTGACCCAATGGTTCCTAAAGCGCCTTGGCCAATAAAAATTTAAATAAATTGCTCTTCTGTAAATTAACATGACTTATTGATAGCCAATGTACCTGCAGGATTTTTGGTTTTTTGAGTGATGATGAATGCACGTATTGGTTTGGATAAAAGCTTCAGCTAAATGAAATATAATGTAGTGTAGGATGTATTTTCTTTCCAACTACACCTGGCAATCTTAACACACTGCAGAATGAAGCGTGCATCTGCTCATGGAGGAGAGGCTCTCCTGAGTTAGCTAAGGTTACAGCTCAGTAAAAGAGGAGGCTGTTTACATCTCATGCTGTCACAAGCCTCTAGGAGTGTAGGAGTAGACGCACATTTCCTTCAGGTGGTGGGTGTTTGACAGAAAGAAAATAGTTCCTTCATAATATTCATGATTTTCTGGAAGGAAACTTTGCTGTTGAGTTTTCAAACTTATTTTAACTTGGAGCACCACAAGCAGAATGTGATCTAGTTCCATTACAATCAAAATAAGGCAGACACTTCTTAGGCTGATTACTTCAACACTCTCTTACAAAATATTCTAGATACATAAATAGCAAATAAATATGTATCGGTGTATTGTGTCTTTAAGTTTACTATGTAGGGATAATGCATCACCACACCTGATTCAGAGGTGTATTCCACTTTTATCTTTTCATACTATATAATTAGGGTGTCCTGGATTGGTGGGCACAAATGCAAGGATGTCTAGAAGGAGAAGCATGTTTGTACTTGAACTGCAGGAACAATACCATCCAGAGGTCCATAATTGTACAAAGGGTAATATCTGGGCGTGACAATACTAACAGTTAAATACAAATTCACACACCATCAAATGTGAAGGGTGGGGAACTATTTGGGAAATGTCTAACTGCGTGCGAGTAACAGGTCATAAACCTTTGCGTGTGTCGAACCAACACGTTCTCACCCAACCCGTCACATGTTGACGGGCGGTCAGGGCCCCTCCCCGTCACCATATTACGCACAGGGTACCCCTTGAGAGTCCATTTTCAACGGGCAGGGCGTCCCATTGACTTGCATAGAGCTCCCTGAACGTTGGTAATAGACGAGTTGGGATCGCGGCGAAATGCTCTCCGCAGATTAATTCTCACAGCATTTATCAACCTTTTTCTTACTCAATATCAAGCCACACTTATTGTTTTTACTTCTTTATTTTAATTGAATAATGTAGGACTTTTGTTGCCGTCAGTTATGGGCAGGCCCGGACGCGTCTATCATTTTTCCAACCCAGTTTAAATTTAACCACGCCCAATTCCGCATTACACAAGGATCAACGTACCTCTAGGCGATAGCGTCATAGACGCGGCACACCCGCAAAATCTGAATCTGACAAGCGAAATACCGTCCTTTTAAACGCCGCATAATAATTATACAATATAATAGTGCTTCTTTGTCAATATGACTGACGACCACACTTATGCAGTGCTGAGGTAATAAACAGGCAGTAATACAATCTCAGGACTCTTCGATATGGCTTTGATTACAGGATCGTTTACTTTCAGTCAACAAATCCTTTGGAAAGACAGAAAACAACTATTCAATATCCTGCTTTACCGCGACCGCTAAACTGCCGAAGAAGAAGTCTATGACGCTATCGCTTAGAGCTACGTCGATCCTTGCGTAATGCGGAAGTGGGCGTGGTTAAATCTAAACTGGGTTGGAAGAACGATAGACGCAGCCCGGACTGGCCATCGGGAGGACCGGGAGGTTTCCTGGCCTGCTAAGTGGCCTGCTGGCCTGAGGAATTCTTTTTTTTATGTATGTATTGTGAACGCAACGCTGCGTAAATGTGGGTCTGACGCTGCCTCACAGAGGGTGACTGGCTGTCTACATCACATGATGTGGCCACTTTCATACAGATCATACACTAATGCCCTCGATTGGTCTCTGTGTGTCATTCAAGCTCGGGAGGGTGTGTATGTGTGGCGCGAGCGAGTGAGAGAGAAAGCGCACGCACCGGTTACGTGTATTGTTGTTGTTAGCATCTGGTGCTAGCTAGCTGCGCTAACGGATATAATGAGCTGTCAACAAGGTGGAGGAGAGCCTTCTCCTGTCAGAAGAGACTGATAACTACAGCTCAGGTGAGGTAAAGGACTCTGAGTGTTTAGATAGTTAACTTAGTCTAAGTTCCCTGTCGGTCTCAAACGGTTTGGTCACCATTTATGTAAACACATATTTTCATTTGAGGGGGGAGTGATTAGTAAAATATGCATGAATAATAAAACGTTTTTTTTACCTAGGTGAAAAAAGGTAAGATAAACTTTAAAAACTTGTTGAGAGCTAAAACTAGTCTTTGCTGCTGCCTCAAAGAGGAGCAGGGGGAGAGGGGGGAGACAGGAGAGGCCAATTCAGCAGCACAGACACACTCACAACTATAAATGAACCAAAAACAAATAAATAAACAAGTTTCAATGTTTTTTCATATTGGATATGGTATGGTTATGGCCATGTTCTTATGATTTTATGATTATTTAAATGTATACAGTACAGTTCTGTTTCATATGGGTGTAGTCTCTTTATTTCCCCCTCAAAGTGCACCAGATTGATGCATTTAGTCCAACATTTAAAAAAAAAAAAATCTTACCGGGGGAGCATGTCCCCAGACCCCCCTAGAGGATTTCAGGTCCATATGTTCACATGGATAGGTTCCTAAATAGATTTGCAATTTTTTTTTAAATAGTAACCCATGTCCATATCTTTATTCTGGGGTAGTAGGTTTAAAGTTTAGGGCTATCACTATGGGCAGCAACGCTGTAAATATTGACAAATAAATCCAGGAAAATGGCACAAAAGAAAACTGGTAGTGGCCTGGCTGGGTGTATAATTCTCGGCCTGACTTATTGTCCCAGTCCGGCCCTGGTTATGGGGAGAGTAGGGGCTCAGAATACTGAAATCTGTATTGTTTCATAGTTTTTACCTTCTAATTTTGTATTCTTTTCTAAACCACACACTGTTATTTACTCAACAATAACACATAATTATCCTTGTGTATATTTATTTTTTTGATTAATAAACAAGTTGAAGTCCGTCAGGACCGAGGGTCGGAGCAGCTCAAAGTAGTTGCTTTAGAGAATTTTACACCCGGAAGTATTCTCTCCGCTTCGCTTGACAAACCCCGTGATAGTCCTCAAGCTCTGTGATTGGATATTTGAATGTGCGCCGAGGGTTACGCCGAGCGTCGAACAGCACTTTGAAATGTTATGGAACCACGGCAGACTGTCCAAAACTGGATTTGAACGGGTCCACCCCGTACCCCCCTCCCCCACCCCATCCCCAGAACTACACATGCTGGCTATTGTGTGTTTTGCAACATGTTCTATGGCACGTCTCTGCTGGGAATTGTAGTTTTAACAGATGTTTTCGTATTTCCCATGATAAGAAGTTGCCAGTATTAAACTGTGTACATCCCTGGAGGTTTAGGGGATAGGAAACACTCAAATTTAAAACATTTAATTAATAAATGGGTGAAAATTGTTTGTGCCCATAATGGGCAGCATTAATATACACCCACATGACAGCTAAGGTTAGAAGAGCTTTATTTAACAACTGGTCTTATGTCTGTGACCCCTCCTGTTGTTCATTGATAAGCCTGAAACATGCATTTGTCAAGGTTCAGAGGCAAATTTTGCAAATATGGCAGTAGCCATCGATCATCTTAAGATAAGATATACTTTATTGATCCCAAGTTGGAAACATTTGCGTTACATCAGCATGTGTAAGTGTAAATATGCAGTGGTGTTTATTTGTAAATCATTTAGTATAATCACACAAATTCTGTGTTTTATATTTAATAATTCTGTGTTCTTTATTTATTGAGTATTCCTGACAAGGTCGGAGATGAAAAACTTGGGTCGCAGGTTCCTCAATAGTGCATTACAAGACATCTATCAATATGTGTGTATACCTCCAACATTAAACTGTCGTATTCTGCATATTTCTTATACTATCTACATACATCTTATAAGAGTATAATACATATGTATAATATCAGTAAAAATAAGTGCTTAAACATACAGTAGTTAACATTGCAGGAAAGCAATATACTTTGTCAGGCTTAATATTTATACCCCCAAAGCTTTTTTCTTATTTAAAATAAGACCTTAACTTAAAGTATTCTTTAATGTTTAAATAAAGCCTTATTAGTTTGTCTGTGTCTCCTATTAATATCTAATAATAAAAATAATACATTTCAATAACGTGCTTTAACCACCAGGTGTCCCTTTCTATCAGCTGTGCACCCTTATGGTGTAAATATACCAATATACCGATTGGATCAAATATAAAAGTCAGCCGAATTAGTATTGATACTGCAAGGAGACTTATATTGTGAAGAGAAATTGAAGATGTTGTTTAATTGCCGATATATTTATGATCCACGTCACATATTCAGTTTCGGCGGCAGTTCCTCATGTTTGTCTAGAAGTCTTCTCATCAGGGCTCTATAAAGAACTACGGCAGATATGTAATATTTAATGCAGCCGAACCGTGTATTACAATGCCGTTATGTGATGACCTCTAAAGATAAAAGCAAGCAAACTCGGAATAAAGTACTATTTTTTTTTTAAAAATGTTTTCGGATTTCACATCAACAGGAAGTCCGGTTAACTAAAATGTCCGTGCGGAACAATACCCCAACCCATAGATCCGTGGGTGAATAATGTCAATCACCACATTACACACATCCATCATTTACATTAAAGTATTTCGTGAGGCCTTCTAAAATGTTTTTAAATATAATTAGGGTTGTAGTTGAAGAGTTTGTAAGTTATTGCGTTGCCTGGCAACACAATCGCACAATGGCACGGCCATTAATTCCACAACCACACACATGGATTAACATCGATTTAATACATTAATGTAGCCTTTGTTTCTGCTAAAAGAGGTGTCAACCAGCTGGGGCAACAAGGAAATCGGCGAAATCGAGTGTGACTATTAAAAAATAAATCATTATTATATTAATATTGACAATAACAACCGACCGTCGGGGTAGCATTTGCCGGGGAGCGTTCTCATGGCGTCTATTATCAACGCTATGGGAGGTCTATGAAAGTCTATGGGACGCCCTGCCCGTTTAAAACTGACTCTCAATGGGTACCCTGTGATAGAGTGACGGGGAGGGGCCCTGACCGACCGTCAACATGTGATGAGTTGGGAGTGAGAACGCGTTGGTCGAACACGTTTCTTTTATTTTTTTGATGTTTGGTGATTCACGATATTGGAGAGCTCAGATAGTGGGAGCAAACAGCTTTATAAATGTTTCATACATATATCTCCCACTGAGATATCTAAACCAAACAAAAATCTCCTGGAAAGATAAACCTTACACCAGATCGATCATTCCCGCCAGGTCAACTTGCCAGTGCAGGTATAGATTATGGATCTGCTCATTTCCTGTATACGCGCCAAAGAGCAGATGGATTGCACATTGAGAGACTTCAGACGTGCCAATGGTCATTTAAAAAACCTAAAAAAGTCGGAAAGTGGTGACATCAGAAAGGAGAAAGATTTACAATTGTGTTATTTTCCTAAGGTGTCCGCAACAAAAAGGTTTGCGAGTGTCATTCATAACATTTCAGATGAATGAAACGTCTATGTAATTAAAAACTCCACACAGCTCAAGGTTAAGATTCTCATTAGAGAGCATGGCTAGGGAGGATCAACAAATAGCACATTTCAGAATTCAAGTAGGTGCAAATGGCTTCATGTGTGTTCATGGATAAATGCCAAGCCCACATGCTGAATACAGGCATCCTAGTAATTCTTAACAGGACTTATTCTGGCTCAGCGATAGGCAAAACAACATTCCCTGATGCTTTACAGAGATTAATAACAACCTTGGTCACATAGAACATTTACATTAGATGGATGAGAAAGGAACATTTTATCAGACATCTGTTCAACCTGACTAACCGCAGACGGTTGGAACTGAAGCTCGTTTGCAGACACAAATAAAGCCATGAACTGTTGCTAACACTGCACAGTGACTTGTGGTGGACTGTCATCCAAAAATACCACATAAAACCAAATCATTCTTATAAAGCTCCGCTGTCCCCGCGGCTTTGAGCTTGGGATTCGGAGCTTATAAAGGGGATACTAAACCCCTTTAAGAGACGTTGTGGCCTCTGGGTTAAGGTAACAGTTAATTGTTTCGCTTGTGTCCTGAAGATATTCTCAGTGAGCTCATGAATCAAGCATGTGACCTATCCATCAAGCCACATCCCCTCGTTCTCCGCATGCAGCGCGCAGGCTGTGATTTATGGCTGGACAGTGGCCTGCAGAGGTGTTGGATTCAATGAAATACAGGGGAGAACATCTGGAAAGCCTATTAGCTCCAAATCACAGCTTGGGCCAGTTTGATTGCGACGACTGATGCAGGCCTGGAATTGACATGCTGGTGCACACCAAGGGAAGTTGTGTCTCTCTCATCGAACAGACATGTGTTAACCGAGGTTGTTCATATTTTAAGTAGATCAATATTAATGGTCCTACTTAAAGCACCAGGTAAGCTAACAAGAGCCTTAAATGAGCCTCTTCCATGTGTCTCTAATGTCTCCCAGATGTGGAGCACTTCAGTCCTGTTGGTGTCCTTGGTTGGACGCATGAGAAACTCTTAATCTGAAAAATGAAAAGGCCTTGATAGGATAAAACATCCATTCGAAAGCTGCGTGACACAGCCAGTATTACACAACTTCTTCTAGTCAAGGATAATTGGGTAAGAAAGAGCATCGGCAGGGAGTGTCTGCACAAGGTACCCCTGCCTCGATTAATCTCAGCCCCGTAACAAGAGCGTGGGGAGGTGTGTTGAAATACAACCCCGTCACCATTCATCCTCACCCCCTTGATGCAACAATGACTAGCATGCAGTCTGCTTTTCATTTAGGGAATTACCTTTGGGAGGGCAGCAGACGTCTCCTGAGTTGCTCTGTGTGTGTTCTTCTCATCCCCGCAGAGCTGTCTCATTAACACAGAAACTAGTAAGCTTAGTTAAAGCACAGCCCCATCGATGTCCTGCAGTCTGCAGCCGGCTGCATGGAAGCTGAGAATAATGACTCACAGATTACTGAGTCCACACAGTCCCCAGCTCCAGCACCACTCCCCGGGTCGCAGCAGTGTGGGCCTCCAGCCTCTCTAATGAGTTGACTGTGATGGTAAGGCCACTAAAGAGTAAGGGAAGATAAAAGCCAACAGGGAGAGCCGTTATGTGTTATGTGAAGTTAAAAAAAAGTAGCACTAGCTTAGTCTAATTTATGGCCTTCATGAGAGGTTTTGTGACAGCTCGTGTGGCTTACCAAATGAGGTTTTTGACACGGTACATGAGTTTAGACTTTCAGTATGAAGCGTGACCTGTTATAATATTTCAGTTTGGAGTGGAGCAGCTATTACTCTTCCTCTGTAAAACATGTTTTACAGCCATTGAAAGGACCTAATTACTCAATCATCAGTAGGGTGGCTACTTCCTCTATAACACTTATGAGTGCAGGCATCATCTCACCGGGGTGTGGCTCATATCATTTACATTTCATTAAAGCACGCTGAGACATCATTGATTCCTCAGTTAACCAGGAGTTTCCATGATGCAAGCTCATGGGTGGGGGGAGTGGTAGACGTGTGACCCATCAGGAGCTGTCAGGAGCTGTCAGAGGACAGGATCCAGATCTTGGCCAGGAGAGGCCAGGCCAGCCAGCTGTCACCTCTCTGACACTGGCTGAGACCATCCATCTGGCTGAGGGAGGCCCACCATGGGTGGAGAGAAACTCGCCAGATCACAGGCTTCAAGCACATGAGGGCAGGAATGCACACATAAGCGAACATGCTTCAGGTGCAAATAAAAAAATGTGCACAAATGTGACACTACTCCTTACGCAATTAAAACTTGTACGATGCTGCATGCAAGGGCTATTTTGGGCAATCACCAGCACAATCTGCGGTGCCGTCCACATGAATCAGTCCCAACAGACAGATCAAGGAAACAGAAGTGACTTGCTGCCACTGAGCTGAACAGACACAAATAAACAATTATAACATTTGGCCGTAACGCTCACTTTCCCGTACAGTAACTCTCTGTCTCGCAGAGTGAGCTTTAACAGCAGGAGTTGTTCCCTATGTACCAATGCATCATTATTGAGTACATACAAATTCCTTTTGCTGGCAATGACTTATTTCAATCTGTGGCAACCTTTATCTTATCCGTATTTAGACATGCCACAGTGGTAGATCTATATCTCCTTTTTTTTTACTGCTGTGATGCTTACTGTATGTAAAGTAGAATATTTACGTACATTAGCCGAACGTGGGACACATTCACCCTGGCAATGTTTAAGTAAGAGGGGTCAGTGGAGTTGCCAGACATATGGAGAGCATTTGGACATATTCAGACTCTGCATGGACCACAAGAGAGGCAGGCCGAGTGTTATACATCTTGTTTTGGTAACAGCTCATTTTCATAAGAATGTTAAATAGCCACAATCCTCCACACAATTCTGGATCTGTCTTACTAAAAGAAACACATTTAACTCAATTATTCATTTGCTATTTTCAATATTTTTCAAGACTGAAATTACTTTCATTTCGTTATTCGTTTTTTTCCTGAATATGTCTTTGATTATAACCCTTAGCATATTAGCAATTTAAAATTGAACTTTTGGCTTCTGGGTCAGATCGGAATTGCTCAATAAGTATTATTGAGGACTCTTATAAACCAATTAACCTAGGCACAGTTTAAATGTGGGTGACCTCCATGCCAAACCATTAGTTTCTATCTGCTGCTCTGTAGAAATCTTGCCTTTTCTCGAATGTGAAGTTATAAACTCAAAGCTTCAATGATGTGTTTGAATTGATCTAATAATTTTACTTATTTAGTAATTGCTGTTAACAGTTCTGCTTGCTGTCAATGAATACTCTACAGGAGGGTATATGATTTTGGTAGAAGGCTTTACTTTTTAATGTGAAGAAAATAGATAGCCACAACATTCCCTGCTTATATTGACAGATGGGCTTTTTTTTGGACTATTTTGGCTAAGAAAATGGTCAAAAAAAGCTTTTCACATTAAAAGCCCAGGACCAAAACTGTTAAAAAAGTAATCTCTGTGCACCCAAATGCAACATGTTATTCTGGTGATGTCATTGTGATTACCTATCACACGCAAGAGATAAGAAGCAACAGTGAGCCATGAGAAATTTCACTGAAAGACTCAGGAGGGCATGGACAGACAGGGGAGGAGAGTGGGAGACTGAGATCAATGATAATGTGATATGATCGATGACATAGTGGAGCTAGCAATTCCCCTCTGGTGGTCTCAACCTCCACCGATTCAGAGTTGTAGAGAGTACATTTTGTTTGAATTGGCTTTAATCTTCCCATAGACAGACACTTCAAGACAGGCGGTATGCTGCAAGCATTTCCATTTTGTGCCACAAGAGAATTGTGTCAGGTTCTGCAAGTGCACAAGTGCAGATGCGTCAGTGTGGCACGTTGACAGGCAGCTTGTTCAAATAAAGAACTGTCAAAGCTCTGAAATAAACAGCTCGACTGTTGAGGAAAGTACAGAAACACATGCACATGACAACAGAAAACAAAGACAGAGCGTTGGTTCTCGGAAACTGTCGGTCCATGGTGAAAGAATATTTTTGCAAATGTTTTCAAATGCAGTGCATTCTTTTTACACTTCAAATGATTTACAAATGGTTACAGAGTACTTTAAAAATGTGAGAAAATGAAAAACTAAAGTTGTTTTGTGACAGCTTTGTATAGTCAAAGGCTTTCCATTACTTTTGTTGAAGTTATATTTGATGAATGGCTTCATATGGTGCTGGTTGTTTTGAAACAAAAGAGTGCGGAACCAGATGATGAGTGGGGCTCATTGCTAGAGAATACTGTTCGTGAATCAAAATGCTGTGTCATCCATCTATTGAATCTGTCTCAAAAGACTACATGCTCCGATGAATTTGAAATGGCAAATATTCTGACAAATAGCAGACCATCACAGAGAGTCTACACTACAGCTATGCTAGCAGCTTTGTGGGCAATTAAGTGCTTTGAGCTAAATGATAATGTCAGCATGCTAACATGCTAACAATGACACTGCAAACAAGCTGGAGCTTAGAATGTGTAATGTTTCCGTTGTGTTTAAAATGCAGCTGAAACTGATGGTAACATGATTTTTTTGTATGGTGAGTAACAGCTGAACCAAATGTAATGACCATTTTTAACCCTTTCTGTCACCAAAAACGGTCTAGGTCCAACCTGTACTACTGTATAAAGACTACAACATGTTGTTGACACTAGGGCGAAAGTGAGGGGATCACAAAAGTCCTCCTCTAGTTGTTAAGATTTTTCAGTCTGTAGCAAAGAGGTTTGCCAATCGACTGGCTAGGACATCCCTAAAAACACATATACTTTATTATACTGCAGCAGTCAGATATTGGGAAAGAGAGATAACTTTGTTCCTGGGAAAAACTGGAAAAACAGAAGGGCAATATAGGTCCTCTAAAATGGAGAAGTACCAACAACAAGCAAGGACATATTAAATAGCTTTATTACAGTGGGTTGATCATTAAAAAGTCAACATGTTTTAAACACTGTTAGGTCTTAGTCATGGCTAATAAAAAGATATATTTTTATGATTTGTGTACAAATAATTGCTTTTCAATATTTCCTTCCTCCTGGTTAATTGTTCAATTTGAACCGACTGGGTCACCTTCCTGTTTATAATTGTTTATAATGCTTAAATGTTTAAAGAGGCATTTGTTTTACATTATTAAAACAATCAGGCAATAGTTTGGCTCTGGTCCATGCTTACCCGTGTGCCCATGGTGTTTAGATAAAATAAAAAAATAAGCCAGGTCTGTGTCCCCACCACAAAGCCCAACATAAACCACATTCAAATTCTCCAAGATGTTTCCTGGCCATACAGATGAAAATATTTACTTATTGAAGTAACAATTGATGATGTCTCAGATGGAATTGCCAAGACATCGCGTGACAGCGAAAGCATGCATGCAGAAATATGTTGCCCCAAAGACATGTCTGAGACTTTGCAATTAGCTTTAAGCTGTCCCGATGTTAAGTAATCCACCAGGAGGCCAACATGTCTGCCGCTGTTCACACCTCCACTCATCCTTGAGGTCTAATAACCAGTGCTTATATTGTGGTCACCAGATATGAACGCAGCAACAGTGATGTGTTTAATAGAGCCTTTGTTGTTCAGACACAGCCATAACAGTATAACATCCTCCAATTAAACGAGTGAAGTAATAACAACATTATCACTTTATCAACAATGACCTGATCAGATGTTCTCCCGCACAAGGCCTCTGTTTGGAGCTGAGGTCTATTTGTAGATATTTGAATAATTTCTATTGAGATCCTTTTTGGTTCAGAGAGGAGAGTCAAACAACTGTTTTACACTACACCTATTTTATGTGTCCCATTGGTGGCATTCGTGGGTATATAAGTGGTATATTAATAAATGTTTCCACTGTTTTGGTTGTCACCATGGGTATAATAATCACTCTACCTCGGGCAGCATAAAGGTTGGGTTGGGCCCAGATAAAAAGTCATAAACATCATCACCTCAGAGGGAGATTTAGTTTAATATACGCTAATAATAACAATGACAATCATATTTTACTATCACTGCTCAGAAAAACAGGGCCCAAAGACAAATCAGACAATAAAAGAGGTATTTTATAGAGATTGAAAAGGGTTGTATTTCATTATAAAACCTCAACAACACTTAACCACATAATTACGGTTGGTTCCCAGGTTGATCTGTCACAGCAAAGAATGGCCCAGAAAGAGCCAAGAACTTTTATTGAGCTGATATTAATTGATTTGTCCTGACCTACCCAGACCTGGCCTCCTCGGGCTCATCTTCCTTAGTCGAGTATTGCCAAGGTCTGTCCTAGCTCTGCATGAAAATAAATGAGAAGCTATCGGGCCAACTCTCTAAAGCCAGAGGATATTGTTCGATTTCACGTCAGCCCTCCAGGAGGCAATTTAAACAACCCAGCATGCTAATCAACCTGGTATAAAAGGCACCTCTTTTTCTTTCTCTCCTATTGCAACAGGGCCAGAAAGGACCTAAACAACCTAAGGGGAAAAGCAGGGCCTGTGCCTGAAAGAATATTACGGCCCAGTGTATTATAACTATGATGTGGAAAAGGAAACAAGTACTTTTATTTTTAAAAGGCATTCCATGGTAGGTTAGGCTGGTATGACAGTCACTTTTTTTTATTTCAGGGGAAAAAGCCTTGGGGTAACAATTGTTCCACATAAAATATGCTTATATTAAAAATGTTGACATAGTGAAATGACTTGAAGACTCTGCGCCTGTGAGCTTCCCTGCTGCCTTCAACACATCAGCGATGTCTCAGTGGAACCACATTGTGACCCTCGTCGGAGGAGGCATAGCCCCGATCCCCACAAATAATTCAATACTCTAATATCCCCTCAGTATTCGTTGTGACCACAGAAATAGGATAGTGTTCATTTTCTCCTTGTGCCCTGAACCCACAGGTCAGGTGGTAGCAGATCACAGACGTCTCTGTGGCTCAGAGGTTAAACTAATCATGCATGACTTTCTCACACGGCCCAGCCACTGCCTTAAGAAATCTACACCAGCTTGTCGTCCATGCAGCGAGTGAACCTGCTTTTTCATCATAGCTGCTTTAGTTGATTTGACTGTGGCAGCTTTCCACTCAGTTCAACACTTTATAAACACAGTGGCACAAACTCTTACACACTGCAGTTATACAACTCCTCATCGCCATGAACTCAAAGTGCATGTATGCTTTAGAGAAACGTTCTTGTTCCTGTTAAACTGCATCACAATTATCAAAGGTGTGTTGACTCTATAGATGAGGATGTCCTTCACTTATCTGTGTTTAGAACAATACAAAAAAACATAATTTCCTATATTCAGTTTATGTGTATAGCTGATAAACACTGCCCCCTACTGGCCCACACACATATTGACAGTTATTTACCAGTATCAGGTAATGCAGTGTCAGTGCTTTTTGTTATAGATTTGCTGTGCTAAGCTGTCAAACACACCATCAGTTTATCACCTTATTTTTCTCTTATTTCATCAATAATTTCCTCCATGATACATTGCTTCTCCTGTAAATAAATCCCTGCAGCTTTCTGGCTCCATTTCTTATTTTTTAAACGAATCTCTCGAGCAAATCCTGTAACCATCAATACATATTCTGCTACCATCATTACAGTACAACAACAAAACTGTAGAATCTGAGCTTTTATTTAAACATTCAAATGCCTACTAACCAGGACAGTGAAACATTTCTAAAACAATATCATCAGCAAAAACTCAAGCGTTAGAAAGGTAAAAAAAACATTGTAAACAAATCTAAGTGTCATGCATGGAAATATCATATAAATCATTAAAAGTTAATAATGTGAAATATACCCTGAGCTCCAAAACACTAAATATTAGCAGTGATAAGCTGGTCTCAATACAAATGAATTAATACATGAAACGTTATCAATACTTGGAGGAAAGGTCAAATATGTATTTTCTATTGTTATATGCTTACAGTATCGTAAACACATATATTGTCCATTATAAATCCAGACAAAGTGTTTGATGATTTTACTCCCCTACAACACCTTCATTAACGCTTTAAGAGACGTCACAGTCTCTGCACAACCAACTAAAAATGTTTCCATGGTCACAATATAACATTTACAAGATTAGTGCTGTTAAATTGATTAGAGTTATAAATTCTTATTTATAAACATAAATTAAACATGATGTAGAGTTATTAGTGGATAAGTTATATCGTTTAAAAAGACAAACAATTAAAACAATTGAAAAAAAATGCAGCTGTTAATCTAACACTTGTTGAATAATATTTAAAATAACTTTATAGTAGGGTTAGGGAAGTAGGGTTATCTTAAAAAGGAAGCGACAAATGTGTTAGTTTTACACCCTGGTGCTCTGCCCCGTCACCTCCTGCACACTGCCAAGTAAACATGTACATAATATAAAGTCATTTCAGGAGCATGCCAGCTCTCTGAGAGATGGTTATCTCTGTTGTCCACTGCATGTTACGGAGATAGAATAATGGCATTACTGATTTCATTTTGATATTTGGAATCAACCCCTTGCTAATTGTCTGCTTCTTTTCCTGCTGTATGTCCATCTTTTCCATTTCTTTCTGCAATACCACAGCAGGCATTTCTCTACTTTTTGACTGTCTATAAATTCCTAAATAGTCCTTGAACTCTACCTTTAAATCGTTGTATTGATCTCATGTCCTGCTGATGTGTTGTGTTTACACCTGCACTTTTATTATCAACCTCCATCTTGAATTCTACCTTTCATATTTGCCAAGTTGCCTGAAGGCCTAAGCAACAACTTTATCTTTCTTTTGTTCTTCTTCATCCTCACTAAGGCTTTCATTGCCTGGCTTTTCCTCTTTACGGCCACACTCGACCTCCTGTTTATCTTCAACAACATCACCCTTATCTTTATCTGACTGCACCTTAGATTTATCATGGCCTTGTTGTTCCTCTTCTTCTTGATCTGGCTGTGCTCCTGCAGTGTCTGGAGTCTCTTGAAAGGTATTGCGAGGTGTGGGGCTGTGAGATAGCTGGGAGGTGGCTAAATACAGATCTGGTTCCTTATCTGTTTCTTTACAGTCGCCTACACTTTCTGTTTTATTTCCATCTTCGGAAACCGGTTTGACTGTTTCACTGACCTCTTGCTTTTTATCTTGGCTTGTGTGTGTTTCTTCTTCTGCGGCTTTTAAATCTTGCTCATGTAGTGTTGTTTCTAACCCTTTGTGTTCAGGAAGGGTGGGCGAATGTTCGTCTTCGGTAGAGTCGTCTGATTCATTTCTTTCCTCCTCACCAGATGAGTCAGACTCTCTGACATTCTTCTCTTTAGTTTCTTTGTGTCCAAAAGTACTGTCCTCAGGTGGGTGAGCAGGAGAACAAGTCTCAGCCGGAGGAGCAGACTGCATTTCCTCAGCCTTATCGTCTTTCTTCTCTGGCTCTAAAAAAAACACAGTAAAAGAAAAAAGCATGACCTCAGCATTTCACAAGAATTAAATCAGTCTTACTTCATGGTTATTTAATACAAAAATAGTAATAAAGTGAATCTGATATAATTCCTCCAGATTTTAACTTGTTCTATAGTATTCATGTCCTTTGGACTTTTTAAAACGCCATCATTGGTCAATGTTCATCTTTCTTCTATCAACTTGAACATCAACAAATGTTTATCCGCCAAGTTCTTCGCAAGAATACTCAATCAATTAATGAAACAGCTGCTGCATCCTCTGTTGGTGTTTCAGATATTCTAAAGGATGTCTAACCTAACCTGGGTGTTTCATCCAGTGTTTCTATACACTTTAACAAAGGTTAGTCACACTACTGCTTTGAAGAGCCGTCCATTAGATGTCCCTAATGAAGTATTTTATATTTGCTTTTTCAGTGTTGGTTTTCCTCTGTGATGATCTGAATCAAGCTCAAACGTTGTAGTTTCCAAACCTGTGTGTTCAGGAACGGAGGATTCCAGGTCAGACCGCGTCTCCTCCCTCGAGACGTCCGTCACAACAGCTGGGTCTGGATCTTCTTCCTCAGAGTCTGAGTTGTGGACCTGTGGGGTTTCTTCGTCTGCAAGCTCTCTGTGCCGGTCTGCATCTTCAGCTCCAACATTATTTTGAGGGAAAGGAGGAGACATAGTTTTCTCATGCTCGTCAGTGGTATTTCCTAAACCAGAAACACAGGAAACAGAAATGTTTCAGAGATGAATGCACACAGAGCAGTCTTTGGAAATGTGAAACAAACAAAAGACAATAGTGTAAAAAGTAGTATGGAAACATGAATCATCTTTCATTTGAATAATCGCTTAAAAAGTCATCTTCAATATTTGAACGTTTCTTTTTTACTTTGGGTTTTTAAGAACATTTAACTTTGTTTTGGACATATAATATGTAATATGATTGATTGATTAAACACTAAATGTATAAGCTAATGATCATAAGCAATAGTTGCCGCTGTCAACATATAGTATTGTTTATACTATTTTTAAGATATCATTAATAAATTAGTGTTACAGGTACCTTTTTTTGGACTATCATCTTCTTGATTATCGATAATATGATCCGTGAACAAAAAAAGAAAATAATCAAATAAAGACTGCAATCTTATATTTGCGTTTCACTGTTCAGTTTTGTGTCCTTATTCTTCATCGTAGTGTTTGTTTCCTCTGTGATGATCTGAATCAAGCTTAAATGTTGTAGTTTCCAAACCTGTGTGTTCAGTCACGGAGGATTCCATGTCAGACCCGCTCTCCTCACTCGGGACGTCCGACACATCAGCTGACTCTGGATCTGCCTTCTCGGAGTCTGAGGGGTCACACTGTGGGATTTTATCATCTGCAAGCCCTTTGTGCTGGTCTGCATCTTCATCTTCATCATTACTTTGATCCAGAGAAGAAGCTGACCCACTATGTGTAGGGGAAGGAGGAGACGCAGTTCTCTCATGCTGGTCGGTGTTCTTTTCTAAACCAGAAACACAGACAAAAAGGAATGCATTCAGAGATTAAACCATACAGGGCAGTCTTGGGAGTTGGTAGTCAGACAAAAGCAATGTGCAATATCTGAATTAAGCTCAAAAGTTGGAGTTTCCAGACCTGGCTGCTCAGGAACGATAGAGGATTCCAGGTCAGACTGCGTCTCCTCACTCGGGACGTCCATCACACCAGCTGAGTCAAGATTTTCTTTCTCAGAGTCTGAGTTGTGGACCTGTGGGGTTTCTCCCTCTGCAAGCTTTCTGCGCTGGTCTGCATCTTCAGCTCCAACGTTACTCTGACCCAGAGAAGGTGACTCATTATGCCGAGGGGAAGGAGGAGACGCAGTTTTCTCATGCTTTTCAGTGTTCTTTTCTAAAACAGAAAAACAGACAAAGGGAATTAAAGCAAAAGAAGGCCTTGATAAATTAACCAGACAGAGCAATCGTGGGAATTAGAAGTCCAACAAAAGCAATGTGTTAGTAAGAGTAGTACGGAAACTATACATTGATCAATTCAGTAATTACCAGAAAAGGAATCATCTTACGTCTGATGAATCATTTATAAAGCAAAACAAAGTTCACCTGATGTGCACCTGACTGCTAGGAATTGTTACAATAATTGAATCAGTCTAACTCCATGGACATTTATGTTTGCAAAGAATAATCAATCACTTGTGAAAAGCTGCTGCACCCTCTGTTTGTGTGTAAGATATTACAAAAGATATCTAATCAAACCTAGCTGGGTGTTTCCTCTAGTGCTGATGGACACCTTCACAGAATCTATTCACACTATAGTAATGTAGAAAAAATGAGGTGGGAAGTTACAAAGTAGATTTCAAGTACTGTACTTAAGTACAATCTTGAGATAATTGTACTTTACATTACATTACATTGCATTGCATTTAGCTGACGCTTTTATCCAAAGCGACTTACAATAAGTACATTCGACCAGGAAGACACAACCTTGAAGAAAACAGAATCATATAAGTACATCAGGCTTCATGGAGCCAAGCATTTCAAGTGCTACTCAACTGGCTTTAGATAAGCCAGTCCTTTATTAGTATATAAGTGCTCTGTTAGCAGTTCTTTGTTAGTAATTCTATCGCTCTAAGTGGAGTCGAAAGAGATGAGTTTTCAGTCTGTGCCGGAAGATGTGCAGGCTATCTGCTGTCCTGATTTCAATGGGGAGCTCATTCCACCATTTTGGAGCCAGGATAGCAAACCCACGTGTTTTTGCTGATGGGAACTTGGGTCCCCTTCGCAGCGAGGGTGCAGCGAGTCGTTTGGCTGATGCAGAGCGAAGTGCACGCGCTGGGGTGTACAGTTTAACCATGTCCTGGATGTAGGAAGGGCCAGATCCATTCGCAGCATGGTACGCAAGTACCATTGTCTTGAAGTGGATTCTAGCAGTTACCGGAAGCCAGTGGAGGGAGCGGAGGAGTGGCGTGGTGTGGGAGAATTTAGGCAGGTTGAAGACCAGACGAGCCGCTGCATTCTGGATGAGCTGCAGAGGTCGGATGGCACATGCAGGTAGACCAGCCAGGAGGGAGTTGTAGTAGTCTAGGCGTGAGATGACGAGAGCTTGGACCAGAACCTGCGTTGCTTTCTGTGTCAGCTGGGGACGTATCTTCCTGATGTTGTAAAGCGTGTATCTGCAGCAGTGGGTTGTAGCAGCGATGTTTGCAGTGAAGGACAGGTTGTTATCTAGGGTCACACCCAGATTCCTTGCAGTCTGATTACTTTACTTGAGTATTTCCATTGTATGCTACCTCTACTCCACTACAATTAAGAGGTAAATCATTTACTTGTACTCCACTTCATTTATATAATACCTTTAGTTACTTTACAGATTTGGATTAATGATGTGAAATACAATCAACACTTAAATCAGACTTTAGTTTCACCTGGAGTAAATCCACAAGCTACCCTGCAGTATACAAAGTCATTAAACTAGCTGCACCTTTACCAGCTTTGATACCACTTTAATTATCAATCATTATAATCAAAACATATAATATATTATACTAAAATGGCCCAATCTGCATAATGAGTGCTTTTACTTTTGGTAATATACGTATATTTTGATGCCAATACTTTTGTACTTTTACTTGAGTAACATTTTTAAGGCAGGACTATTTTCTTGTAACAGAGTATTCCTACACTCTGGTACTTCTACTTTTACTCAAGTACAAGATGTGAGTACTTCTCCCACCTCTGAGAAAAGTTTAGTTGTAACTCTCCATTAGTTGTTCCTAATTACACTGAACAAAAATATAAATGCAACACAAAGATCTAAAACATTTTCTATATACACAAAATAACCATTTCTCTCAAATATTGTTCAGAAATCTGAAAAAATCTGTGATAGTGAGCACTTCTCCTTTGCCGAGATAATCCATCCCACCTCACAGGTGTGGCATATCAAGATGCTGATTAGACAGCATGATTATTGCACAGGTGTGCCTTAGGCTGGCCACAATAAAAGGCCACTCTGAAACGTGCAGTTTTGCTTTATTGGGGGGGTCCGAAAACCAGTCAGTATCTGGTGTGACCACCATTTGCCTCACGCAGTGCAACACATCTCCTTCGCATAGAGTTGATCAGGTTGTTGATTGTGGCCTGTGGAATGTGGGTCCACTCCTCTTCAATTGCTGTGCGAAGTTGCTGGATATTGGCAGGAACTGGAACACGCTGTCGTATACGCTGATCCAGAGCATCCCAAACATGCTCAATGGGTGACATGTCCGGTGAGTATGCTTGCCATGCAAGAACTGGGATGTTTTCAGCCTCCAGGAATTGTGTACAGATCCTTGCAACATGGGGCCGTGCATTATCATGCTGCAACATGAGGTGATGGTCGTGGATGAATGGCACAACAATGGGCCTCAGGATCTCGTCACGGTATCTCTGTGCATTCACAATGCCATCAATAAAATGCACCTGTGTTCGTCGTCCATAACATACGCCTGCCCATACCATAACCCCACCACCACGGGCCACTCGATTCACAACATTGACATCAGAAAACCTCTCACCCACACGACGCCACACACGCTGTCTGCGATCTGCCCTGAACAGTGAAAACCGGGATTCATCCGTGAAGAGAACACCTCTCCAACGTGCCAGACGCCATCGAATGTGAGAATTTGCCCACTCAAGTCGGTTACGATGACGAACCGGAGTCAGGTCGAGACCCCCATGAGGACGACGAGCACGCAGATGAGCTTCCCTGAGACGGTTTCTGACAGTTTGTGAAATTCTTTGGCTATGCAAACCGATTGTTGCAGCAGCTGTCCGAGTGGCTGGTCTCAGACGATCTTGGAGGTGAACATGCTGGATGTGGAGGTCCTGGGCTGGTGTGGTTACACGTGGTCTGCGGTTGTGAGGCCGGTTGGATGTACTGCCAAATTCTCTGAAACGCCTTTGGAGACGGCTTATGGTAGAGAAATGAACATTCAATTCACGGGCAACAGCTCTGGTGGACATTCCTGCTGTCAGCATGCTAATTGCACGCTCCCTCAAAACTTGCGACATCTGTGGCATTGTGCTGTGTGATAAAACTGAACATTATAGAGTGGCCTTTTATTGTGGCCAGCCTAAGGCACACCTGTGCAATAATCATGCTGTCTAATCAGCATCTTGATATGCCACACCTGTGAGGTGGGATGGATTATCTCGGCAAACCAGAAGTGCTCACTATCACAGATTTTTTCAAATTTCAGAACAATATTTGAGAGAAATGGTTATTTTGTGTATATAGAAAATGTTTTAGATCTTTGAGTTCATCTCATGAAAAATGGGAGCAAAAACAAAAGTGTTGCATTTATATTTTTGTTCAGTGTATGTATTTTATGAATGCTTTTCACTGTACTGAAATGTATTTTGTTTCTGTTATTCCTCATCCTAGTGTTTGTTTTTCACTCTGACAATCTGAGTCAAGCTCCAACTTTGTTTTATAGTTTCCAAACCTGTCTGTTCAGGAACGGAGGATTCCTCACTCAGGACGTCCGACAGATCAGCTGGGTCTGATACTGCCTTCTCAGAGTCTGTGAGTTTACCCTGTGGGATTTCTCTCTCTAAATTCTCTCTGTTCTGGTCTGCATCTTCATCTCCTAGATTATTCAGATCTGGAGAAGAAGCCGACCCACTATGTGTAGGGGAAGGAGGAGACACACTGTTCTTTTCTAAACCAAAACCACAGAAAAAAATAGATTAAAGAAAAAGAAGACCTAAAACACACAGAGCAGTCTTTGAAATTGGGAGTCAAACAACAGTATTGTGTTAGTAAAAAGTAGGATGAAAACAATATATTGATCAATGAATTGATTAACAGAAGATAAATCATCTTTCATTTAAATTATCATTTATAATGCACACAATGTACAACAAATTCAATACCTTTTTTCTTTTTTCATTACTGCCGATTTCCCCCCCCATATTTTATTCTATTCCATGTCTATGTAAATACTGTTATATTTGACTATATTTGTTATTATCTTTAATAGTTTTCTAGTTCTCTATCTGTGTTTTGATTTTTGTTTTACTTTTATGTATGCACCATGACATCAAGTCAAATTCCTCGTAAGCGTCAACCTACCCGGTAATAAACTGATTCTGATAAAGCAAAAGAAAAACAGAAAGTAAAATCTAGAAAGTGTAATAAGTGCACCTGACTGTTGGAATTTCTACAATAATTAAATCAGTCTAACTCCAAGGAAGTGTTTGTTTTCCTCTGTGATTATCTGAATCAAGCTCAAATGTTGTAGTATCCAAACCTGTCTGTTTGGGAACGGAGGGTTCCAGGTCAGACTGCGTCTCCTCACTCGGGACGTCCGACACACCAGCGGGGTTTGGTTCTGCCTCCTCAGAGTTTGTGGCTTTGCCAAGTTGGATTTTTTCTTCAAAATGCTCTCTGTCTGCATCTTCATCTCCAAGATTATTTTGATCCTGAGAAAAGGCCGGCTGAGGAGAACGAGGACATGCAGTTTTCTTACTTCCTAAACAAGAAACACAGAAAAAAGGAATTGAAAAAAAAAAAAATGCTTTCAGAGACTAAAACCAAGAAAGCAATCTTAGAAAATTGTAAAACAAACAAAAGCCAAAGTCAGGAAAATAAGTTGGAAACAATACATTGATCAACAGAAAATTAATCATACAAAAAAACTTTTTCTTTGGTTTTTGGAAAGAAATCCCTTGGCTTTTGAACTGTTGGTCAAATAAAGAAATCTTCAAAATGTCAACTTTTTAAAAAAGAAAGGATATAATATAAATAAATGATTGATTTATTGATTATAAAAATTGATTACGTACAACTGAACATAAGCAATAGTTGCCGCTGTCAACTAACAATAACGTAAACTTAATACCCCTCTGTGATCCGTAGATATGTTCAGAATTGTTTTGTTCATGGTATCTTATCAGCTCTTTGATGCCCCCTGTAAACAGTGAACAACACACACATTAACATATTATTTTTGACTATGTCTAAGATATAATTAATAAAATATTGTTAGTGGAACCTTTTTGTGGCGTATCAGCTTCTTGATCATCGATATTATGATCTGTGAACAAAAAAAGAAAGGAATCCAATAAAGACTGCAATCCTGGTGTAGTCCTTAATTGCTTCAATTGATAAAAACGTGAAACTAATTCAGAATCTGTGACCTTTTTGTGATTTCTAGTAGGTAGCTTCATGTTTCTATTACCTTGATTAAAATGGAGAGACTGGTTAGAGGGTAGTGTGGATTCACTGTGATGAAGAAGACGCTCTTCTTCAGAACGATCTGCTTTCTTCTTATCTTCCCTTGAAATAGCTTGAAATACAAAATACAATGTGACTCACTGTTACGAAATAATGATATTGAATATAGAAAAATATCTAAAACAATAATACGTGAAAAAAAAGGAATCAAATAAAGACTTCCTGGTTTAGTCCTTAACTGCTTCGATTGATAAAAACCTGAAACTACTGATTTCTAGCAGGTTCATTAAGCTTCATATTTATATTACCTTGATTCAAATTGCGAAGAGGCTGGTTAGAGCGTAGTGTGGATTCTCTGTTAGGAAGAACATACTTTCTTTCAGAACGCTCTGCTTTCTTCTCATCTTTCCCTGAAACACAAAACATAATGTTACTCACTGGTACGAAATAATGATATTGAATATAAAAAAAAGTTTGAAAACAATAATACCTTTAGGAAATGAACAATCAATGAAAGAGCAATATGTAATGCTAATGAAAGGCTGAGAAGCATTTTCACATGAGAGCCATGGACTGCCTACAAATGGACCCAAGTATGAATTAATATATGCCTTCTTAAAAGCTCAGTCCGAGATTCAAAACGCCTGCTGTTTTAATTGAAAGGATTGTGCAGCTTTGGAGGTATGGCCTATCTCTGACTGCTTTATAGCTCTTATCTGCAACACTCCCTGTGTACAATGCAGGCTTAACAACAGCTACATTAAACTACTACTCTCTTTAAGTAATCTACAATGTTCTATACAATTACAACAAAGAAAGGAGAAAGAAATTAAGACCATAATGGGTCAGGTTCCTATTATGTTTAATAAAATTACCTTTGTTGTCTTTGCTTTTCCTTGAGCTTTCTTTATTGAAAAACCACAACTATTTGAGCACCTTAACTTTTTATTCTTTGATCATTTGTTGTCTTTACTGCTTGTTCTCCCATCTCAGTTGTGCAGACATTAGTATTCAATTAAAATGATTATTCTATTCAAGGACAATTAAGAAAAAAACTAATTTAATTATCAATAAATCCTCTTAGTTATTTATAAACGCCACAGCATTTTTTGGTTTAAATAGACAATATCATACCTTTTTTTGGAACAACTGGTGACTGTTTTTCAGGATCATCTTTAGCGAAACATGCTGGAACCATGAGTGAGAGGACACAAAAGAAGAAAGACAAATTGTGTTTGGTTTCCTATGTTTGAAAGTTAGAGTAAAAGAACAACAGCTGCTTGTGTACAATTATACTGCAATTAAATAGGTTGTTATGCATAATATTATGTTCTGGAAGGACTTTCGATCTCTAAATGACATAAAGCATTGCTCCATATAGAATATATAAAGTGTAATACTATTACTATACCTTTATGGCGTAGTTTGCAGAACAAAACTATGCCCAGAACCGCCACAAGGAGCAGAATACAGACACTGACAAGGCCGGCAGTCCGTCCTACAGATGAGCTTTTTACTGCACAGAAACACAAAAGCAAACGTTACAACGACATCTTGTGACATTACATTAATTACTGAAGCAACCCTCTTGATATTAAACCAAATAATTTGGTATTCATTTGAAATACTTTGTTTACCCATTATTACTATCAGTAATATTAATGTATTCATTCTGTGAAACACACAGAGCAGATACATGCAGGTGTTACCTAATAGCTTACAGCGCGTCAATAATAATAATAATGTTGACATTAACATAGTGACCTACCTGGGTAGCAATCCTTTGCAGTGAAGGTAGCTGTTCCACTACTCCGAGGGTTGCTGACTGTACAACTGTACTCTTCCTCATTATGTTCACCCCCCAGAGGAATGTTAAACTCCGGGCCAGGCTGCACGCTTCCATGAGATCTCCACTCCAACTTCTTTACGGTTTGAAGTCTTCCGGGCTCTGCAGAGCACAGCAGCTTTCCAGAGATGTTACCGATGCCGTCATCGTTTATCTCACAGGATATGGTGGGCTTGGCGATCTTGTCTTAATGAAGGCATTAAGGACACAATTAATCATACCTAAATGAATGATTCTATCATGTTACCTTATCTCTATCTAATAACAACATATTACACATGGTAAAGGATATAAAGGACATAAAGTGCTGAAAAAATATATTGTATTTCATTTCAATTATAACTAATCTTCACTGTCACATAAGGGAACTTGCTGTTCTGTTTAAAATAATTAGTGAGTTAAGGTTATTATAACTAATTAGTTTGAAGTTAGGGAAAGAGTGTTCTCACAGTTAAATATGGCTAAATCTGAATACTGGTATAAATCCTGACATTAAGGCCAACACCCTGACGTTATACTGCAATATAACAAATCCCAGTAATTCCTACTTTGACACTGAATGAAACTGTGCACTACTGTACCTGTAGTTGATTTGAGTCATTACAGTATCTTAACTGATACCAAGGCCATTATAACAATCAAATCAAATGTACAAAGTATAAAATCCTTTTTATAGGTGACCTATTAATAACATAACTAACAGACACTGTTGGGTGTGGGAGAGAAGTCCTGTCTCAGTGACTCGATGAGTCCTCTGTGGGGCTTTAACGCTCTCAAGAAAAGAGCGGTCTATGTCTTTGATACTGCTATTCTGTTTAAAGTTCACAATTGATTTTTTTAAAAACTGTAAATACTAACGATGCTTATTTCATTTATTGTTTTATACTAGTGACTCACAAGCTCGATCATCAGCTACAAGTTGTCAATTACAAGGTGTTCTAAGTTGTATTGATAATAAACATGTATTCGCTACTAACTTCATTCGTAATTGAACATTTAAGAATGTTATGTTGATCAGTGTCAAATTCACATTTAAATATCCATTGTAATGCAAAACTATTTGCTAAAAAATATAAACTTTGACAGTGGCATCTTCCTTATTGCATTCCATCAATTTCTTTGTGCATTGGGTTTTATTTTAAGGTTATGTAAAGGCATGGGGTTGCTATAGGAACACATCAACTACCTGCTATAACATCACAGTAACATATTCATGTGATAAACGGCATACAACCAAAGTAAGTAGAAAAAAACGTACCAATGACTTCCAATTGATAAAAAAAACTCTGCAATTTTTTGTTAAGTTCTAGTTCCAACTCATACTCTCCGCTGTCTTCAAACCTGAGGTCAGTAATTTGGATAGCTGCAGAGACCCAGTCAACAGTGATCCTGTTTTCAAATGGTTTGTAGACCTGTTGCTCATTGCCATTAAACTCTACCACTTTGTTGCCTTTATGTTTCCACAGAATTCCATCAGGGTGTCCAGTGACATCTGGCTTTAAGGACACCTCCCCCCCCTGCAGTGCATATTCTGGAGACTGTCCTGCAACTAGAAAATACACAGAGACACAGAGAAAATACATGAATGTGTAGATATAGGCAGCATAATGTGGAAACGTTTAGTTGTAACATTGAAAGATATGATAATAACTAATATCTGTGCAAAACTGTAATAACTTTAATAGCATTGTGCCTGACAGGTGTAGTACTCATTCTCAATGCTGTATTCCTATAATAACTTTCGGTATAAATTCAACATTAATTTGAGTTTTTAACCAAAATAGTTAAAGGTCAATACTTGTGTGTATCACAGACACTTTATTACTACCTGAGATATGACTATAGCCTAGTACTGAACTTTAGATAACCTGTCCATACCTGGCCTGTGAGTGAAATAGTAGGAGTGCACTCGAGTTTTTATGACGAAACAAACATTTTAAAACCGGAAAAAAAGAACAAAAGCATTTTAGAGACAAACTCACCTAGGAATGAGGTGAGGGTGAAATAAGTCAGGAAATACCGACGAGCCATTTCAGAAAAGCAGAAAAATCTCCGTTTGAAGCATTTACTTTCACTTGTTCGCAGCAGGTGTTGCAGCTATTTTTTTTCTCAACAGAGTTAGTCCAACGGTTCACGGATTGTTATTTTTATTCCAACAAGTTTGGACAGGCTTTAAAAGAAACTAGTTAATACCTGCGCAGGTGACCCTTCTTCTTCTTCTTCTTCTTTAGTGTGTATTGGCGGTTGACAAACCAACTTTTAGGTGCATTACCGCCACCAACTGGACTGGAGTGTGGACAAGAGACTATGCAGAACACAAGAAACAAAACAAAGAACCAAAACTCTAGATTATTTTTAAATGTATCAATTTCTCTTAGAAACGTAATAATCTCACAATATATATTGCCTGATTTTTTCCCTAACAGCCCTGATAGCGACAAGTCATGGCATTTTGCTTTCTTGAGTGTCTGGAAAAGCACATTTCTCTGAGTACTATATTTCCTGCAAAACAGTAAAACATGCTCAACAGTTTCTGGCTGGCTACAGTGTATACACTTTCCGGTTGGATGCTTTCCTATTATACTTAATGTATGATTGAGACCTGTATGACCTATTCTCATCCGAGAAATTACATTTTCCTCCCTTCTTTTAAACCCTACCTTCCTTCCATCCCCCATACCTTTGAATTTTATAAAGATGTCTTCCTGTATCACTAAGGTCCCAATGATCTTGCCATGTTGTTTGTACAAATACAGGTCTCATGAGTGCCCAATATATATTCAGAAGTGATGACCTACTCGCTCCCCACTCCTGTCCCGCCAAACACCGAAGTACATTGTTGACCTTTTTACATTTATTTTGAACTTTTCCTATATGATTGCTCCATGTTAACTTTCCGTCAAACCAAACACCAATACATCTTATTGTATTAACCTGTTCGAGAGGTTGCTCATACAATTGTAACGATATAGGAGCAATGTTAGGCCGTTTTGTAAAACAAATGACCTGCGTCTTAGCTACTGACAGTTTGAATCCCCATTTATTTGTCCATTTCTCCACTTCAACTATTGCAGCTTGTATTTTCTTTCTAACATGTGCTACATTGCAGCCTTTTGCCCACAAAGCCCCATCATCTGCATACAAAGATTTTCCCACACTTGGATGAACTTGATTAAAGATGTCATGTATAATTATATTGAACAGCAACGGACTACATACACTACCTTGCGGAGTACCATTTTCCACAGCATAAACACTTGAATATTCTGCACCTACTCTTACTTGTATTTTTCTGTCCAGTAAAATATTCATAACCCAATTATATGCTTTACCACCAATTCCCAATGATTTTTAACTTGATTAGTAGTCCTTCCTTCCAGAGCATGTCATTAGCCTTTTCAATATCGAAGAAGACTGCAATCACTACTTCCTTGTTGGTCTGTGCTTTCCGGATGTCTGATTCTAAGCACAATATAGAATCCATTGTATTCCGACCCCTACGGAACCCACTTTGATATGGGGACAACAGATCTTTACTTTCTAAGATATATGTTAACCTTTCTGTAACCATTCTCTCCATGATTTTGCATAAATGAGATGTCAGGGCAATAGGCCTGTAGCTAGATGGATCTGAAGAGTCTTTCCCTGGCTTTAGGATGGGCACTATTATCGCTTGTTTCCACACTGAAGGAAGTTGGCCAGAATCCCACACCCTATTAAACAACCTTAACACAATGACTAGAGTGTTATCTGTCATGTGTTCCAACATTTTATAACAAACACCATCTTTCCCAGGAGTGGTTTGACGAGCACTAATAATTGCTCTTCTCAACTCAAACATACTAAAATGCAGGTCCAACTGATCCCCTAACACTTCTCGATCCAATATTCTAGGGTTTTCCATTAGTGTATTATGTCTGCACTGCCTGGCTTCCTCTGTAAGGTTATCTGAACTATGAACTTTCCTAAATGTTTGAGCTAGAATTCCCGCCTTTCCTAAGTTTGTGACAGCCATTATGTCCTCTCTGCTCAAAACTGGCAACTCATAATTCCTTCGAATTCCCCCCATTCTCCTAATCATGCCCCAAACATCTGCAAGCTGTTCTTCTCTTCCAATACTATTGCAATATTGCCTCCAAAAAGTGCGTTTTTGCGTTCTTATTGTTCTCCTCACTATAGCCTGGGCCCTTTTATACTGATTCAAAGCTTCCTGAGAATGGACTTTTTTGAGTTGCCTGAATGCTTTATTTCTGTCTTTAATGGATTTGCTACATTCACCATTCCACCAGGGTACTCTCTTGGGGCGCCTAACTCCTGCAATTTCCGGAATTGTTTCCTTAGCCGAATGAATGATAACCTTAACCAGCTCATCATTGAATTTATTTATATCATCATAATTTTCCTCTTGAAGTGTTTTACATCTATTCATACTTACAACTTGGAAGGCATCCCAATTAGCCTTTCCCAATTTCCATCTAGGAATTTTCTTTACTTTTTCAAACCTTATGTTGGTCCCAACTTTAATCATTACCGGATAATGATCGCTGCCCACTGTAGTATGCCTTACCACATTCCATGTACTTATACCTGCTATTGCTCTAGATACAAATGTCAGATCAAGTACTGTTTCTATATTCTTCGTGTAATTATATCGTGTTCCTTCTCCAGTGTTAATGCACACTAGCCCGTGGTCATCTATAAATTCCTCAACTACTGCACCATTTGCATCTGTGCTACTGCTTCCCAATAGCGAGCGTGTGAATTAAAATCCCCACACCATATTACTTTGTCTTGCAGTGAACCCCCAGCATCCTCTAATATACTTTGATCTAATTTCCCACATGGATTATAATAATTTACTATATCTATAGGTCCTCTATCATTCCATACCCTTATAACTATTGCTTCATGATCTGTACTTACATGCATAACTTTGTAATTTATACCACTCTGTATGAATGTTGCAACTCCTCCCCCTCTGCCAGAGTCCCTATCTCTTCTAACTGCAGTATATCCCTTCACAATAAAATCCAGTTGTGGTTTCAGCCATTTTTCCTGAATACAAAGAACATTAGGTTTCTCTCCCAGGTTGTCAATATATTTTTTGAACTCTTATCCGTTTGCAATTAAACTTCTAGCATTCCACTGCAGTACAATTAACACCATCAGGATGATCCAGTCCATGTCTGAGGTTGTTGGACGTCATCATTTAGGATATCTTTCACATTTCCCCAGTGCATCCCTTTCACATCAAGGTACTTTTCAGCTGATTTGACAATTATTTTGATTCTTTCATTCCGGCTTGTAGTCTGCGCTGAACAGTTGATAATCTCTGCCATAAACAGTACAAACTCTCTTTTACTCACTATCAGAGTGTCCTCCTTCAACTTAACACAGTTGTGGACTTTTTCTGTTTCTTTGCTCTTATTGTTGTTTCCCCATTTTAACCTGCGTTCCTCCTGAAACTGTCTTTGCTGCCTCTGCATAGCTAACTCCCTGCGTCACCCTGACTCGCTGCACTTCTTCTGCTTTCTTGCCAACCTCACATCCCCGGTACGCTGAACCAGCTGGACTGGTCGAATAATCAATGTGTTTTTATTTTGAAAATCTACAGGAAGTTAGGTTATCTGTTTTTTTTGGGCAAATGTTTCAGTATGAAATTCAAGTAGCCTTAAATTTACGTAGTATCTTCCCTGCGGAAAAAAACAGCTAAATTGACCAGCCAGTAGATATTAGGCTGGAATGGTTGGCTGGTTTAGAGGGGTTTTGGACACTTTAGCTGGCCAGGATGGCTGGTTTAGCTGGTTCACGGGAACGCGCATTTCTAAATGAAACCTTTAGACCTTAAAACGAAAAGTAAACGTCCAGGTTTTTTTTAATGGTAATTTTCAGGGGTGCTTTTTACGGCAGGCCTGGTTGTCACAATATGCACCCCCTTGCTATCTTACAAAATAAAAGAGTCGCATACATGAAACTTGCTCCATTTATTGGTACTAGTCCTACAACTATACCCTCAAAAATGCTTGAGGGTGGGATTAGTAGAAACATATTTTTTGGGGGGGTGCTTTTTACGGCAGGCCTGGTTGTCACAATATGAACCCCCTTGCTATCTTACAAAATAAAAGGGTCACTACATGAAACTTGCTCCATTTATTGGTACTAGTCCTACAACTATACCCTAAAAAATGCTTGAGGGTGGGATTAATAGAAACATTTTTTTGGGGGGGTGCTTTTTACGACAGGCCTGGTTGTGTAGTGCCGAGAGATATGGAGTCAGAGGCGGTGCATCGAAGGTGCAAAAGGGAACTTTAACGAGGAGCAGAAAAGGACATGTTGGGTCGCAGCCTGGGTCGACAAGAGACAGAGCCAAGAGGGCACACCTATTTATAGGTAACCCATAACATGTCCGTGTGGGAACAATAACCGCAACTGTAGTTCCAGGTTTGAATTATGACCCAGCGGTTAAATAGGTAGTCACCACACAAGCTCCCCCAGAATTCAAACATGGCAACAAAAAATATATCCCCACGTCCGTGGAGGAAGCACCACAAGGGCCGAGGAGGGTGGGGCCGCAGGTGAGGACCGGGCCATGGAACGGGCCACGAAAGGGGGCCGCAGGAGAGGGCAGGGGCCCTAACGAGGGCGAGGGCACCCACACCGAGGGCGGGCCGTCGTAAGGGGGCCGCACTAGGTGTTGCGGAGAACCCAGCAGGAAAGAGGGCAACCCGGCCGCAGGCAGACGCACAACGGCGGCGGGCATGAAGTCCTCGGCAGGCGTCGAGGTATCCCCGGAGGAGAGGGCAACCCGCACAACGGCGGCGGGCATGAAGTCCTCGGCAGGCGTCGAGGTATCCCCGGAAGAGAGGAGCAGTCCCCCCGGGAGGAAGGAGCACAACCCGGCCGCAGGCAGACGTGCCGCGGCGGCGGGCATGAAGTCCTCAGCAGGTGCTGAGGCATCACCGGGAAGCAGGAGAGGCCAGACAGGGTCCCGGAGCGCGCCACCCATGGGCCGATGGAGCATGGGCGACGTCCGGAACTGTCGAGGCGAGAGGGGGTCCAGGAGTGCACCACCCAGGCGTCGATGATACCGTGAGTGGCGTCTGGAACCGCCGTCGAGGTGGTGAAAAAAAAAATGAGAGTGTCCACATGAGGTCAACCGGCTGGTCGAACCTCCTCTCCGGCACCGGAAAAAAATTTGTTAACAGTCAGCTGTCAACACGTCGTTAGTTGCTAGCCGTTAGCTGCCGCTGTTAGCTGTTAGCCGTTGTTAGCTGTCGTCGGTAGCTGCTAGCCGTTATTAGCCCCTCGTGGTTAGCCGCTAGTCGTCGTCAGCTAGCGCAGCCAGGACGTGCAGCCGCACGCCCCGAAGAAACAAGCCCACGAGGTAGCAATCGAGTTGCTGGTCGACCCAGCAGGTCGTGCATCGACCCCCTGTTGGATGGAAGGCTGATGCGGGAATGGCGAGCAACGTCCCCAGCTCTTCTGCGGGGCGCGCACCGAGCCTCAGTCCGCGTGCCGGTGGCAGCCACGGACGATTCCAAAAATCCCCGGCATTTCGAGAAAGGAACTCGAGTTCCTTTTGCCGTGTTCGGCTCCGTCCCGGAAACTTCTCATCACGTCGGGGTCACCAGTGTAGTGCCGAGAGATATGGAGTCAGAGGCGGTGCATCGAAGGTGCAAAAGGGAACTTTAACGAGGAGCAGAAAAGGACATGTTGTCGGGTCGCAGCCCGGGTCGACAAGAGACAGAGCCAAGAGGGCACACTTATTTATAGGTAACCCATAACATGTCCGTGTGGGAACAATAACCGCAACTGTAGTTCCAGCTTTGAATTATGACCCAGCGGTTAAATAGGTAGTCACCACAGTTGCCACGATATGCACCCCCTTGCTATCTCTGACAATAAACGTGTCACATACATGAAACTTGCTCCATTTATTGGTAGGCCTACTATAGTCCTTACCATTAAAAAAAACCTGGACAGTTACTTTTCGTTTTAAGCATCGTTTTAAGAGACAAATAAATGATAAACATTCTAAGAGGCTGACTACAAAAGGTAGACTCAAAGGCTCTTGATGACACCAATGGGCAGTCCCAATAGATGCTGTTGTATAAAAAGAAATAGAATATGTCCAGATTTCTTCTATTTTGTATTGGATGATTTGTTTTATTGATTGCTGATGGATGTTAAGATGTGTTTTACAATTATAACAAAAAGATGATTGTAATTGGAATCAAAAAGATTGCAAATCATAGTTTAAATAAAATCACTAGCAATATAGGGTTTATTCAACAGTGGTGAAGCATTGCTAAATCAATGTACACTGAACTGTAAAACAACTTACCACTATTTAGGAAAGGCTCTGATCAGAAGGGTTGACTAGTAGGACAGCAAAGAGGTGGAGGAGGTCTATGTCATGTACAAACATTGTTGTGATGTTACACCTGAAATGAATACCATAAATAACTGGGTACCAAAGTGCTTTACCTGATAGAACATGTTCCACATAGAGCAGCAACCATCCGGCTGGGCCTTTTGCTGCATATCATCTCCTCTCTCTTCACTGTTTCCAGTCGATCTCACTATCCAATAAAACTGAAATTCACCACCGAGGATTAAATGCATCATGTTTTCTCAAAAAAACATTGTTTCTATGTTAGCAACTGTCATTGCTTAGTATGTCTTTGCAACTGTAGAATCCATTAAAACAATGTAATTATTGATATTAAAAGTATTGAACTGTATACCAATTCATCTTTTAAAGGCAACTGTTGTACATATTATTTTATCAGTACAATTCAGTTTTAACAATGACTGCTGTTATATTACATTGTACTGTACCTGTTACGTTTTTTTTCGAGACTGTGTTTCAGGGCTTAGGCTTCTAACATTTATACTGAAGATACAAACCATTTTTACCAAAACAAAACACAAGTCTCATAATAAGAAGCGTCTAAATGATCCCTGAGCAAAAAAATGCAAACTGACTTTGGCACAGAATTCAAGATAAAGATAGTACCTTATTACTTATCGTAACTGCACATACAAGATATCCGATTAAAGCTGAGACTCCACAGATTATTTAGGTATATAGTATCATCACTGAGCGATCCGAACTCGCGACAGGGGAAGCAAACACAGACATCACAACATGTACCTTTACGGAGCTTTTACGGGAGATCGTCTCACCGTAGCTGTCAATCTGATCAAAAGACGTGTTCAATGGCATTAAAACGAGAAAAAATACAGGGTACTTACTATATGTTGTACTTTGGATTTCGAAAGCTTTTAGTCTACTAACCCATCATCCAAGGGTAGTTTTCACTATAAGTAAAAAAGAATTTTTTACTATGTTCAATCTGAATTTTCTTTAAAATAAAAAACATCTATATTGATTCTGAATTTTCTACATCCAACTCACTCAAAGATTATTAATTTAACCCTTTTAGAAGGGAAGATATGGTCATTTGTTCTGGGAATGTCATTTTCGAGCCTGAGACCTGAAAAACAGGCTCAGGGTGGAACAGATTAATGATAGACATAGGGATTGACTTTTAGTATTTCAAGTCTCACACATAGAAATGAAGAACAAAGACATGCTTTAAAAAATATCTTTATTTACATCATTTTGGTCACTTTCCTCTTTTCTGTCAACAACAACGTCCATTCACAGAAGTCTTTGTCATTGGCCTTCTTAAGCAGGTGTTATTCTGTGTATGTGTGTGTAGGACTTCATGAGTGTCACACTGCCGTGGTGCGACACTCCCATAGGTAAAACACACTCCTCTGTTAACACCCCTCGACCAACGTCCCAGCACATCACTGTGGAGATGACTTGGTTCTTGTTATCCCGTCCCCCGGTGATGAAGAGTTTATTGTTGCAGGCAGCGATGGCGCAGCTTGCCCTCTCCCCCAGACGGGTCACAAGGGACCAGGAGTCGGACAGAGGTGAATAGCAGTACATGGCATGCATGGCTCCACCTGGAAGCAAACAAAGACACCATATTAGAGATATACATACGCGCACATTAATGTCTCACCAATAAACCTGACAAAAACCTAATTATTGAAAAACAATTAAACTGCTCTTCCATACTTTAATGATGACATACTATACACATTACACACTAAACATAAACAACATGATGAAAGACACTAAATTTAAAGCCAGTGGTGGAGGAAAAATTTCATTCTTTTAATCACGTAAAGACAGTGATATTTCAAACCAAAAATAGTCTGTTAGAAATAAACACCTGCCCTGAAAATGTCATTTAAGGAAAAGCATATACAATTTATTTTAAAATTTGTTGAGAATTTCAAAAACAAAAATCCCTAAAATGTTATACTAATAAATATAATTGGATTATTATGAATGTTAAATGCATGTGTACTGTAATTAGCATTACATTGTTTTAGCTAGTTAATATTTACTTTTGGATGTATTGGTATTTCATGAATACATTTAAATGCATCATATTTAACATGCAAACAAAAATATTGGAGATAAAAGTAAAATATATTATCAAATCAGTTTAGAATAAGCTTGTTGTGAAAAGATCCATGTCAAGTACATGTATTTAGTTACTATCCACTTACCAACTATATAGATGCATTTTTTGAATGTGACTGCATTAGTGCATTTAGTTTCGATGGGGATGGGCGCCCGCAGCTCCCAGCTGTCTGTCCCTGGTTCCCAGCACTGAACCTTATCAGTTGCCAACTTTCCATTGGGCCCGCCACCAATCACATAGATCCATCTGTCAAAGCTCGAAGCCGCGAAGGAGCTCACACCTACAGCAAGAGGTGTCACCTGCAAGCAGAACCAAACAGACGCATATAAAGAAATGTGTGAGGTATAAATAGTGTAAAAGATGTAAATCATTTAACACCTTATGCATATAATAATAATAATAATAATAATAATAATAATAATAATAACGGTTATCATTTAGATCTAATATTTTCAATATTTACTAAATAAATGAATTCATATTAATGATAAAGATAAAGACATGATCTAATTGTGGTAATAATATACAGAAACATTGATAATTAAAACATGTATTTAAAAAATGCTCCTTTTAGAGTGTGTTTTTGTATCATTATATTATGTAATATATAATATATATATATATATATATAATAATTATGTATTATTCCAGCTGCTGATTACAAAATGCGACTCTACATAAAGGCCATTTGAGATCTGCTTAAAGGAACAGTTGCTGTAATTTTACACAAAAACACCCCTTTTATAGAAGTCCTGTATGTTTACCTTTGTCCAGCGATTGTGAAAGGGATCATAAGCCTCTACACTATCAAGTCTCTGAACTCCTTCGAATCCCCCCAGTGCATAAACCTTCCCTCCATGAACGGCCATCTTGTGTCTCCAGCGCCCTGTGGTCAGGGGCTCGATCTGGATCCACTTGTCCAGGGCGCCATTATATTTCCAAACATCATTTTGTGTCTCTTTACCTCCTGCAATTGGAAACATTAGAGACAACTGTCATAAAACATTGATGTTTCGCTGAATTATGACTCTAAATGTGCCTTATTGGACCACACACCTTTCACACTGATCTAAAATGCCGTGACTTAGTCTGAACTCAGAATCACAGTGAACATGTTTCTGAACGGTTAAAATTACCCCGGCTGGGGCGTCAGTTCCTGAGTTTGGAAACACCTCAACCCTCTACAACTGTAACGGCAGATTAAACCACAACCTCCTGTTGTTCTGTTCAGCTGTACTTTTCTCACTGACTTAGCCATCAGATTCTTTGAATAACAGAAGCCTAGCACCATTCACAACAAACTGTTAACACAATGAAGATGCAAAAGAGAATAACACTTTAGGTTTTAGTTATAACTTTTTAAAAAGAAAATATAACTTGGCACATCAATTCTCAGTAGAGGGAGAACATTTTCACTTTCATCTGCACCGAAGGGAATTTCCTACACATGTCACAGTAACTAAGCCTTTCCATATAAATAACAATAAATGTAACATGCAACCTCTCTCACCAGATATGTACACTTCATTGCGAAAGGTGATGCATGCAAACTCCACCCATTTCTTGTTTTGTGATTCGTCCTCCATCTCTGTGATTGGCAACTTGGCTACCTCCAGCCTGCTGCGCCTGAGGGGGTCCAGACAGGTGACCGTCGAAATAAAGCGTTCATCTTTAGTGCAGCCTCCAATGATCAGGAACACCTCGGACAGATAGTGCTGCACACGAGGTTTGGTTCGTTCAGAGACCACCTAAGATGTCAAACATGTAAAAAGCACATTCAACTATAAAGCAATGAAACAAAGCAGTAGTTATTTTATCACAAAATGATTGTTTCTCTCAGTGTTAGTATTTGACAGCTCCAGAATCTTGCACTAATGTACATTCCCAAAGATATTGAAGTGACTGTTATTTTGTATATTGATTGTTGTGTTTTTATCTTAATGTGTGCATATGTATAAATGTGTCTGTTGATTGTGCATAGGATATACATATTTGTATATATATTTGTATTTTTGTAAAATACATCGTGGGAAACGGTATTTCGATCTCTGTCTGTACACACAAACTGAAAGATTGACAATACAGTTTACTTTGACTTTTTTACTTTGACTCTTCTCAAAGTGATGTTCCTAAAAAGGCCTAGCCCTACTAGCATTTTATTAAGAGATGATGACTCAACAACACATTTGTGGTCCTTCCTGTGTACTGACCTCGCTGCCAGAGAGGTGATAGATGCGGGCCTCTTGCAGCAAAGGAAAAGCCTCACTGCAGCGGCGAATCAGTTCATCTGATTCAACTTTTTCTACAAAGTAAGCAGGCTCCAACAGAGGCAGTCGCACATGTGAGAGCAACCTGACCAGTGAAGGATAGCGTTCATCCTGCCGGGCTCTCACCCAGTGCATGAGAGCTTCAAAAACACACTCCTCACACTTCACGTCAAGGTCATCCCTCTGCAGGACAGCCTCCATCGAATCAGCTGGCAGCTCCAGGAAGTCCTGCTGCTGGACTACCTGGGAGAACTGAGTGGTGATGAAATCCTGAGCACTCGTCTTCAAGGCCGGCAAGGCATGGCTATCAGCAAGATTCAGGATCCCAATGCAACTCTCCAGGTGCAGGGACTTGCTCATAAAGCCAGCACAGGCCTCCACAACTCGTAGGAACTAAAAATGACAGCGTAGGCGTTAGTAGAACTTTTAAGATGGAACTTTTGAAATGACTCTGATGTACACGTTCAGTGTTTCTAAAAGATGTCAGCGATAAAAAGATTAAACCACATTTCAAAGAATTATGAGCCACACTAGAATTTCAAAAGAGTTGTGCAAAAGGAAACATGACAACAGGAACATGGTCTTAGAAACCTAGAACATGTTTTCTCGAACTAACTCAAGATTAAAAATGCTATGTGCGCCTCAATGTTGCAATATTTTATTTATTTTGCATTCTACTTTGTTGTTGCTGTAATCTAATCATTTTAACATTTTACTGTGTTGGATTTACCAATAATAACATTGTTACCCAATTTTAAAAAAGTGCTTCATAAAGTTATTATTATCACATGCATATCCCCAAATGTATCCTAAATGTTAATTTAATTCTAAACTAAATACATTGTAACCCTAAAATAAACAAAACATGCAAGTAACAACAAGATTGCTTTTTTATTATTATTTCCGAAAATTCAAATTACTCGCCACAAAAATAGAAGTATAGAAACACAAACATGTGCCCCCCCCCCCCCTCTGAGTGGCACAGCTGTGTGGTTAATTTAAGCTTGTATGGAAAACTGATGCAAAGTGTAAACAACAGTGCAACTTTCACTTCCCTCTTTCTCTCAATTCTTACTTAGTCAGATGTTTGTTCCACTGAATGGGGGAAAGGGTGAGGTGATGAAAACCATTTGAGGAATATATATATATATATATATATATTATATATATGTCGTTCTGTATCTCTTTCTAGTCTCAGAGTCTTTCTGAATGTAAATAAATGTGCTTTCTGCATCACTTGTGTACCATTGTTTGACACAATAATAGTGGCATCTATATTGTATTAAAAGTAAACTGTTGGGTTTGAACTTTGAATACTGGTAATTTTAGTTTTTGCTTCCAGTGAAGAAAAGCATTATCATGCGTGTGATCAATGTGACATAAATGAGAAAGTGTTACTCATCTGATAAAACTTCTTCACACCAAATTGGCCGTCAAAAATGTGTCAAGATTAAAAAGGAAATGTTTTTTCTTCGCAGGTTTATTTATGTTGTGAGGATATGTTTATCATCTCATATCTTTATAGGTTAAGAAGATTTGGAAGTCAATGCATTTACGTAAAGGCATGTCATTATCTTATATAGTAAGTAATTGTTTCACCTGAAATTGACTGGCAGCCTCGAGTATTCTCTGGACATTGGAGTGTGTGAGGAGGGCCCGGCTGGTGTAGGTATACTCCAGGAGAAAGTGCATCGTCCCACTGTCCAAACCCTTTATTTCCACACACTCCTCATGGCTCTCTTTTAGACCATTGCAAAACATAGCCCTACAGAAATAAAACATTAATTCAGTCACACTAGCAGTGCCGTCACAGTGGAGTTAGACAGTACTGGTTTTATTTTACCTGAAGTAATGACTGGCAGCAGCAAGTATGGCTCTATGACTAGGGAAGTCATGTCCCTGAACACGCAGCACCACATCGGTCAGTTCTCTGTTCACTCGTAGGGTCTCCATCCCTCTCTGCAGCTCCACAGGTAGACCTCCATCTTCCCAACGTAACTCAGTTGAGCCCGTCTGACTGTTTTCCTCCTGGACTCGGCTGGACTCATCTCCAACAAGTAGCAAAGGACAGTCTGTAGTCCTTTCCAGTGTCTCACTCATCTTTTATGCCAGAAGCCCCTCAGAAACTCAGAAGAACAGCTACTTTAGTATTTGCAAGACCTCTACGGTTTACAGTTGAAACAGTTGTGTCGCTGTGGATCTGTTTTTTCCTGTACTCTTCATACTTCCTATTTCTGTTCTGTGAGGAACATACACAGCGCATGTTTCTAGACACTTCCTCTTCTTGCGCTGAGCACATTTCCCCTAAGTTACACCATTTTTTACTCAGAAGGCACAGACGCCAGGTCTCTTCCAAAGGATTGCACCGAATATAGAATACTGCAAATAACACTCAGCGTCTTAACCGAAGGGAATAAACTGTCATTGCAGCATGACAGTTTATAAAGTGTCTTAGTTTTGACTGAAGTTATAAACCAGTCAGAATATAGGTCTTGGAAAAAGGTTCAAATCTGTTGAATCAGGTAAAAAAAAAAGAGAAAAAAAAAAATGGTGTACCATGTGTTAATTGCATGCATATGTATTATATTAAAGAGGGCTATACAACCAATATACTCTAATGTATTGGCTACTGCACCGGCACTGCTGTATTTCTAATGCACACACTAGTTCCACAGTTCTATGAAATGCAAGTTATACTAGCTGAGCACCCTTTATTATACATTGGGTTTTATAAAAAGAATTATGCCATAACTGTAACTTATAGCTTCTTCATCTGTTTTCCTTTCCTCTAAGCCTGTCTCTGTGCTGCTGACTCCTCTCAGATCAATAAAGGACTCTAGTATAATATCTTTACCTCCTATGCACCGATAGTCTACAGCATGTGTAGATACTATCAAAGCAATAGCTCAGACTAGATGGTGAAATTAGAATATGGCCGACAGCTATGCAGCAGAAAAGCAGGATTTCATCTTCTCCACTAAGTGGCACTATTGCCTCGTTGGTCTGCAGTACCATTCAAACACAATCTGAAGTTATTTCATGTTTAAATGTTTGGCGAAATAGGCCAAACTTGGATCCAAGCTGTTTCCTAGCAACGCAAATTCAACAATTTACCCTTTATCTTCCACAATGTTTGATGATCGGATTATCATATTGTTAATCATGTAAATTCATAATTTGGAAACCATATGTTTTATTCTGAAAATGAAATATGTATTTAAATTTGTTTTGCTCGAGCTCGTTCTTAGCCCTAAAACTTGAGACATGGAGGCGTGTCGATGTCTGCAGACAGAGTGAATCACCTGCCGTCACACGTTTCACTTCCCATTATTAAGGTAAGAATAAGGTCAAATTAGCGCTCACCGTGATTTCTCTCAGTCTGTTTAAGACGTATTTTTGTCCAATTGGTTTTGTAGCCAAGCAAATTTGATGCTGGTGTCAAACTGTGATATAGCCTACATGAGCCCAAACGAGGACAATGTGCTTTTTCAAATGAGTGTGTAACCCACATTAAATCCTGAGTAGATCTAGGACGAAACAAAGCTCATTTGTGGGGGTGTGCTTTTTATTTGTTTGTTTTTAAACACTCCACCACACAATACCTGCACGGTCATGAGACATTATATTGTCACTAATAGATCTACAAGAACATCTGCAACGCAACTGTGTGCAGGAAATATGTCAGACTTCCTTTTATTGTATACTTCAGTACAGGAAGCATACACCACTTGTCTCAGCACAGACGCATGTATTCTCACACGAGAGACTGACTGACTCAGGGCTCATGGTGTGAACACTGTGTTACAACTGAGGCAGATTCAGGATGAAGTGTTCCCAGAAAACTTGTTTGAGGGCCAATGACTTGCTCTTGTGTCTGGGACTACTTCTGCACTGTGGTAAGTAGGCTAGTACATTGAATACCTGCAGTTGGATTTCATTCTGGACAGTGATCATGATGTGTGAAATGATGGTAGTCTAACAGTAATAAAACAGAAAATAAAATAAATAGTCATTTAAAGAAAGGAGCCCATGTCCATTTTGAGTAAAATACTAATAAGTAAGAATAAATAAATACTAATAAGTAGGAAGAAAGAAAAGAACCACCAACCCATATTAAGCTAAATCCTCCTGATCATTCTAACATACTCACTAGGATTTGTGTTACTTATTTTAACAATACAATTGTATTTACAGATATTTTGTGTGGCTGAACTCAATTACTCATAATTGTTAAATAACTTTTCTTATATCTGTCTATTTATATACATGTATTGAAGCAGGCAAATACATTACTATCAAATCACTTGAGTCTGGAAAAGCGGCAACAATTACTTCCTTTATTATAGTTACAAATAAATGTCCTTGGTGTCCACTATTTGCAGGCATTGCAAGTTCAATGATTATTATAACCTACTTTGCACGAAAAGGTTTGACTTCCCGCAATGTGGAAAGTAACTTAAAGGCTACAATGTGTTTCTTCACATACCTATGCAATACGAAAAACAAAGGTTGGGAAGCTAACAAAGTTGGAGTTGAAAATAAAACATTGGTTTATGAGAGTATTGTAATGTTATGATATTATTTTTTATGATGATTATTATTAAATAGGGTCTGATAGTGCTCCGGTTGTTAATATCATCTTTATGTAGGACTGAGAATTATAGAATTATACCATAATGTGGCAGTACCTAAGTAATGTTGACATGATAGCCTACCTGCACCTGTCTATTCATTTATGTATTTATTTTTTCCTTGTTCTTTTTTGTTAATATTGTTTTGATTCATGTTGATGGTGTTCTTTGTGCTCTTGCCTCTTTTGAAAAGCAATATAAAATGTCATTATAAATAAAAAAAAGGTTAGACCCTGTAACGTAGCACACTTATAAAACAGACTGACACTGTAAGTGGCAGTAACTAAAATCTGTATCTGTGTTTTGTCTGTGCATCAAACAGGGGAAGCAAAAGTGAACACTGAAGTGCAGGCTGGGCCTCTGTATCGTGTGGTGGGCTCTGAACTCTCCATCTCTTGCAATGTGAGTGGCTTCAGAAGTGAGAACATGACTAAAGAAATACAATTCCGTGTGAAGAAGCCTGCAAAAGCAACGGAAATCAACATCATCAGCACCGGAGACCCACATTTCAGCTATTCGATGTATACATCACGTGTGAGGAGCGACGAAATTACTCTGAAACATGAAAATCCAAACTCAGTATTATTTAAGATACAACGACTAGAGAAAGGTGATGAAGGGGAATATGACTGCTCTGTAGTCAACCATGAATCTAATTATGATGGAAGATACAGTGTTAAGACAACAGTGAAAGGTAAGTGGACTTTTGAATGTAAGAATCTTACTACAGCGCAGTAAACTAAGATGGCAAAAGTATATGACTTTCCTTTCTTTCTGTCTGCTTCTGATGTGGTCCCATAGTGATTGACAACTCCCTTAGTGTTTCATTACCTGCCTCCCCCCCCACACTGAGCTATAATGAGGGTGATGCTCTCACTTTAACATGCCAGGCATCCAGCAACACCATCCAGCACACCCATCTGTCTTTTGCCTGGTATCTCCACAAAGACGGTGAGGATCGTAAGCCTATCATTTCTCTGGGTAGAGATTTCACACTGAGCCCAGGTTCGGGTTTTGAAGGGCGCTACCAAGCTGGACACATAAGGTTAGATAAATTGGGGGAGGCCACATACCAGCTAAACATGGCTCAGCTCGAGCTGTCAGACCAAGGCAGGATCTACTGCCAAGCTCAGGAGTGGATTCAAGATCCTGACCAATCCTGGTATTCCATCACAGAGAAAGCTGCAAAGGAAACTACCCTGAATGTCAAAGCCAGAGGTAAGAATCATGAAAATTAAATAGCCGATCTTGATTTGGGTTGACGTATTCACTAAACTCTTCCTCTTTTCAGTCCTTGTGGCATCATGGCAGGATGTTTGTGACTGTGGTTGTCTCACTCTGCTTATTCTTTGCTTCCGGTAGAAGTCCTGCCAGACACGTCGTCTCTGGTGGTGAGAATGTCTGCACAGGCGGTGACTCTGCAAAAGGGGCAAAAGCTGTCACTATCCTGCAATGTTGACACACAGAACGTCAAGGAAAGGTTCTTCTCTGTAGCCTGGCTCAGAGGAAATGTTGAGCTGGTTACCATTGGCCCTACAGGCATTCAGTCTGTGGGGCCCCAGTACAGTGGGCGAATGAAAGAAGGAGAGCTCAAAGCATCTCGGATAGGGGACAGAGATTACCGTCTCATATTGCAGCCCGTCAGAACCGAGGACCAAGGCCAGTATATCTGCAGAGCATGGCTCCAGGACAGAGGTCCAGATGGTGCCTTTACACAGGGAGCTCCCCAGGACTCCAGCTCTCAGGAGATCAGCATCTTAACCACAGGTCAGTCAACTAAGACACACATACACATAGACTTTACTTGGGCGGGCCGCCCAGGTATATTAACGTCCGCCAAAGTATATTACGTGACCCATTTAGGTCTGCGAGCACGACGCCATCTGCGATCGATTAACTAGTGGACAATGATCCCTCGCTCTACCTCTCCCGTACCGGTTCGTTCTGCTATCGCCTGAAGGGCCTGCTTTATGCGCTCCTCAGTAACCCCGCTGTGAGGCTCTGACGAACAGTTCGTAAGCATGCTCCACTAGCACCCCCACAAACAATTATATACACAAACATTTATATACACAGGGTTTAATTTTATTCAGGATGTACCTTGGATTTTAAGTTATATAATCTTCATTTTATCTTGCAAGTTATTATTACTATTAATGAGATAATACTATTATTTTTAATAATAAAGTTGCTATGTTTTCTTATTATCTTCTTCAACACACTCACTAACTATCTTTTGCTTTACCTTATTACAGAAAGTGGGCTCTCAGTTGAAATGGAAAACACCGTGGGTGTTAACGAAGGTTATGGGCTGATGCTCACCTGTAAAGTGCATGGGGTCAAAGGTCAACTCTCTGTCACCTGGCAGCACAAATCGACATCCACATCAGGGGCCATTTTCACCAAAGTCATTAGTCTAAGTCAGGAGGGTGTTGTGGAAAAAGCGGAGTTCATGAGTCACAAAGTAAATGCAATGCGTACTGCGGCTGACACCTTCATCCTTGAGCTTGATGAGGTCAGACCTTCTGATGCAGGAGTCTACGAGTGTGCTGTGTCTGAGTGGGAAAGCAACAGCAAGACCAACAGCCAATCACAGACGACCACTGTGACAGTGGTTCCTTCGGGTAAGACGTGGCTCTCTCTGTGTGGTGCAAATTATTCAAGAAAAATGTATGATGAAACCGTTATATTTAGGGATGTCCCGATCACCTTTTTTTGCCCCGATCCGATTCCGATCATTTGATTTTGACAATCTGCCGATACCGATTTTTCCCGATCCGATCTTTATGCAATGCATTAAGAGAAAAAAAAGGTAACAGATAACGGCTGGCCATCCAACGCGATGAATTCAGCTATCTTGGCTGTTATTGTTTGGCCTTTTCTCTGTTCTGGGGCAGTTTCTCTTTCCTTTTGAAAGTCTCTGAAAGGGTCGGTTGTTTCAGTGCCGTTCCCTGAGTGGCCGCTGTGTACTCGCCGTGTTGTTGTTGTTGGCGTTTGTTTCTCAGGTAGCGTATTAGATTGGTCGTGTTGAACGTAGCTCTGTTCTTTCCACCACACGGAACCTCTGCCTTGCAAACATTGCATCTGGCTGTTACACTGCCTTCGCTTTCAATTTTATAATACTTCCAAACTGCTGACATTTTCTCTGTCCCGACTCCCGAGTCACCAGCTGAACGTAGCCTCTCGTTAGCTTACTGCTACTATGAGACACTGCGCCCACTCTGTTGCCAGCTTTGAGAGGAATAAGCAACCAGGTCTGAAAACAAGCCCAAAAGAAGCAACACATACATGATGTTGTGTAATTTTAAACAAAAACTAAGGCCTCAGGATGACTTTAAGACGTGAACATGGTCATTTTTGTTTTGTAACATTAAATTAAAAAATATATTTTATAAAATTTTTTTTTAAAAAAATCGCGATCCCCGATTTTTTTCTCCCGATCCCCGATTTTTTGAAAATCACGTGATTGGCTCCGATCCCGATCACGTGATCGGATCGGGACATCTCTAGTTATATTGACACTCCAGGTTCCTCTCATGACATAGATTGTCTGATTACCTGTTTAAAAACATAATCAGTGGTTTTCAACAAACCTGGATTTCCAATAATCTTTCTCATTTCTTTCAGAAGTATGTTCAGCCCAACATCTTTCGCATGCAAGAAATATCAATGTCATTTGAAGAAATGTACCGAGCACAATCTTGCTCCACATAACACTATCCCTTTTAGAACTGCAATGTCTTCCTAGTGCGTCACCTCAGGAAACATTTTCACATACCTTGACGTTTTCATGATGAAAACTGTTTAAGGTTTTAAACAGAACACACTGTGCACTTTAACCCCACTACAAGTAGCTGCCTAAGAAAAGAAAACATGTGGATATTTTATGTTCTGCTTAACACATGTGTGCTCTAGGATGTAATAAATATAGCAGGTTTCACTTCCAGGGCTTTAACATGCATTTGCTGAGTATAGACTTTGAAGTACCTCACTGCATACCGTATTTGCATATAATATGCATTTTTGTTTTAGAACTGAAAATGATACCATAATGTTGTGTGAATTACAATAACTGAACGAGACAGACCGTATGTTGGAAATGTCATCGACACACACCTGTTGTTTACTTTAAACTCTCATGACCGCATGACAATTGTATGATCATCAACTTCTGCTTTTTTATTTTCCAACGTTACAGAATCTTTTGTGAAAGTGTCACTGATAAGTCGCAACAACAATGTGACTGTGGGAGAAAATGTGGAGTTGATGTGCCGGGTCAAAGGGCCACCTGTACCAATTACACTGGCTTGGAGCCTGCAGCGTGATGCCTCAACCCTAGATAACATCCTGACAATGTACTATGATGGTGCCATCAGCTGGTCTGGAGACCAGAGCCGCTACCAGCTGAAAGTAGAGAAACAAAAGAATGGAGTTTTTCACTCTTTGCTCATCAACGGTGTGAGCCAAAGTGAGGTGGGAATCTACCAGTGTAGAGTTTCTGTTTTCCTGGATAATGTATATAAGAAGCTGCCTCTATCCAACCCGGTGGCTATTTCGGTGCTGAACCCAAGTAAGCTGACATTTTGTATGCTACATATTAAGGGCTATTTTGGATTAAAGCTGCATTGTGCATTTCATTTATTTAAGTTTCTAATCATGTATGACTTATATTTCCCTCTAGCGAGCAAACTTGATCTGACGCCAACCCCTGCCTTGACAAGAAACATCAACACTGACATCAAAATAAAATGCTCAGTTAACTCAAAACCCTCTGCTCCCACTCACTATGCGGTCACCTGGCTACTACAGCAGCAGGCAGAAAGTACGATGATTATGAAATCAGACAGGGATGCTCTAGTTACATTCGGACCAAATGTACAACCGAGACACAGTCAGCGAATCAGCATGAAGCGCACTCAAGGCCCCAGTTTTGAGTTAAATATTCGGCAAGCTCGAATTTCAGACAATGGTTCATATGTCTGTGAGGTGGTGGAGTGGCTTCAAGATCCTCATGGTGACTGGTATCAGCTCTCACCAGTTTCCAAAACCACAGAGCTCACAGTTATTGAGCCTGGTAAGTTTGTATTCACATACATGAAGTCCTTACAATTTGCCTTAGAAACCCATTTTCCCCAAGACGTTTGATATAAACAATGTTATAGTATATATAGTGTTTCTATAGAACTCTATACTGTATGTTCTGTCAAAGTTCAAAGCTTACCTTATTTCAAATGACAGATTTCCATATTTATCTATTTGTCATTTGCTGGACGGATGGATGGATGGATAGATATAGCATTTCTTCATTTACTAAGTTTTTTTCTGTGCTTACTCCAATTCTCCAGCCAATGACCTTCATTTAGAAAAGAAAGAGCAGCGGTTGACTGCCAGGGAGGGAGACGAAGTGGAGCTTAAGTGTAACATCATCTCAAGTGCATCCGGTCCATCTTTTTTCTACAAAGTTGCTTGGCTGTACACCAGACACGGTTCTTCGGTCCGCAGCCCCCTGGTGGAGCTTGATCACACAGGCCTGCTGAGTTACCCAGGGAACCAGGAGGTCAGAGGACTGCAGGGGCGGCTTCATTTCTCCAGACCCACCCAGAGAAGCTTTTATCTGGGAATAAAGAGGGCCCATGAGGAGGATAATGGTACCTACCAGTGCCAGGTGGAGCAATACCAGCTGGATCAGGAAGGTCACTGGCAGCAAAAGGCCTCTGACAGCGCTGGCCTCATCTCGCTGACTGTGAATGTTACAGGTATGATCTCGTGATTTAAAGCATTTTGTAGGCATGATTTTAAATGTGGCTATTCCTTTTAGGGTGTGTAACGAAACAGTTTGACAATTTTGGTAAACAACATTGTTGGCTTTTTTATCAAGGCAAGAAAAAGCAAATGATCCTATAAAGCACAAATATTGAGCTATTCCCAAAATACATGCAGACAATAATACATTATAATGTCTTATAATGGTGTGTATGTTTATCTGCATGCGTTTGTCTGGTGGGGTTGTTCTGTTCTCAGCAGAATAACCACTTCTCTAATTGCTGTCATGTGTTTTGCGCAAGTGTGTTTTTTATGGTTTTCGGTTTCTGCCCTTCCTTAAGCTTCTTCAATGTCTGTCCGTGTATTTAGGAATTTAAATTTATATTAGTGACATTGATGGATTGGCCTGGTCAAACTAGAGTTGAATAAACTGTGTACTATTTTTATCTCTGTGCTTTTTGACAGAAATCAACTTGTCTGTTGTGGAGGAAGAACGGGATTTGAATCTGACCAGATCCCAGAATTTCACAATCCCTTGTCATATCACCAAACAATCCAGCAATGAATCTGAGTTCCAGGTCACATGGTTTTGGCAGAAAGAGTCACAAACGGAACAACGCCCCATATTCACAATTTACCGTAACGCCACCCTACAAGACAGGCTTGGGAAGGGTGATAAGCTAAGATTTGGCCACCCTTTGCCAAAACAATTCAGCCTTACAGTCTCAAAGACAAGCCCTGAAGATAGTGGCATGTATTTCTGTGAGGTAGAAGAGTGGCTCCTATCTCTTTCTCTTGGGTGGAGAAAGGTTGCTGTGGAAAAGTCAGGACATTTGACTGTTCATTTCTATGATGAAGGTAAGCACATCAAAATGTGACTAGTAGTATCTTTAAGCAAATTCCATTGTTTGGAAATCATGGTAAGTCATGCATTACGTGGATGCAAGTAAAGTTTTTATTTTGTCCACTTCTTTGCAGGAGTCGTTAAAGCCATCTCCGAGCCAAAATGCAAGTCTGATATCTGGATGGGGATGCTCATAGTTACTGTCATCTGCTCAATGTTGGTCATAGTCCTACTCGTGCTGAAGATATGCCGGAGCAAGGTCTCCGGAGGAAATAAGTCTGGCGAAAATCTGTGGGCTGAGCAACACCCTCTTAACACCAAACCCATTGCAGACGATTGAAGCTCAAAGATCAGAGGAGAAAAAGAGAGAAAAAACAGCACGCACTGATATTCTTATGTAATGTAATACATGCAATGTTTTATAAGTCAAATATTTTCACTGTATTTACAGCATTTTTTATTATGTTTTATTCAATAATTAAATTAAATTTGTTAAATAATTATTTTGATAATAGTCAATACACGTTTTTTGAAATGTTCTTACTGCCTTTATGAATTCATGATAATTTATAAGGCACTTTTCCTTTTGCAGCTAAAACATCTTTGCATAATCACCAGCTTCTTACTGCCTGCAATGGACACTTGAGCTACTGTAGGCAGGAGATCAACTTTGTGGCTTTACCCCTACAAAGCAACATACCGTGAATGACAGATTCCTTTTTATGTAACATCGTTCAGGCAGCTTGATACTATGTCTTTGATGGGGAGAGGTCAGAGCATAGCATGTCTAAGGGAGCAGCTAAGCAGACGAAATGTGGTTTTTTCTGAAAGCATGACGGGCAATGACAGTGATCTGTGGTTCTGCAAAAGCACAGGATGTCTCTGTGGTCTGAGAAACTGCTGAGAATCAAGTGTGACAGGATTTGGGCAGACAAGTCACAGTTTGAGGTTAATTTCATGCAATTGAAGTGCAAATCAGCCATACAACATTTACATGTGATTCTGAATGCACAATACAACTTATAGATGAGACGTGGAAGTTGTGTGTTTTGACTGATTTTCAAGGAGTCTGCGCTTCCTGAATATGTGTTTGTGTGTAGAGTCTGTGCAAACAGCGCATATTCATTTGTGTTTGTTTTGGCTGGCTCAATCACATTGGATTTGTAAATAAACATTTACTATGAGATGAAAAATCTGACTTTCAAGAATGTGTCAAGGTTTTTCACATCTGTAATGGTTGATCAAAATATGAATTGTGCCTTTTGTCATGGTCCCACAATGTAGGACAACGCGGCAGATCAAACATTTTAAATATAAAACCCGAGCATTTGACCTAAAAGGTCTAGTCTTGATTGGCCATGTAACTATCCTCACTAACATCATTTTAGCATTTCTTAATTATAGAAGACCAGACTGAAGGTAAACGCCACCTAAACAGGCAAGGTGTAGTTAAGCATTTTTCCTACATAGTATGTATTATGGTAAGTATAATGCTAAAGAATACATTAAAGTCAGCCCTACATAAAATCATGTCTCACTGTCTAACTACTCACAAGCTGGATTGTACTTTTTTATGTTTGCACATGAATGCCTGTCAGTTTTAGAATATCTGCCGTTGCTGCATTTTAACAGATGTCCCTACTCCACACAATTGGATGCTGAAGAGTAATCAAATCAAAACTAACCGAGAGGAAAGTAGAGTCTCTCGGTTTTGCTCTGTCTCTCTTTCTCCCTGCATCAGCCCTATCAATGTTTAACACCCCATCTGTGTGAGAGACAAGAATAGGATACATTCCTTGCTATTACTTTTGTGGAAACAGGCAAAGATACATACAAGACATTTAGGGTTGTTATGTTGGCCTACAATGTAAGGTTAAACTAACAGTGTTTTTCTAAAAGATGTGAGAGACAAAAAGTATAAGAGGACCTTCAAGAAAAGCTGTAGACGTCTCAGCCCTACAGAGATGATGTAGCTTTGACTTTCGTCTGGAATTATACCAGTCCTTCACAGTCTGGTGGACTGGCTCCTTCTTACATCCTCTCTCTTAACTTTACTGTAATTCCACTGCCTTGTGTTTCCATGGCAATGCCCGTCAGAGAAAACGAAGAAACATTGAATTTGAGAGGCAAATCAATGCTTGTATCTATGCAACAAAGAGTATATTTAACGGGGACAAACTTCACTGCACAATGGCAGCCAGGCTAGAACTCCCTAGTCTTTATAAAGTGTGAACTTTAACGTATTCTACAGTGATTCTTGTTTTGACTTTAGATGCAATGCATTAAGAGCAATTCAAAACTTATAATCCCTCTATTTCCCAATATCCCAAACTTATAGCTGCTAAAAGATTATGGTTCCCAGTTTGCCAGCATGGATGTGTGAGCCGGATATCTCTTTTGCTATGATCTCATTCCAGATCTGATTTGGCATCAACTTTATGCTTTGTCCTTCATGTTCAATGAATGGACTAGATTTACAGAAATCATGTAGCAATTGTTCCATAACAAATTGAGCTACAGTGCATACACTTAAACAGTGGTGTACCTACTTCTCAAGGGAAAACTGTATCCCTGACTTTTAAATGTGTTAAACTACTCCTATAGAAGGTATACCATCTTGAATGCAATATTACAGTTATCTGGAGTATGAAGGTCACTAATCCAAAAGCGAATTAAACTTCAATTGGTATTTGCGTTGACTCATTCCATTAAGGTTTTCAGTGCCAGGACCCAGGCATAAGCATAGTGTATCTGTTTTATTGTGGCAAGGTACCTTCCTTAAGGTCTTTAGTTTCAACTGTCGATTAGTGATCCTCAAACTTTTTGAACCACCGGATAAAGACATTTAGCTTTGAATTAAAGCTTCTGGGCAACTTCTGGATGAATTGCCAAAAGATTTGGTCATGAAATTCTTTAGGCACAGAGGATGAATAAAAAATGACTATTACGATCACCAGACTGGCACTACGAGCTGGTTAAATAAGTTTTAAAATTAAGGTTCCCTGGATATAAATCCTAACAACTTTCATGAGCCCCTGGCTTTTCCTCTAGTGCCAACATGAGGATAATAATATTGGGATAACTACAGAATTGAATGGTTTGCTCGAAAATAAGGTACAGAAATGTTCCCTTCAAAAAACTTTTGTTAAATCCTATGACTGTTTATGTAGTACTATCTAGTCAACATTTTGTTATCAACGAATTTCTTTGGCTTGATAACTCAAGACAAAAATATGTTAGCATGCTGCTAACACTAACCAAGATGATCAATAGTCATGCATGCTAGCTTTGACTGCTGTCGGCTTTGTGCATGTATGTTCACAAACACACACAGACAGCTCAACTTTAGCCCTGTTCCCTCCTGAACAAGAAGATAATGTGTCCTGGCAGGGTTTGGGTTGACATGAGGGGAGAGACACACTCCAACCACCATCTGCACAAATTACGCAACGTCTCTCTTGAATTCTAAAAGTCTTTTCTGAAGCACTTTTTGCCTCCACTCACCTCAGCTCACTGAATTTCTCTTCAACTCCTCTCTCTCGTGACCTTGTTTTGCCTTTGATATTCCCCTTTTACACAAGCTGAGGACACTGGCCTGACAGAAGTGCCTTCTTTTATTTGCTTGAATCAAGAGCGACATGCTTTTATTCTCTCTCTTGTCTCTCCACATCAGTCTTATAAAATCCGCCACCACTAGAGGGAGCTATGGTCCCCCAAGAGGGCAGAGGCCTTTAGCAGTCAACAGGTTACCAAAAACGGTGAGTCAATGTGCTTGTCATGGCAGCACCCACTATGATAATCTGAGATTTGGAAATTGTATATGTCTTTCTCTGCCTTCATTTGCTCAGATCAAGTTTTTGAATTTAAATGTGAGGCAATATGACACACAGTTTGACATCCAGGTGGAGCGGCTGGAAGTCATCTAGATGTCTCAGAGGTCGTGAAGGTGAGAGGGTGACACCCAAGACTACACATTGTCAACCTGAATATAGCAGCATTTTGGAAAAGTCGAAGCCACTGCCTCTTGATGCAAACACAAAGAGAGAATTACCTCATGTATCCAAGCACCCGAACACACACATAGACACACAAACTGTATACAACTCTCTTAGCTGTCTGCCTTTTTTGTTGAAGGCTGATTGTTATCCCCTGAGACAGTGTTTGGATGGTAGAAGAAGCTTGAGAGTCCAAAATAAAAACAGCTTAAATGGTGCAATATGAAGTAATAGCCTGTTCTGCGCCCTGGCAAGGGAGCTCTCAACAAACTCAGAGCTATTCTCTTTTTTCTTTCACAGCTGTTCTCTCTCACCCTGGAACTGCACAGATGAAAACCCTGCTTTGTCTGTGTTATGATAATTGTACTTAAAGATACGTATGTATGTTTCTTTCATGTTTGTGTGCTATGTGTGCGTTTTCTATGCTGTCGCTGCTACCTTTTAATCATATTTGTTTTATTTCTGCACTGGCGGAAGATAGACATAAAACTGAAAGGATGATGTCAAGTTCATGTTTCAAAATGAAATCAATTCTGCTTTTTGTTGTTTTGTTTTGATATTATTGCGCGGTCAGGCACATGAATAAAACAATGAATCTTAACTATCACTTGATGGAGCGTATTTCTCCTTTGTCATTCCAGCTCTTTATTCTCTACAGACCACTTTAACAAGACAGCAAATACATTTCCATCCCACTGGCAACCAATAAATAGATTCTTCGTTTGGGGATTAAATTCAACATACTTTTTATGCTGATAAAATAATAAAGAAACAACATTGATGCTTCTTTACAAGACCGCAGGGGCTTTTACATTGAGACTGCTGCTTTCCTGTGGTGTAAGCCCTGCAGCCACTCCTGGCCATTATCATAACTGTCATAATTTCTCGCTAGAGCCATTTGTATGGAGGAGACAGTGACAGCAACATGTGCCAAATATGAATAACTGATGACATATACAACTAACACAGTGGGAGTTGCTATGCATCTATCTGGCTTGCAGTTGTCATGCTGGCAAGGGCAATCTGATTCAAGCGTCACCAAGGAGACAGAAGTCACATGGCGTATGAGATGTCAGATATTTTTTAATTAAGCACAACTGCGAGTTCTGACTGGAGCTGTTCATGTGAACTTTCCTGGGTGAGAGAAAGGGACAGCAACAAGCTGGTTCAATAGTGTGTGTGTGTGTGTGTGTGTGTGTGTGTGTGTGTGTGTGTGTGTGTGTGTGTGTGTGTGTGTGTGTGTGTGTGTGTGTGTGTGTGTGTGTGTGTGTGTGTGTGTGTGTGTGTGTGTGTGTGTGTGTGTGTGTGTGTGTGTGTGTGTGTGTCTGTGTCTGTGTCTGTGTGTCTGTGTGTCTGTTAGTTTGACTTTATCTGATTTTGATACAGACAAAGCTGCTGCAATGAAGAGGCATTTTGGCTGAGGAATGAGAGCGGACGAAAATGTCAGCTGCTTCCAAAACATTCAATCACCGGTATTTTAGAGGTCAACAAACATAGCTCTGCAGCTATCAGAGAACTCTATCAGCAGAAACCACACAAGCTTTTAATCAGACAAAATATCAGCCCCTGGCACTGAAGGCTTTCCTCAGACCCAGTGCACGTCAGAGTCTTGCATCCAACAATGTTTTCTTAAAGATGAAGAGGGAAGAAATGTCACGGTCAGTTTAACTTGGGCCACACTACAACTTGTTATTACATATTTTGTGAGAGATGTGCGACCAAGAAAGAGATTGCTGCCACAGTTTTGCTGTTAGCTACTTGGAAAATACATCTGTAGCGTCTGTAGCATCCTCCTCCACATTTAATTTGCAGCTTGTCATGACTTACTTTCATCTAATTATCTTCTATATCACTTATTATATCTTCATATTGCCTTCTTGTTTCAAGTTCTTGTTTTCTAGCGTAGAGAACTTTTCTAAATACACATATGATCTTTTTTAATAATGTTCACATTTTCAATGGTGTCAACATAACCAAAGTAGGAGCAACCTGGAATAAAATCAAGTAAAATCTTTCAGCTGCCTTTAAATCCCTTTATTCCAGACTTTGTGGATTAGTGAATTTGCCTGTGTACTCGAAGAAGCTGGCACATACAGTAAGAAATCAGATGGATCAATCAAGCAAACACAGCCAATCTGATTGTATTTGCGTTTTTCTTTAGTTTAGTTCTGCATATTTGATATGCATTTCCACCATGGACACCAGCATCCCTACTGGAGTGAGATAATTGTGTGTTCACAGACTCACATTTTTTTTTTCTGTTCACTGGCAAGTGTACATCTGAAGATTCTTCTGCACTGTCTGAGCAATATCCTCACGCCATAATGCCAGTTTCGACAGCTGCCTAGTCTGTGACTAAGATATGGCTATACGAGTGAGCTGATGTCTTCATTAGCAGTGGTTTGGATGCCGTCACCCCCCCCCACCCTTCCTCAGTCACCAGTAACGACGCTCTGCTGCGCCCATCAGCTCCCATCAGCTTTTCTCTGCGTGTGAGACGCTCACACACACACACACACACACACACACACACACACACACACACACACACACACACACACACACACACACACACACACACACACACACACACACACACACACACACACACACACACACACACACACACACACACACACACACACACACACACACACACACACACACACATACATTTTCTTATACACAAATCAGTATGTGTATGGCCACAATAAAAGGTACACACATTTACAAATATTTCCCCTCAATGAGTCATGATTTACTTACTGAGCCAATGAGCAATACATTCTTTTACATTTTATAATCTCTCATAACAACTTTAAATACTGTCAAAATATTAAGTAAATTCCATGTAAGTTTTGCAGGATACTCCTACATACATATTTATTTATATACATAGGACTTTATTGATGCTTCCAGTGTAACCAAAATAGAGATCTAATTACCATCCCCCTTTCAGATCCCTGTGGCTACCATGGTAACCAACACCTTGAGAGTATTCTGTATACTGTAAAGGAAATAATCGTGAATGAACCAGTGATGACTGAAAATGATCTCTGTTATATCTTAATGCATGATCCGTATTAATGCATTTTTCCAGAATTAGTTCCATCATGACAGGTATATGAGGAAATATAAAGCTAAAGGAATTTGAGTCTGTATCTGTCAGAGTGTCTTTCACTCTCATGTGCAGCTTCTCTATTTCCAGGCAGCTGGTTGATGTGACACTGAGGTAGGCAGGCCTGTCACACATTATCAGACTCTTACAGTGTGACACCAAAGACCTTCAAGGCACAGTAATGGTCTGCTCCACGTCTATGGGGATGTATATCAATTCTTTCTACTCCAGAGCACAGGCAGATTCAAAGTCTTGATGGAGGTAATGAGAGGTCCCATGATGTGACGTTTTCTTTTATTCATCATCTGGCAGTCTCGGCCTAATTACATAGAGTACAGATACAGCCATCACAGAAGCTGCTCTTTTTTATATCATTTATAGTTTGCAACCTTAACTGATAAAATGTACCTGCAGGCAAAAGCACAATATGCCTTTTTGGTGCTGTTTTGCATCATTTGAATTGCATGCTTCAGACGGGTGTTGATGGAGTGACTTTATCCTGTAATACATTATTGTGAATGCTATTGTGTCATAGACTTTTTTTTTTTATATTGCTTTCTAGTCCAAGATAAACATCCTCACAGATTCAATAGGGAAGAAAATGGCTGGTGCCATGAAAGTTACTTACCATCTCCATCCACACTGCAATCAGAACAGTGAAAGCATGTGATTTGCTTTTTTGCATCTGATTCAAAACATTGCTGATTTGGTGAAGGTGTTTGACTGCTTCAGCCACATTTCTGAAGCAGTTTTCTGTGCTGATTTACCTTTTGATATTTATTCTTTTAGTACCAGATTGCCCCGGAAATTGTCCTATACAATTTCCTACACTGATATAAATGATGTCATCTTTTAAATATTTTTTTCTCTCACTAATTAGAGTCTTAAAATGGAAAACATTCCACACTTACTGAATGTGCTCCTAGGTTATTTTTTATGCTCCTAATATCATACATATTTTCTTTGCATTTAATAAGCTGTTTACAGCAGAGATAGTCAAATTTGCTGCCGTCACAGATAACATGAAAGGCAAACCCCTTGTGAAGCTCAAGCAGGAGATATGCGTGTAGCCCGCCAGCATGTTTATCACGCTTATTTTCTCTTTTCTGTGGGAAAAAGTAGTGCATTTAGATCATGGTTTACGGTCACTCAACAGCAGATGCTCCCCTGTTAATAAACTATACAATATAGTGTTCACTGCATAAGAGCTAAACAAGGAAAGCTATTACATAATCTAACCATCTACTGTCAACACAACGTCGCAAACTCTATACTGGTATTGGCTGAGTGAAGATTTTTACTGTAACTGAACCAGTCTTTCATCCTGAGCGTCTCTCTGCCACAGCAGGCCCATTAGGCTTCATGATGCAGTATGCAGTGATTGGTATTTCTGTTGAGCAGCTTCTCCATCCCGGAGCTGAGCCTCCTGCTGTGCTGGAGACGGCCTGATATCAGAGCAGAAAACACACGAATGAACCTGTACAGTGAGCGAAGCATCACTCCGATAAACACCTCCGAGGATGAACAAAATCCAATACTTGGCGGACAAAATTCAATCATGCATTATTAGGGGGAGATTTGGTTTGGTTTTTCCACCGCATTCTGCTATGATGTACTCCCCTTCAACCCCTTTGTATATGATTAGCATGAATTAGGCTACAATCCCTCCCCCTAAGGATAATGGCTGTCGCATATCCCGACCATACTCAATAAGATGACCTTAACACAGCTAAAGGGAAGTTCATAAATTAACTTTTTTTTTAAATGCTCCGTGTCATCAAAACTGGCGGCTGGGTTTGCACAAATGGCGAGAGGGTGGTTGCCCCTTTGATGTGGTAATAAGCTGTTTTGATTTCTGTGTGTCAAGCATGTTTTAACGGTGAGAGGCATTCCCAACAGCTACTACTTCAAAATCAATTAAAAACTCCTTTGCTAACAGCCCTGCTTGGTTCGGAAGAAACATAAACTATTCTCCCACAACCCCTCTCCCACTTATACACTCACACTCATTTGAAGAATGTAGTCCAAGGAGAGCGTAGATATGAAGCCTGGGGATGTGAGAGTTAGTCCTGGATGGGGATAGCTTGGCTGCTTTCGAACATTGTCTTTACTGCATGTGTGCTACAGCCTACAGTACAGCCTATGCATGGGACATGGGCCAACTTGGCCAAAGTGGTTTTGCAGATGTATTCAATGTAGAAAATTGATTGCATGTAGAGTGCAAATATGTTTCTCTGACAAAAAGAGGAAAAGTGTTTTTTAATTATATAAGGGCTGTATTTGATTGTTTTGAATTCCGGTACAGCTAATGCTCATCAGCCAAAGCCAAGCCAAATCTATCAACAACAATCTGATTAACTATTTCCCTGAACTTCCTGTAGCACTTACAAATATCCCCTGGAACATTTAATATGCTTGAACTAATAACACAGGACTACTAATGAAAGTCAAATTAGAGCAGAAGCAACGTTACAAACTGTAATGATTTTTTTCCGACAAAATTAAATACAGACCCAGATAAAGGATTTCTGGTTACATAACCGAGGATGGGAATGTCAAGGCTTGCAAAATGCTACATGGTATGATACTGTATGTGGGCTCGCTATTGCACAACTGTTCACAGTATGAAGGGCTTGGATTTTCTTAAAAGTTTGGTGTCAGAGTTTGTTTGAGCAAGTACGGGGTGTGCATGATGCCGTCAGCACGTCCACACATGTTGATATCTTGCAGCTTCTCTCACAGAACAGAGCTTCACCAACACGACTGTCACCAGGAGCGAACATATAGCTCTGGGTACCTCTGTCTTTGAATGCCCAAGGACATGCAAAGCCCACGTGAATGTTGGTGTAAAAAGCAAAGAAGGCTCAAAGGCATGTCAGGAAAAGTGTTTGGCATTGGACTGCAAGGCAAGCAAGGCTTAGTTTTCTATAGGAGGTTTATATGTGCTTTACTGCTGTGTGTGCGCTTGTGTCTCTTTGTGCGTGTCTACTCGGTGCAAATGAATATGCAAGTGTGTTTGTTTAAGAAAGTGGAGTGCATGACTCAGCCCGAGGTAGGTAAGCAGCTCATGTTTCTTCTGTTTGGCAGGTGGCAGAGATTAGATAAGGCTGACCTAATCATTTAATAAACTCTCGGTTTTACCTCTCTTTAACTCTCATCTCCCATCTCAATGGTTGGATTAAGTATCTCTGCACATATTGCTTTGATCCACAACTAAATAATAGAATATCATCTTCCATTGTCAAATCAATTTTTCATGTTAGAAGTCAGTTAAAACAAGCATTCAGATAGAACGATAGATAAGAGGTCGTTATATGACTCATTTGATGCTCACCAAATGTATTGTGTGAATTATTGTGTGTCATGGCCATCAAAGTGTAACCTTAAACCGGCATACTCAGATGTCCCGTCTCAGATTTCACCCCCAGAGATGATGTCACCTAGTTTTTGTTCAGCACTGTTGCAGCGAAACAAACAAACTAATTCATGACCTTGGCATTTTTGTTATGTGATCTTCAGAGGTTAAGGAGTTTGCTGAAGTACATCATGACAGACATGATTGCAGATTAAATAACACTAGTAATACTCCTTTCTGGCAACTTAGGTAACATATTGCATTACAGAGTTTAAATACATTGTTTTAATGAATCACTGTCAACTTAAATGAATAGTTTCTCAACATTTTCGGGAAAATGCTTAACTGCTGTTTCATTAAAGTAAAATGAATATACTGGTTGAATCCGGGACTTGTCCATGAGTACAAAGCCATGGTTTTCTTTCTGACTGTTAGACTTTCCATTGAATATGTGTATGGAAGAGATAGGTTGTTGTGCTCCCTATCTCTGTTTCTTATCCTATATCTAATATAACTGCTCGGGTCTTGATAGATTGAGTGGGGAAGTTCATGAGATATTTCTAGAGGGTTATCAAGAATAACTTGTATCCAATGACCTTTTCCCTCTCTGAATGTGTCTGTGTATTCTCTTGTTCCGATTAACCCAGCCAAATATTTGTTCTTGTTTTGTATCTATATCTACGCCGGGAACCGGAGTTGAGGCTGATCCTCTTGCTGTAGTCCTGTGTCTTGGATCCTCTATCCTGAGTTCTGGATTAAGTCGTGGACTTCGGGTCGTGGCTGAACCTGTCTCTGCGGTCCTGCCTTGGGTCTCGTCATGCTGCTTCCCTGATGGCTTCCACAGGATTGTAGCTGACATCCTCGTGGATTCATCTTCTTATTACAGACACATGCATTTCCTAACATTCGGTCTATATACTGTAAAATGTATTATCTCTTCGATTTACACACGGCATCTATTGCACATCTGTCCGTCCTGGGAGAGGGACCCCTCCTCTGTTGCTCTCCCTGAGGTTTCTCCCATTTCCCCCCCTTAAACTGTGGGTTTTCTCTGTAAGTTTTTCCTTGTACGATGTGAGGGTCTAAGGACAGAGGGTGTCGTTTTTCTCATACTGATATTCTGAACAATCTGTGCTGTTGTATTTGCTGTAAAGTGTCTCTACTGTAGACTATTTTTATTATATGTACAGCACTTTGGCTCGACCAAAAATCATTTATAAATGTGCTATATAAATAAAACTTGATTTGAAAACTTGATTTGATTTGGAATTGTTCAATGCCTTGCTCCCTGTGATGGCCACAGCCACACAGGGTAAACCAACTACACTGCATCCTCATCTTCACTAGTTTTGCTTCAGTGCAGCTACAATAAAACATGCCAATTAACACCACACATTTACTCGAGATTGAGAAACGGCTTCAATCTCGAGAATGCTGGCTTGGTAGTCCCATAATTCCAAGTCACTTCCTTCAGAAACGAAGCAAGTATGCTTCCGAGCCACGGCTTAGAAAACGAAGAAGAATGGAACGGGCTAACAAGTGTGCCACTCTCTCTAACGGTTTCAACATAACTGTACCGAAAATAAATACCTCACAATGTCTATCTAATTATGAACTTGCTTTACTTTCACGGAACACATTTTTGGTGATAACAAATGCAACAAAGTAACATATTTACCAACACATGTTCTACACCACTACATACCACAAGGGTTTTATGAAATTGGTCCGTGCGCAAAGCATTGTGCGGATTTTAAGGACGCAAAGTCTACCCATGTGCAGCCTCGAAATTTCCCCCAAACCAAGGATGCGGCCTCAGTGGAATTCTAAGTATGCTGGAGATTGGAACAGTACTTCGGCGACACTCGATGACGTAGCAACCTTGAAATATTGGCTTGGAAGCCAGTATCCTCGAGATTGAGGCTGTTTCTCAATCGCGAGGATATTGGCTTCCAAGCCAAGTACGTTTGCCAAAAGCCACTGTCTCAAGTGTCCTACTTGGGTTGCCGTCCGGAGTTGTCCACTATGGCGGACCATCTTGCACATGCGCAGTACAGATCGGGCAGGGGGACAGATCGGGTAGTGACAGTGACATCGGGTAGTGACAGGCTTCCTGGTTCAGCAAAGGGCGTGGCCGAGCGCTGAGGACTCATACATACTGCAAGGAGCCAATTGGGACAGATTGGGACAAACCACCTGCTTCCATGTCAAAGGGGGGATTTGGGTTTTGTCAGTGTCCTTTGTGTATGATGTGACTATTAATAATTATCCCTTGGGTTCAACTTGGTTTGGGCAAGCCACTATATAGGTTCCTTGGTTTTTCATTGTAGCAGGTAAGTTTTGTTGAGTTAACACCCGTTATGTTTCTTTGAAGTATTTTCTGTTGACCTCTTTTACAGGCCTACTTATTGTATGATGTTTTTTGTGGACTTTTGGGTAAATAAAAACCCTAGTTTATTTAAACCACTCCTGTGTCTGGTTGCCTTACTGTCCCTGACAATTGGTGGCAGTGGTGGGTTCATTCAGAGGAGGACACAGGTTTTTTTTCACTTTCTTTTCTTTAAAAAAAAGATGCAGCGTGGAGGGAGAATTACAAGGAAACCGGGAGGACCGACAAGCCTTTCAAATGTCCAGGAGAAGCAAGCCGATAGTGAAGAGGAGGAAAATGACGCCTCTGGAGTGGTAGAAAGCACTGAGGGTGAAGGTAAGGAGCCATCCATGTCGGACCTGGTGGCCCTGCTTCAGGCTCATATGGGGCAGACGGAGGCTCAAGCGGCAAAGCAGAGCGAGATAACTACAAGACAGGAACAGCGTTTTGAAACAATGCAACAGCAGTTTCAGCTTTTGCAGTTAGAAGTTCAGGCCAGAACATCTCCAGTACCAGGTTCTCTGTCCGCAGACCCTGATCCATCAGAGGTGGAAGTATTACCAGTAACCATCCTCAGGTGCAAGCTGAGCCTTTTACCATGGCTGCCTATCCAAACCTTGCAGGTCAGTCTCGCACACACCATGAGCCCAGAATGGAAAGATTAACGGACAATGATGACATTGAACACTTTCTGATTACATTTGAACGGATTGTTATAGCAGATTGGGTTTTTCACTTGTTACCATTGCTTACTGGTAAAGCTAGAGGTGCTTATGTGCATATGGACATTAATGATTCTCTTGACTATGACCAAGTAAAATCTGCTATTCTTTCTAAGTATGACATCAACCCTGAGACCTACAGGCAAATATTTCGTTCCTTGGAGTTTAACCCTGACGAGAGCCCCAAGGAGTAAAGACTAAGACTCAAGACTCAAGGTAAGACTCAAGGAACTTTATGGGAAATGGATCCAACCAAAAGGTAAAGCCATACATGAAATTGGTGAAATAATCCTACTAGAGCAATATTTGAGAATGTTGTCCCCTGAGCTTCAAGTCTGGATCCGAGAGCGAGACCCAGGATCGGCGATGGAGGCTGCTGGACTGGCTGATGTCTTTGTTGCTGCCCGTAATAAAGAACAACAATGGAGCTATAACTCATGGAGTTCAAAGGATCGACACAAACCAGCTCGACAGTACGATCAGGAGGCACCCTCTGGTGTGGGTAAGCCTCCCATGTGGGAAAAGCAGTCAGCTAGCGGCCCATTTAAACCTCTTGGAAAAAAGCCAATTTGTTATCTCTGTGGAATAGAAGGCCATATAAAACTGCCCCCAAAATCCAGCCAAAATGACACAAATGTGCTTTGTGCCTCGCCCTCATATTGAGCATGTGCGTAAGGATGACCAGTCTATTAAGATGACACTCATAGAAGTTAATGGACAGATTATAAAGGCCTTGCTGGATTCTGGGAGTAGTCAGACTCTTGTACACCGGAAGTTTGTACCACCCAACATTATTAGCACAAGAGACACGATCCCAATCTGTTGTGTGCATGGAGATGAGAAAAGCTATTCAACAGCTGACATGTACATAAAAGTAGAGGGTCAAACTTTCCTCTTGAACATTGGGGTTGTTGATAACTTGCCTTATCCAGCGGTGCTGGGGCGAGATCTTCCAGTGCTTTTTGATTTGTTGGAGGGGAAGCAAAGCCAAACATGTAATGTTGTAGTTACGAGAGCACAGGCAAAATCACCAAATGAGCACTCTGAGACTCTTAGTGCTTTACCTTTTTTCAATCAGGAGCTTGACACAACATCCGGGAGACCGCGGAAAACTCGCAGACAGAAGAGGCAGGAAAAGTTCCAACACACAGTTGTGAACCCACCATCCAGCACTGAGCCAGATTTAACCTTACAGTTTCAAATGCCAGCCAATATCAAGGAAATGCAGAAAGCTGACCTATCCCTAGTTTCTCTTTTTCAGACGGCAAAGGAAAAAGAGCCAGGGGCTGAGCTGGACTTCAACGAAGACGAGTATGTTCTGCAAAATGGCATTCTCTACCGTCAGCAGGGGTCATCAGACAACCGCCATCCAGTGGCCTACATCAGCCGGAAACTGTTCCCCAGGGAGGTCAGATATTCAACCGTAGAAAAGGAGGCACTGGCTATCAAATGGGCCCTCGACTCTCTCCGGTATTACCTCCTGGGTAGAGAATTCACCCTGGAGACTGATCATAAATCGCTTCAGTGGATGGGAAGGATGAAGGATACCAATGGAAGGATTACCCGGTGGTACCTGGCACTGCAACCATTCCGCTTCAACATTCAGCACATCCCAGGCAAGGACGACGTCACAGCCGACTACCTCTCTCGCAGTTTCAGCGAGAGTCTTAAAGGGGGGGGGGGGGGGGAGTGTGTGATGGCCACAGCCACACAGGGTAAACCAACTACACTGCATCCTCATCTTCAGTAGTTTTGCTTTAGTGCAGCTACAATAAAACATGCCAATTAACACCACACATTTGCTTTAAATGGTAAACTCTTTATTTGATTGTAATCTGACATTATTTAAAACATTTTAGCACAGCTAACGCAAGTTTTTGTTTGTATGAATTACTTTCTTTGTCTCTTGAGTTACCATGTCCATTGGGGGAGGTTATTTCCTGGTTCAGCAAAGGGCGTGGCTGAGTAGGTAAGGCTCAGTATAATAATGCAAGGAGCCAATTGGGACAGATTGGGACAAACCACCTGCTTCCATGTCAAAAGGGGGATTTGGGTTTTGTCAGTGTCCTTTATGTATGATGTGACTATTAATAATTATCCCTTGGGTTCAACTTAGTTTGGCCAAGCCACTATATAGGTTCCTTGGTTTTTCATTGTAGCAGGTCAGTTTTGTTGAGTTAACACCCGTTATGTTTCTTTGAGGTATTTTCTGTTGACCTCTTTTATAGGCCTAGTTATTGTATGATGTTTTTTTGTGGACTTTTGGGTAAATAAAAACCCTAGTTTATTTAAACCACTGTGTCCGGTTGCCTTACTGCTTGGTCCCTGACACTCCCCAATGTATGTTGCAAATGAGATGAGATGAACCATCTTGTGACACTGATCAAGTGTTAGGCCAGTGGAGAAAAAATAAACAAACTTCCCTTAAGATTCAGTCACAATTATTTTATATTAAATAACTGCCACTGAATGCCCATTTTCTCATATGAAATCTTTCTCACTATATATTTATTTCACACACAAACCCCATGTCTGTACAGGTTTGACCTTTTCACTAATTAGACTGCTACTCATGGGTTAACAGTCTAACCCACATGGAAGGAATATATATGAACCTATATATTTTTAATATATGTCACATATATGTTTAACATATATGGGACATATCTGAAATTGGACCCCTACATATACTGTATGTCTCTGAACATATATATCCATATATGTAAATATATGGGTGCAGTGTATATGCACATATAGGTTTCACATATATGCACATATAGGTTTCACATATTGGTTTCACATATAGGTTGCACATATATGCGCATAATATAAGTTTAGCCTATATGTGCATATATGTTTATTTACACCTATGTTCAAGGTTTATACATAGCCTACCTACATAAAAAAATACAACACACAAAATGTATAAGTCATTAACATACATTTATTGTCAATAAATGTCAATTATTTTGTCTGCTTTTGGCGAGCCCTGAGCTCTGTCAGCTTGTTGTTGATGGCTGTACCCAGCTGGCCCTTCGTTGTGTGTGGCCACTTCTTCATTGTTGCCTCTACAGAGAAAAGAAAAGGACATAATGAGATGACAGTGTAAAAATGCTCCAAGTCTTCTACAGACTCCAAGCATTCCACTCCAAAGTTTTGCCAAACCACCTGGTGTAGTGTACACAAGCTCCCCTGTGAGTTTATTGGCAGATAAAGCCCAAAGCCTTTATTCAAACAGATGATCTATTTTTATTAGTGATTTGTTTCATATATCATTACTATTATTTTTGAATTATCTGAAAAGTCAGTGCATTTACCAAATCTGTCTAAGAAGCTGCTAAGTTTACACGTATTAGTTAGAATTAGGTAAAGATTGGCTTTTCAAAATAATGTTTTAAAAAAAAAATGACATCACATGAACTTCACTTGTATACAAACAACAGAGATCATCAGCACAGGTTGTTTACCAGAAGAGCAATAAGATATGCATTGCAATCAAGAACATTAATTAAAGACATGATATGGCACAAACACAGTACAAAGGGCATGGTCATTGATTAAGGGTGAAGATGCTGGTTATTTAACACTGCAGAGGAGAACAATTAATGTCATGGGGTTATTAACGACTACATATTCTATAACACAGAGGAAGCACACTAGCCCATAAAATGGGTTCTATTAGAAGAGAGCTGTGATCAAGAAGTGAGCAATTGAACATTTAGTGATCACCCTACAGTAGGTGCTAATCCGTGCAGATACCATTAATGGGTGTCCTCCTCACTTACCTGATGCTGATCCTGATCCTACCATTGATAGCTAATAAATAGTGAAACAGGGATGGTTAAAGTAGTCAACTCGAGGCATCTCTATTAACTTTTATTTTCCTTTCTAAATTCATTCGTTTTTACTCACCGATTATGGCCGCCTTTTGTCCTGGGTCCAGGGCTTCCAGCTGCTCCCCATCACCTCGCTTTGGCTTGCCACCTAAAGTAATATTTCATAATTATTATTTTGCTAATGAAAAGTGGGTAATCCTGCTGATCTGCAGCAGCTAATGTTTACATACTAATGGCCCACACTTTAGGCTAGAGTGGTTATCCAGGGACAAATGACACTCAAGGTTCCTTGGGGGTGTTCCAAATAGACCCATACACATTTGGTTTCCAATCATACACTCTGAGTTATGGGGGTCCTTGAAATGATAAAGTTTGAGAACCACTGTGCTAGAGTGTGGGACAATTGTAAAAAAAACATTACTCGTAAAATTGCAGCAGCGAAAACAGAGAGTAAGAAAATAGTTCAGTTTTTCCATTCTTAGGTGAATCAGTTTAGAAAGAAAAACACATGCCTTTCTTTATTAATGACAGGATTGATTTAAAGAGATTTTGAACAGTAGCTTTTTTTTTTTACTGTTGAGGATGCTCTGAAGCAGGGTTTCAAGGGGAAATGTGCCGAGGAGGAGAGTTCGCACCATTGCTGTGCCAGAGGTGGTATGGATGGATGCCTTCCACGCATCTCTTTTGCAAAAGACTCCTGACCCCTTCACAATTTCAATCTGAAAAATACATCACATATAAATGTATTAGTACGCCTACAACTTTCACAAATATATTTTATGGAATATCACAATTGATTATTAATTAACATTATACAAACTAACATAGTTTGTATAGATCAGTAGTAAATAGTTGTCTACTGCACAAGAATGATAAAGGCACTAAAGTAACAAATCACTGTCCTAAACTTGATCTAACATGGGCACGCACGGTAATACATCAGTTTTGCAGTTACCCATCAAAAATATAAACACTGTCCAGATAACATTTTCATGTAACCTATACCTTAAGAATATGCATCTACTTACTGTCTCTGGGGCTTCGGTTTTCTCTGGAGCTTCGGTTCTCTCTCCATGGATCTGGAAATTAAACAGTGACATGACAAAATGTATACGGTTAACTTTTACAGTGGTAATAACTGGGAAATATGGACACAAATAACCCTATATACGTTGTTTTATGTCAAATAGCAAATATATCCAATCTATATGTTTTCCCGCCTCCCGCCTTGAGAGCTTATAGATACATTTTTGACTTGTTACTTACTTTGTTGTTATTTCCACCATCACCACCACCATCATCATCGTCATCACCAGGCTGCTTCTTCTGAGGCTCGGCAGCTGCCACAGTATTTTGAGGCTTTTTACAAGAGAAGCAAGATGAATTAAAGGGGGATGAAATTATTTTGTAGTTAGCTTTCTATGACATGACTAATTTGTCCAAGGTTTTTGTTTATTGATTTGATTTCCATTATGATATAATACACATGTGAAAGCGGAGGTTCTTGGCCTGTTGGCAATGAACAATTTGGCACTGATGAGATTAGCCCTGGACAAACACACATTTGTAGACTATTGCCTCCTACAGAGTCACACCATCAAATATGCATCCTTAGAACAAGAACAATGTTACTCACCTGCAATTGTTTTGAGGTTGCTGCACACTTGTTAGAGAAGGAAGACAGTATGTTATAATTTTTGAACAATTAAAAATACAAAATCAGCCTAACATCATAAAAATCTCCTCCTCTGATTAAGTAACAAGTAAAATAAAGTGATACAAATAAGAGGAACTTACTCTTCCAAGCAAGCGAGGCAATGTCCTCCTTCATTTGAGGAATATCTAGTGTGGGGTTGTACAGAAGGGAACAAATAAAATCACACCAATTACAATCATCAGATCACCATAGCTGCAAGCAACTTGGATGCTATTTGCATCTAAGTTGTAACACAGTCCATTGACAGCACATTTACAAAACAGAAAAGTCCTATCCGATTGTATTAAACCAATATTGCAATACAATAATACTTACGCTTTATTATGAGGTCTTTCAAATGATCATTTTCATTTTTCAGGGCCAAGTGTGCATCCCTCAATTAGTGCTGTCAAAGTCTATGAAGCTGTCTAAGAAATCTATGAAAATGTTTAATTTACAACACAATTTTATACAATATGTAGTGGGTGTCCCTGCTTCTCCTCTCTCTCAGCCAAGGGGTCCTTGGTCTGAAAACGTTGCCTGGTTTACAGGCTTTTGTTCATTTAATTAATTACTAAAGCTAAATAAATATGGATAGCGTGTACATACTTGCAACCTTGATGATCCTGGCTTGATACACCGGCCACTGTCTATTAGCTCCCTTGCGTCCATGGCGCCATTCCACCAAAAAACTCCTCAGGAGTTTTTTCGTCGCCATTCAAGTAATTATCGGTCCCTTGTCACTACCTTCTGTCCACTCCACCAGGGCAAACGTGCACATGGTGACATTAATGTAATTTGTATGTTTGTTCTGTTGTGTTTTCCTGTATCCGCGAGCGGTTGGAATAAACAGGGGATGATGTCATGAATGCGCGCTCGTTGTGAGTGGCGCTTTTCTATGACGTTACATTCTGCAGCGAATGTCTCTATTATTCTCTAATAATATAAAAAACCGTTAACAATTAAAGGTAACATTTAGTGAAAACTTGTGGTTCAGATAATGTGTTTTATAGGGCTGTCAGTCGATTAAAAATATTTAATCGCGATTAATCGCATGATTGTCCATAGTTAATCGCGATTAATCGCAAATTAATCGCACATTTTTGATCTGTTCTAAATGTACCTTAGAGGAATATTTTTCAAGTTTTTAATACTCTTATCAACATATGAGTGGACAAATATGCTTTATGCTAATGTTTATTATCATTTGAACAATGACACATATTCTCATGAATATTAAACACAACAACCTCTGAACATTACAAATATTCGCCTCAATTCAACCTGGAACCTCTCTCATACAATACAAATGGTGTGTGTGTGTGTGTGGTGTGTGTGTGTGTGTGTGTGTGTGTGTGTGTGTGTGTGTGCGTGTGCGTGTGTGCGTGTGTGTGTGTGTGTGTGTGTGTGTGTGTGTGTGTGTGTGTGTGTGTGTGTGTGTGTGTGTGTGTGTTGGAGCTATGTGCAACTCCAGGCATATGCTCGAACGGGAGCTGCCTGGACGCTGCAATCATGTTGCGCGCACTATCCGTGCTGAGTGTGCTGACTTTTCGTACATTGTCCCACTGTCTGGCTACCTGCATAAAGTCAAGTGCTCGGCGCAGTTGTCGGCGAAATGTCGCTCCTCTGTTTTAATTTAAACAGCTCCTTATATCCGTTAGCGCAGCTAGCTAGCACCAGATGCTAACAACAACAATACACGTAAGGTCTCTCTCTCGCTCGCTCGGGCCACACATACACACACCCTCCCGGTCGTCCCAATAGCCAGTCGGTGCCTGCCGGTGAGCGTGGAAGTGTGGTCTGCTGGAAGCGGGCAGCAGGAGCGGGGCTGTCAGCATCAGCTTGTAGATGGCATTTTAAACTCGATGCGCTCTGAACTACGGGGCGGCCGAGGAAAAAAAAAATGTATGCGTTAATCGCGTTAAAATAATTAGTGGCGTTTACAATGTACAATGTACATGTACAATTATCAAATATTTAATAATTTACTAATCTTAAACTGATCAGCTGACGTCGAGCGGATATAAACATCCGGTTCCGGTCCTGGGTGAACTAAACTAAAAATGTTGCTTCATACAATAAAACATACCGTAATCAAACAATATTGTCTTTATACATTGAATTGTCTTGGGCAATCCGCAAACCTCAATCTGCATTGAATGGAAATAAGTACAATGATTAATTCATGTAGTTATATAGAACTTTGGAATAATATGCACATTACCACATTACCTTGCAAAGACCTATATGTAGGCATTCTGTATGACATATATGCAAAAAGACAGATATATGAGCATTATGTAGGAGAAATATGCAAATATATGAACCTGACTTGGCATATATGTGGAAATATATGAGCTATATAAGACACATATATCTCCTATTAATCCACATATATGCACATATATGAACATATATGAACCTGAATATGGCATATATGCAGCATATATTTGCCATATATTGGCATATATGTTCCTATACTTTCTTTCCGTGTGGGAATGACCACCATTGTTCAATAAAGGCTGGACCTTCAGTTGGTTATTGTCACACTGTTTGTTCAACAAAAACAGACATTACAAACAAGGCTCGCTTTATAGGATTTTTTTTGTTACTGTGTCTTATTCATTGAGATTCTTTGGTGAATTCTACTCATAATAAATGTTATGAGAACACGCTCATTATGGTGTGTAGAGCACAAGAATGTCCTAGAAAAAATACCCTTGAGGGTTAAAGCAAGTAAAAGCATATAGGGATTATACAAGTACCGTTGATTGCCTTTCATACGATGTTAAGCAGTGTCAGACTTGTGTTTAGCATATGTCAGCAGCATTGGGAACCCAGTTTGGATAATAACTGTTGTTTGAGTGTTAGTATAAAAGTGAAGTATCAAAAACCTCTGAAATCTCTTTTTGCATTTAAACTACCCTATCATTTCTCTACACTTCACTGCCACCTCAGTAAAATGAACCTGTACTGCAACCGACTAAAATAATGTCATCTTCTTCAGTTTATTAGTTCAATTAATCAAAATTTCTAGTGACACAATGTAAAAGTAACAGATGTAAGGGATTAATACTATCTATAGTAAGATGTATACAATTTAACAAGCAGTTCCCATATTTGTTTACATGTTGAGGAAATGAGATTCAGAAATCCAGTGGTGTTTTGTCTGTGCCTCCAAATGCTTATTTCTGCCTACGTACTTCCTGCCATGCGTCATGACATTTTTACAGGGGTGTGTGGTGAGAATTTGTTTCCTTGTTCTGTGTGAAAACACAAAGCAAAAGCTTCAGTAAGTGTGACCATGAAAAGCAAATGATGTTCCAGTCTGTAGTTGATAGATAGCATCTGCTTTGTAGTTGTTACCCAGCAGCAAAAAAGGACATGCCTGTACCTGCGAGGGATGATGATGACATTTGCATATTGTGTAATGTAGTTTGTGTTTTTGGGCCTAAAGTTGAACAATGTTCACAGTGTCTCTAAGCTCACCTTGATACCCCTTGCCTGCGAATACAGTGTCCGCATGTGTGCTTCTGCATGCTTTTGCATTTCACTTTGTCCAGTACATGACAGATGAATAATGTATGACATTCAGCTGTGTTTGCAGGTTGGCAACACCCATATAATCACAATGAGAAAAAAAGACAAAGACAGACAGGGGAGATTTATCCAACACAATTGTGTGAACCTTGCTAAAATTATTAGTTACTAATTACTAATTTTTAATGAAGATCCAAGATAATTAGTTCTGCCTCATGCAACGAAAGAACAAGTGCACACAGCTGTCGTTCTTCATGACACAGGAGGATTTTATCCTTGTTTTGTTATTCAGTGTGGCCTGGTGGCTTTGCTGCTGACACTGTCTGTATATTAACAACTAAAGTAATACAGTCTTATAATAGTTAAGCCTACCCAGGCTGGGCAAAAGGATTGAATGTAGCTCAGATGTTCACACGCTTGTTCACTGCATTGAAAAGCCTTTAATTGTCACATTCATCCAAAGTACTCATTTACAAGAACTAAATATATAGGATATATCTTAAAACCACATGCCAGCTAATGACAACACACGTTGCATGTGGTGCTTTGTGTGGTTGTTCCAATGTCAGCTTTGCTAAAATTTGAGAACAAAGAGAGATTTAAATAAACATAATTCAGTGTTGGCACAACCACCTGCCTAGGTAGAAGGAGAGAGGAGGACCATTTTGCTAAAGTGTAGTAATTACTGCAGAACTTGTTTGCTATTGGAATCCTCTGCTCCTGTTTAAATGCATGTAAACTAGGGGTCTACTGCGAAGTTATTATTAAATAATGAATAATAAAACATTACAGTGCAAACACATTTGTGCACTTTCAAAAATGAACATCCATTCAGATTCAGACAAACACTTATGTACTGGTACATATAATTATAAAGCAATCATTGCAAACAGAGCTTTCATGTGGACGAAAAGAAGTCTGAGTACATGAAGCACAGAAATGACAAAGAGATAGAAAAGGGCTATCATAAGTGAAGGATGGAAAAGGATACTGACAGATAAAAGGTAAAAAAAAAGTCATTTCATATTAATACTCTACATTAAGAGCCCATAGATGACTAATTAATCTGTTAAAAAATGTAGCGATTTGTGCTGCTGGCAGGCTAATGCAATGTAAAAGCTCTGACTGCGGGTATGAATGTGTACACCATAAGTTTTGGTACGCAGGGCTGTACATTTGAATAATTGATTTTTAGCTTTAAATAAAATTGTAAAACTTGGTTTGTAACGTAAAGTCAAAATTACATCTCTAACTGCATCAGCCTCAGCTGTACTCAAAGGTTGTCTGACAATGCAGTGTGTAATCATCTGAGCCAATGTGAAGTGTGGTGTGAACAATTGGAGAGTATTACTTTGACTGTGCAGTGACTCAGCTCACATTAAATCCTAGATAGAAGGGTTGCACTCTTAAATCTGGTTGGTCCCAGCTGGAGAGTTGCTGTCTGTCAGTCTGCTGACTGTCAAAACTCACAGCATATAAGGTATGACAATATGTCAGCCTGTGACCATACCCATACACTCTGCATGCAGCCATGGCCCTCTAGCAGAAGCATACCTGCCACATGTGTTTGTATTAGGAGAAACGTTAGGATTGTGAATGTGTCCATACTTGTTGATGGATTGCAAGTAGTGGTTCTCCACATAAGCAATGCCCACACCTTTCCACGTTCTACCTTACAACCTGTACCTATGTTTTATTCCGGTAAAGCACATATTGCAACATTATATTTGTTTTACGCTGTTATTTGCTTATCTTCACCCATCTAGATTATTTCCCAATCCCTCTCTGCCTTTTTTTGTCCCAATAGTTTGAGGTAAGCCTCTTAGAATAAATATTACCTGAAGGAATTTGAAATGTTTTTTTTATACTGCTTTTTGACTCTATCAGAACAAAAAGCTTTTGTTTACTTATTTATAGTTTCTATTTTGTTTCAGAGACGATTTGTGTAACAGGGCACATTGTGTTCTCTGTGCAGCTGAGCTCTGTTGTGATTCTTCAACAAAGCAGGTTCCACGTGATTCCATGTTTGCTTGGTACATATGTTTTCACTTGCACATTTCATGTCTAGTTTGATGTGACACTGCCATGTGGGCAGATTTTCATTAACGTATGCATTTGAATATGAATGTGTGTCTATGAACTGCCTCCACATACTCCAGTGTAAACTGACATGCGAGTGTGGAGAGAAATGAACAGATATATCAAATCCATAATTCATATACATTGGGGACATACTATGAAAATGTGTGTTTGATGAATTAAGTGAACAAATCTCTCTCTTTCTCCTTAACCTTTCTCTTTAACCTTGCTGACATGAGCTCATCAGGACTTGTGCTGTTAGGGTACTGAAATATTAAGATTTATTAGATTTTTTATGAATAAGTGGCCGTTAAAAAGTGTCGTACAATGACGAAAGAATATGAAAACAGCTTTCGCTATCAAAACCTTTGATGGACACTGTTATGGAGTCACACAGTGCAGAGTTCTCTGTTTCCATGGAGACCTATTGTGATCCCCAGCACCCACTATACTTGCAAACATTCCTCTAAAGCATTTTCTCCTCCAAGCAAACAACCTTATGAATAGTTGCCAAAACTGGCGTGAGGGGTCAAAGGTGATCTCCTCTTCAGTGATATCATGATGCTGCGCTCAAACAACATTACAGTTGTCTTTTAGCTGCCTGCCTGTGCAAACTGTGCCATCTCTCGTCCAGGTGATAAGGAATCTATGGAGGACTGAGCTAAATTTAGGTGCAGCAATATGTAGACCAGGTGTAATGCACATGGCCTACCTAGCCTGCTCTGTATTAATTCAGCTGCGTTGGACCTGATTAGACCTTTAGAGACGATGAAACAAAAGCCCACGTGCTTCATACAAGTGAATAATATCCTTCTGACTTACATTTGGTTGGCAGCAATGTCTGCTAGAGCCTTTTCTGTATACAAACATGCTAAAAGTGGCCTCTCTTATCTGTTAATATTATACAGAAAAAAACAAAGCGAGGGTTATAATAGATTTTTATTTAATTTAACAGTTTGTTCAACTATTTTTCAGATGTGAATTTACAGTTCAATAACATACCATATTGTGTAAATATCTTTCTAAGTGCTTTATGGCTCAGACACATTTCACCAAGTTTTATCCAATCTAAAGTCCATCAGCACAATAGAGGGGGACAATTAATTGTATTGCTTCCAAAAAAGGTGTTTCATGCTGTATTCAGGCAGTGCTCGAAACGATTCACAGTTGATAAAGACAATGCCAGATGGGTCCATTGCAATTACTTTTTTTGTATGCACATGCAAAAGCCTGCTAATTTATTTATATAATACAAAAAGGGAGCTTTGGGTTGTAGTCTATATTTCTGGCATGACCAACACTCTTACATTCACTTCAACTTCCCACCAAACCAGTATTTTCTCAATGTGCCACTTTCTTTTCCCCTTCAAACTTCCTACACCCTGTCTATTTTTGAGATACTCCTAATATTGCAGCAGAGTCGTGCTAATCAATAAATATTCCAAAGCATATTCCAAAGTAATGCTTGGATTGGCTTATGATTTCAATCAAAGAGGGATTGATTTTCTAATTTGCATTCTCTGAAAGGTGAACTATAATGTGTTGAATCTGAAAAAAAAAGTTTGTGCGGATATTCCCTACAGTTACCAAGCAGCAGTGTGGCACCTTATTATGCTGATTGCCAGTTGTGTGTGTGTGTGTGTGTGTGTGTGTGTGTGTGTGTGTGTGTGTGTGTGTGTGTGTGTGTGTGTGTGTGTGTGTGTGTGTGTGTGTGTGTGTGTGTGTGTGTGAGATGGAAATTGTTTGTCCATAACACACTTCTGGGTTAATTATGCATGAGAAGGTGATATTGGTGATCAGCATAAAAAAAGTAAACACCATATTTCATTTGCAAGACCCAATCATTATGCAATTTTTATGTGGAGAATAGTGCCATTGTGCCATAATAATTAAAGTCAAACGCTGGTTAAACTTTACCCGGGAGAATAAAACGATGAGAAAATTGGTATCTTTAAAGGCAAAATTACAATCCACTTCGCTTAACCTATTCAAACGACCTGGCCTATAATTTAAATTCAGAAATGCAAATGTGGCTTCTCCCTTATGCCTCTCTCCCATAGCGGACGGTGTCCCACACGGCCGGGGCGTGGTCTTTGAAAGGGGGTGGGGGCAGACAGCACGCTGCTAAGTTTTCAAACTGCCCAGGCAAACAAAAATGATTTGCCAAGCCGGAAGCAGGGAAATAACCTTGGAAGAAGAAAACACAGTGGACTGTTTCTGCCTGGGACCAGATCACATCATTTGTCAGACAGATTGTAATTAGTGTTGGAACTGACGAGGAAAGCAGCTTTTTTATGGCTGTTAAGATATCTTGCAATTTTGTTGTGCTTTGAATTAGGACACACTGGCTCAGGTGTATTGGTAGTACAATTAAGAACCCAGTGTTAGGGTTTAGAGTGCGCATTGATTAATCTCATGTATTGTGTCAGAGCACAAAGCCTTGTCTGATTCATCTAGAGCGCCCGCCCATTGGGCTTTCTGCGGAGCGATAGTGGGAGATTGATTATAGTCTCCGGGATTTGCCGTGGAGAAAGCCAGAGCCTGATAGGACTGAAATTTGCTCTCCCATCAACGAAGGGGAGGAAAATCATAGCAAGGACTTATTCCAGCTTGCCTCCACACCGGCAGCACTCTCTCAGATCCCCTGTACACGTTGTAGTCTCTTGTCTAGTCAGGTTGTGCAAATACGCACAAGTCACGCTGGACTTTCGTCTTTTATTTCCGAGGGGGCTGCGCGTGTGAATCGCCTCCGCAGTCTCGGATGCGTAGTAAACCGGGAGTGGGTTGGGTCGCCCAGGCGCCTGCCATACGCACAAGTCGTCAGTGATAAAAAGGAAGATAGGTGAGGGGGAAGCTTCACCCCAGGTTTTTTTCCCCTTTAAATCAGGAGGACACCGGAGAGGTGAGTCGGACGCTGACAACCCGACGGACTAACTGGCTGTGGATTTGACTCACAAGCCCCAGCCGTGTTTGTCATCCGGGATTCGTAGATCTTATTTACGATTCAGGACCAGCGGTTAACCACACTGTCAAACCCGACCAGACACCCCCTTCCTCATCTGAAGGGAATATTACAAGTGGATCTGCGGGGCAACAAACAATGGCAACCGGTGCGCTCCTTTTTGCCTGTGCGCTGCTTGGTAAGTAATCTAAAGAAGCTTTCAGTCTTCATCTCCACTGTGAATTTCCACTCTCTGCTAGATAAAAGAGGCACACCTGTATGACAAATGTAGGCTACTGTTCTATTCAGTTGGGGGGATCAACTAACCTACTAGTCATCATCGTGAGTCAGGTGGAAGTAGGCTACAATAATCACTGCAATAATGGTGTGTGTGTGTGTGTGTGTGTGTGTGTGTGTGTGTGGTGTGTGTGTGTGTGTGTGTGTGTGTGTGTGTGTGTGTGTGTGTGTGTGTGTGTGTGTGTGTGTGTGTGTGTGTGTGTGTGTGTGTGTGTGTGTGTGTGTGTGTGTGTGTGTGTGTGTGTGTGTGTGTGTGTGTGTGTGTGTGTGTGTGTGTGTGTGTGGAACTAGGTTAATGTGATATTTGGACTTCCAGTCACACAGATTAACCCTATACAGTCTGACCTCCTGTGTTCATGATCTGTTCTTATGGACAACCTGCTATTGCCTGTAGTCAAATAGTGCAGTCATCCACACATAAAGTGTATTCACACACCTCCAATACTGATTATGTATACACTCGCATCATAGACACTCCTGGGTCACGCATAACCAATACCCCCAGGCTATGAAGTCATCCAGTGGGTATGAAGACACTCAGTACTAGTTGTTGTACAGTAATCCCTCGGCGTAAATCCACTGTGTGTTCTGTTCTCACACATTTGTAACTCACCTGCAATTTATTGGCTTTCACAGAAAATGCGAGTTCAAGCATGTTGCCCCCAGCCTATTACACACACATAAACACTCATACAGGCATGATTGCTGACACACTCATAAGCACAGTACATCCTGTGAACTGTCCCAAACAAACACCAGATGGCCTTTCTGTTCCTGGATGGGGAGGCCTAGTGCTGACGGGGGACAGAGAAGGGGGGCGTGAGTGGGAGTGGAAGTCAGCCCACTGGAGGCCCCCACTTGGCCAAGAGGATTACCAGTCTGTGTCTTGCCTCACGTTCCCTTTCCCCACATCAGAATTCACTCTCACTGGGACCGGGGGCTGTAAATGTGTTTTCCCGAATAAAACGTGAGGTGCATTGTTCCATGTACAGTAGATAAGAGTGCACACACTAACAATTCAGACCTAATCTCCGTGTAGGCTGGAAAACGGAGGGTTTTCATATTACATAATGACCATGAGTCATGTGGTTAAGCGGGATGCAGTTTGAGGTGGTGAAGGACATTTCATGTGTTAGAAAAGAGTGTTTTTATGTGGAGTGTGTGGATCACTGGCACACACCACAAGAGGACTCAGGATACTTTCTAATGCTGTTATGACATAGCATTATTGGTGATGCATTAGGCTGGCAGGCAATTCTCCTTTATGTGATATGCTGCAAAGGAATCCTCCAGAGCCGACAAATTAGTGGATTGACAGAAAATATATTGGCAATTTCTTTGATAATGAAGTCGTTATGGAAGGCACGATGACAACATGTTCTGGCTCTGTGGCTTCCCAAATCAAGTCTCTCATGGTAGTTCACTGACTTTGCTTGGGGCTGTTGCTCAGACAGAACAAGACTTCTGAAGACATCACATTGTGCTCGGGGACCTTGTTATGGATGTTTCGCATACAGCAGAATGTCCATTTGCCATCAACACACCAAAACCATTAAATCACAATGGCAAAAGGCTGATCTGACTAGAGAGCATTTACCGATTTAAAGTGTCTTATGGAAGGACACACAATCCAATAATGCATATCAATTGTTTATCCCACTCTTAGTGTTTACGTACAAGCAGCTGTGTCAATGACATGTGCTTGGGTCTTTCATTTGTCAGATTCTGCCTTCATGAATCGGCTGGCACATGCATTTGTTCAGAAGGAAGAATAAAATAAGGGTGGATGACAGCTGTATCATCCATCCATCCATCTTCTCCCGCTTATCCGTGGTCGGGTCGCGGGGGTAGCAGTTCCAGCAGAGAGCCCCAAACTTTCTTTTCCCTGGCGACATCAACCAGCTCTGACTGGGGGATCCCAAGGCCCTCCCAGGCCAGAGATATAATCCCTCCACCTGGTCCTAGGTCTACCCCTTGGTCTCTTCCCAGCTGGACGTGCCTGGAACACCTCCCTAGGGAGGCGCCCAGGTGGCATCCTAACTAGGTGCCCGAACCACCTCAACTGGCTCCTTTCGACACGAAGGAGGAGCAGCTGTATCGGTCATTGTTAAACCCAGAGGTGCTTCGTTTTTTGGCATGCAAATCCGATATTGGGGTTATATCTGCTGCTGACTTTGCAACCAGGTGTTAGTGGGTGCGCGTGCATGCTTATTTGTGGCACCGGCGTATATGATATAAAGAATATAAAAGAGTTGCCTGAAGGAAGGAATGTTTATTAGCCACCCCCACGCCCGCAGAGTGAAAAAGATGCTTGTGTGGTGCTTTTTGGGGGGATTGCTACTGTTTTTGTGAGAGTGAGTTTGAAACGGGGTGCCAATCTAAAGTACCCAAGACGTCCCAGTGTATATAACTAAATTGAAATGTAACATGTGCAAGGATGGCTGGTTTAACTGTGAAATGCCTGAGTGGTTTCGATTTACTGGGCTGACAGGAGAGCAGCCTCCAGGTGCCTGGGTTCAGATGAGCTGCCACTGGTCCGGTTTATAAGCTGGTCTCAGAGCAGATTTGTACAGAGAAGATTTGAAAGCTTATGGCTAACAAGATGCACATTCTACCACCCTCAGTTGTTTTCGTATTTGTCATGATGTCATGTTTTATATACATCTCGATTTTCTCTGCCTACTAAGTAAACCAGGTGCTGTTTTCACCCTGTTCACACATATCTGAACTCGTTATGAATGCATTTGCGAAACCTTTGTCAGATGGTTGGTTGTGAGTATAGGAAAGATGTTATAAATAATTCATGCAGGGTGGCAAAACTGGGGTGTGTCCTTTGTATTCAAATCTAATATATAACCAATATACACAGAATCATGCTGACAGTTGCATCTTCATGTCATAATTTAGCTTAAAATCAAACTCCTCTGTAACAGTAAAAGAAAAATACTTTTTTCTTCCATGCATTACTTTTCATTAATTTTGTAGCGTATGAAAATATTTCGGCAGGTTTTAAACATGCATCCTGCCAGCATTAATTTATTATTTATTATTGTGATGGAAATCACACCAGACTTTTCAAATCAATATGTAGTTAATCTGCGTTTCCACACAATAATAATAATAATATAAATGTATTGGAATAAAAAGAATACACTGCTGGCTTGCACAGTTTGATGTTATACACAGTTCAAGACTCCATACAGACATAGATGAAGACCAATGTTTTAATCACTTTTGAAAGCACCTTATTTCTCCCTCATGCTCCTTCATTATATATCTGTCTCCCTGTGCTTTCAGTCATCCTTATCTTATAGTGACATGATTGAAGATATTTTTGATCAGTGGTTTCAAGTCAGAAGAGGTGCTGAAACAATAGCCTGTTATCCTGGCTCATCACAGTGCTATTGAGTGGAAAGTTTTAAGAAGCTGAAGTAACACCATCAAACTTCAAAACATCTGTCCCTCTATAATTCCCAATCAAACAACTAGAAGGTACTCAAGAATTCATGTCCTTTATAGGCGTAACTATGGTGGATTCATCTTTCCAAACGTTTGTGCTGTAGAAAAAAGGGTAGCACTTATAGCCACTCGAGTATATATTTGATTGTCCATGTAGTGCTGTGACAATTCACACACTTGAAAGTTAGAGAGACCCATTTTATTTGTCCAAGTTTCTCATGGAAATGTGTGCATTTAGTTTTGTGAAGTCTAATCAACAGCGAAAGCAAACTGGGACATGGAAGAGCCAATGAAATGAACCTCACTTATTTCTGTCTAGTCTTTGGTTACCATGTTAAAGGAAGCTTCCTTGTTTGCATATAGATACAAGTAACTATCTATTTAAAGCTGAACAGGATAACATATTATCTTTATATGGTCATGGGAAAGCTGAGGTCATCTCACAGGGATTCAAAGTTTGCATTGCCACACCCCAGCCTCTCCACTGTCCAAAATAGGAATGCCAGATGGAGGCTCCCACCCAGAAATGACAGGGATGTTAGCTTGTGTGGTCGAGCGAATGCGTCTTCTTGCTCTGCATCTTCACTCAGCTGTTGCTACATTAGGAATGCTTTCCATGTGTTGCATCTCTCAGCTGACATAACAGCGAGTGCAGTCTAGACAGTGAGGAAAAGTGCCATAACTCACTGCCTATCTGTTTGTATAGCTGATGTCGTGCTATTTATATATATCCTACAGAAAAGTTTGGCGTGCGATTGTCCCAAGTGTTGTCACTTATTATTTGAGTCTGTTGTTACATCCTGAAACAGAGCACCTACTCTGTCAGGGAAAACACAGGTTTATGCAGCTGTCTGATTGCAGTGCCGTTTCCTCCCCTTGTTATTTGCTGTGCCTGCTACATTTTGCAAGTTTGTTTGCATCAGAAGCACTACTATAACCACGTACTTGTGTATAGTATACTCATGACAAGATGCCTTTTGTGCTATTGTTTTTTCACATCACAACATTGTTGACTCAACTGACAGAAAACAAAGGATAGAGAATCAGAAACAAGACTGTCAGCGTGGCTATCATCCACCAACTGTGGTAGGTTTCAGTACATATTTGTTTAAAGGATGGGTAATAAAAACGCAGGCCAGTGTAAGGACTGACATGTCCTATTGGCAGTGGATCAATACAACTGAATGATGAGTATGCGCTTGTACTTGTGGACTTTGGAGCATCAGGTGCCCCCAAAGTAAAGTCAAATACTTGTAACTAGTGTCTACTATTCACAGGACAAGTAATTGCCTTGTCGTTCAGACTTCACAGTCGGCTACAGAAATTCACACCCAACTACCACTGCAGTTTTACTCCAACCCACTTGCTGTTATCAGGTTTCCTCCTTTTTCCGGGCTCGTAAATGTGAAAAGTTAGTTTAAAAAAATAAAGTAACCTTTCCTCCAATGGAGCTTTCATAAGAGATCAAGGACACTTTAAGATTGTAATGACTTTATTGCTAGCATCAGAATCTCAGAAAGTTAGTTTTGAATAATCACCACTAGTCTTCTCATGCGGTGTCTTCTTTTTTTAATGATGATCCTCCCCCGTGACCCAGATCTCTCTCCGATCCACATGGGCAGATGAGTGACTGTAAAGTGCTACACACTTCTCGGGGGAGACTTCCTGCCTGCCACGATGATTCAGGAAAGTTGGAGCAGAGGCAGCGTCTGCTTTGTGTCTGATTTGGACTCAGCAGCAGCACTTCTGGTTTACTGCTGGACCGTCCCACATCACGACTACCTGCGATATAGTGGCTGTTTCTTCACACTTGGTCACGCCTGAGATCGTATCTCATGTTTTGTGATAACAACCAAACAACAACCCTTTAGCCATTCAGTTTGTAACCCGTTTGTGTTCTCTTGGGCTGATTTGCATGTAACTATGCCTCTCACTCAAACAGTGCTCCGGCTACCTCCTCCTGCACCGCCTCCTCCAGTGAGTAGCCCCTGACCTCCCTCCCCCACCATCTTCTAAACAATGCTATGCCCATCCCACCTCCTCTTCAAAGAGCTTTAATTAGAAACGGCCTAAAGCGTGATCCAAACCAGATATTTTCAACGTCATTACAGTGTCGGATGAAGAATCTCTGTTTCGCAGCCACATCTACCTTGGGCTGTTTACGAGCACCTTCTTTGCCCAGTTAAAAGACTAACCCACCCCCCATTCCCCTTGGGATTTAGTCTGCTCCTCCCCCCTCTGCTGTGCTGTGCAGAGAGTGATGAAGACTGGCCGGCGAGAGAATTCCACTTTACTCCTCCAAACACACTCACACACACACACTCGCTCACACACACACACCACACACAACACACACACACACACACACACACACACACACACACACACACACACACACACACACACACACACACACACACACACACACACACACACACACACACACACACGCGCACATCAGCACCCTCAGCACTCTGAGCTGCTATCCTGCGGTGAAGCCACAGACCCCTAGCCTCCACCAGAAGAGCTCCTATGCTGCTGAGAAACACACCAGTCAGTGTAACTATGGTGACCTCTCCCACAACGCTGATCCATATTCAGTGGCACGCGCTCAGCTTGATGTGCACGTGCAAATGTGTCGGTGCACATAATTACATTTTATTTCATTTCTAAATGCATGTCCCCCCACTTAAAAAAGAAAAGAAAAAGAAAGTACATAATAAATCTCATTAAGAGCACTTCACTTACTTTGCCATTTTGTTCTCGTAATGTGCTTCTTTTCTACTTAACACCTAAGACCAAAGAGATGCATGTGTGTGTTTGTGCCTGATTGCTTATGCATAAATGCATGAATTTACAAGCGCATGTTTTTTACTGCCTGAGAGGCACAATGAGTGACAATGGCAGAAAAAGTCTGTTTGAAGAAGACTAATTAATAGTTAATTAGTTTCCTTTCCAATCTGCAGCTTAATGTGCAAACGTGGGAACTGATGAAAGCTGCCAGTCATACAAAAAGTAACCACTGGACATGAAATAGATGCAGCTGTCGAGCTTAATTGTGCACAAGCACAAGATGGATAATGACCGAAGATAACTGAGTTTTTTTATGTACTCACGTTCTTTTTATAACAATTAACACAAACAATCAGACTGTGCTGTAACAGTTGAGGGAACTTTCATTTGTTGTGTCGGGAGATTTGAAACACACACGCTTTGTCATGCAGACAGGGTGGGGGATATGGGTGGGTGGGGGGGTGTGTGTGTGTGAGAGGGCCGGGTTTGGGATGGGCTGGGCAGATGAGGTTAATGGGGTAGCAGGTGTCCATACAGTTAATGGAGTTGGCAAAGGGAGTAGATTGAGCCACTCAAAGAGATGTGTGTGTGTGCGTGTGTGTTTGCGTGTCTGTCTGTGTGTGTGTGTGGATGTGTGTGTGTGTGTGTGTGTGTGATAATATGAATGAACCACATTGACAACTTGCCTCTGTCCCCTGTCTTGACTCCATTGTCTCCCACACTGTATACACTGAAGGAAACAGTAGGTGGGATAATGGTGTTTTGCTTTATGAAAGAATGATTGGCACTTCTAACTACTAACCTCAACGCTTCTCTGTCTCACACAGACGGTCCTGCCACATCTTATAAGCATCACATCTACTAATTGTAACCATCTGTCACCCTAAATGTTTAGCAAGCTTCTAATGACCCACTGAATTGTAGATTTAAAAATAAAGTATGCAAAATACATAGTTACAAATGATAAATAATATATATATTCTTCGTTTTAATGAGATGATATGGAACGCAGGTTTGAGAAGTTGTGATTACTTCCTACATGTAGTACTTTTTTCTTTCTGAGGAGCTGTTGATTCATTGCTCACTTTGTTACTGCTGGGTTGAGACATCATACTGTAAAGTAAAGTAAAGTATAGCAAGCCTTATTTTAGTATGAATAACTGATGCAGTTTATTTGTGTGTGTCTGTTTGCGACCTGCTATTGCTCAGCCTTATGACTGTAAGTGCAAACATGAGTTGATCTCAAACACAATATGTAATGCTGTGTTTTTTTTGGACAGATGCAAAATAAAAGCAAGAGAGACTTTGCTAGATCGCTGCGGTTTATCATAGTCTTGCTAGCTGCTTCTGTGTTTTGAATTATTTATTAATAATAGCGTTGGTAAGAAGTGTCTTCAAGTAAAGACATTTTTTACGCTTTCATTTTATTCATATGTCGCTGTCGCTCTGTCGTTATGTAGGGGTGATTTGGTTCTTCTCCGCTCAGGCTGTTGCCTCTGCTGTTGCCTCTTGCTGCACTGACGCAAAGCTTAGTAACAGAGTCATGTAATCATTCTCTAATAACGTTTAAAGGTAATCATGTTCATGTTCCCTCACCTACACGTTGTGGGACAGAGATATAGCATTTTAATAAACAGTATATTTAATGGATGAAGTATGTAGTTGCGCGTCACTGATGAGTTATTTCATTGAAATGGCTTGAAAATGTTATTTAAAAGGTTAGGAAGAGTCACTGCATGCGGATTATGTGTTTGAAATCATCAGAGATTAAACAATAAAACTTGAGAGCTGTTTTCCTGCGTGGTCAAACAGGAAGGCGAAGCAGCTGAGGGTGTAGGAGGGAGGATGAAGAGGCAGCTGTTCAACAGAAAGAATGGATCATTATCTGCTCCTTGTTGTTGACACATCGACATGCACTACCGGCATAGAAAACGGATAGGAGAACATATGAATCAGCCCATTTCTGCTATAGGCAAGCATCATCCCTCTTACTTACATTTCAAATGTGGTGGCCACAGACACCTGCGGTGTACGTTAACACATTAAAACAGATGTAGGATTTAGCATTAAAACCCCCTATTGCTTTTATCCTGGTTTCACCAGCTGTTATGAGCAAAAGCGCAGGTGGGGTCATGACTGTTGTAGCCCAGGGGGCCAATAAATTAAGACTAGTTAGCATAGTCGAGCAAAAGACAGCATGACCCAGGTGTGAAAGAGCAGGAATCCATGTTAAGAGCTGTAGACATTGATATGAATCACCAAAATGACAAGTTGATAGACATTAAATGGCACAGGACTGAAAGCAAAACACATCCATTTCTCATGTTTTCTCATCTCATTTGTCACTGTAAGGTTGCCAGGCAAACGGCACAGCAGAGACATCAGAAAGTTACCGCTCGAAGCCAAGAAAAAGTCCAGCAAATAAGCACACGCACGCACGCACACGCACACAGTCGGGATAAGTCTTCTCTTCTAACTCTCGGCAAGAAAGAGAATAAGTGGATTTCCCAAACTAGCGAACTTTGTAAAAACACCTCTGTCCCAGTTCCGAAAAAGAGGGAGAGAACAGAACTATGCAACATAAAGCATTTGCATGTAAACTCTTTGCAATCCAGTTGAGAGGCTTTCTCTGAGACGGAGCATACATGTGTAGTACACTCCTGTACCATACATGAGTAGTTCTGTTTGTTATTCTCTCTTTGCCCTCTGGCTGCTTTCTAAAGCTATGAAATGTATGATGGGTAGTCCTCTCTCATACTGCTGGCTTATAAAAACTCCCGTAGCGATTTTCCCCTCCATGTAACGGTTCTTATCTGGTAAGCCCTGCATATACCCGTAACATCACCTGGCTCTCTGTACTTGAGCTATAAAAATATAAAATAGTGACAGTATATCTACTTCGTCTTCCCACTCTCTGAACGCTCCTGCACTCTCTTGTTCTTAGAGCTGTGCGGATGTAATGGGCAGTTGTTGTAAATGTTTGTCAGCTGTTAGCTCGGCCCGGCTGCCGGCCCGTCTGTCTGGCTCTCTAATGGAAGTTAGAACCATCTCGTTCTCGCTGTGTTGCTCCATGTCAGACCCTCAAACACGGAGCATCACACCTGTTTCCCCGCTGACAGGCTTCCAGCAGCTAACACATTCTGCCCTGCCTTGAACAGTGAAATCATTTAGCTTTTTCTTCAGCGCCAAAAATAAATAAAAATGCACACTCAATCATTTGTCTTTAAAACAGCTCACTTAATAACTCGACAGTGAATATGGAAGTTGTTGAAGTATTTGAAGCCGGCTAAAGGGTCAGAGTTTGTTAATGACAGCCCCTGCTACACTGATTTCTACAGTCTGACGCAGACGATGATTATCCCCGCGGGAAGGAAGAGGAGGGAAAAAGAAAAGAGAGAATGAGGCCTGAATTGTCATTTTTGGCCAGAGCCCATTTCTCAAAGTTCCAAGCATAAAGAAAAAGTGGTGGGAAGAAAGAGTCGGAATTCTCATCACTCCATTACATGGTTTAAGATGTACAATGAGCGAGTTGCCAAATATTCAGTGTATTGCTCAAGGATAAAGGGTGTTTATTCACAGCATCAGCACACATTCTCTGTTACATTTCAAATGAAAGAAAAGGAAATTATAATCTAGCAAGGTCCAATATAATATAGCACAATACAGGTTTATTTTTTGCACGATTTCAGGCAACATTCCTATTGCACCCGGTTTCATCTTTCTCCCTCCAGTTTTCCCTCATCTTGGAATCTCCCCGTCTCCCTCATACTCTCTCTCTCTGGTAATGATGTTAACAGGGTTGAATGCTTTTGGGGGCCTAGAGGGAGAAAAGAAAAGAGTGATTTTGGAGAATGGTTAACCAGGGCCTAGATGTGCGGAGAGGGAAATACTCTTTTGTATTTCATCTTCCTCCAGCATTTAGCTTTCTCAGTCCAACACGTATGTACATCATATAAGTCAGTGGCTTGTATATTCACTTAGTTCTGTGCATTTTAGTAGTGTAGCCCCCTGGCGCCAGCTGTCGTGTTCTCTTTAGCTTCCTTCTTGTACCTCTCTTTCCTCTCTTCTCACCATGCAATCCTTTCCTTTGCTCATCACCACCTCGCAGAATAGAAATCTTCACAAGATGTCAGATCTGTGGGATGTGCCTGAACTTCCTTTGGGGAGATAGGACATTGACTGAGTCTATTTTCTTTTAGTGTCTTGCAAGCATGTTCATAATTAATTCATATTTCACTTGCTGGAGATGCTTCAGCTGACCCGCTCTTAAACTTTCCCCCAAAAAGTTTTTGTATAAAGGTTTGAGGGAGAGAACTTGCTTTTAAACATGTTTTATTTTTAAGCCCCTAAAAATGTGGTTTCCAAATGGTTGACCTGCCAACCATTTGACATCACACCAACCACAATCTTGATTGGAAGATGCATGGCTTTGCCTTTTTCCAAAAGTGTGCCCGGTTCAAGAACAATCCAGAATAAATCACAATAATGCGAAATAATCCAAACTATTTTCACTTAAGTATTGACCGTTGTGTTTTATGCACACCAAAGCACTTGCAGTGAGAAGATGATTGCAAAACAATTCTTTATAGCTTTTTAAAGGAGACGTGTCTTTTAGCACAAGGCAGAGCAGTGCCATGATCTCTGAGGAGATGAGATCAGTAATTGGCCACTTCTGTAAATGTTGATTCTACCAAATAATTTGCCAAACATAAATCAATGCTTTTATTCTCTTTGAATGACTAGTTAATATGCATGTAAAATAGGTCTAGGTAATGCTTTTCTTTCCTTCAGTGCGATTGTGTTTGTGAACGAGCTGCAGACACAAACCAGCAGGAGTAATCTAAAGCATCACATTTTCTTCTTATCCTGTTATTACTAATATCAGAACGCAAAGACTTACTTTTGGTAGTACTGATATTTGAGGACTTAAAACCTTATGCAGTGCTCTTCGCTGGTAGGAAATCCTTGGTGTCTTCTGTACTTGCCTGGACATGTACAGTATGTGTGTGTCATTAGAAATCAGAGCAAAGTGAGAAGAGATGATTGACAGCCTCACTATTCACATTAACACATTTCCACCCTGCTGTGAAGGTCTTCCTATACTTAAACCCAGAAGTGGTTTTATTACACACCTTTCTTGGTGTGTAATTATTATGTCTCACAGGAGAGTGATGTTGTGACTAGTAGTCCTGAAGACTAGTGGCCTTCCTACTGTTTCCACGGAGAATAAGACACTGGCCACAAATGATTGGATTAGCAATGAACCCCCCCTCCATTTAGCATAATCCTCTTTCCAGTTTTTGGTGTGTGTGTCTGTACGAGCGTGTGTGTTTGGAGTCATCTACTCCCATAGCTCCGGATGCTCCAGCAGACAAACAGCAAGGTCAGTTATAGAGTTGTTCCGTAGTCATTCACCATTATGTGACAGTGGACGTCTCCTGTGTCCAGGCAATGAGCTGTGTGGGAAGGGACTGGCAGCATGAGATGAGACACCAGGAAAGCCAGGTTGGGGTGGGGGGAAGGGGGGGGCGTGAGGAGGAGTGGGCTAGAAAGATCCGTGGTATGCAGAGATGGAGATGAGGGTTAATAATAGAAAATCCGAGGCCTTGTTGAGCAAATATGGGCACTCTACGATTGAGGCAGCGCAGCCAGAGGTGCAGAAGTGGGGGAAGTTGCGGGCACGGGATTATTCTGGAAGGGTTGGTGGAATAGAGTGATCAGTTGAAGGTCTGCAGGGTTTGGTATGTCATTGTCAGCCTTTCTAAACAGCCTGCGGAGCGATGGGCACTTTGAAGTTTCACAGAGCTGCTTAAATCCTGCCTGAAAAGATGCAGAGAACTGTGAGGCAAAGAGAAGAGACAGGAGTATACAGAGAGGATTGATGATCGGTGAAACATGCAGGAAGGCAGTGAGAGTAATCAGAAGCGAGGAGACAGCTTGTTTCAGGAGGATGACAGCACACAGACATGGGGAGGAAAGCTTTTAATGCACCAACACAGTATGAGTATGGTATTTTTGAGTAATATTTTTTCTAGCAATTCCATATGAGTAGCTGCAACCTAAGAAGCAGTGATGCAGCGGGACAGCTCCGAGCTGGATGTGGGCAGACCGGGCGCCGCCAGATTAGCACACTGACATCACAGTGAAGAAAGTCTGAGTCAGAATACAGATTTCGTCGGCACACTTTGCCACAGACTTTGTCAATTTCAGTTTTTAAGTCCAGAGAATGTTGTTCCTTGCCCTCTGTAGAAGGATTTACTATGTTAACGGACTTATAAATCCCTTAGACCATAGGTTTTGCAGGTAAAAAAAAATAAACAAATTGATTAAAACAATAACAATGTCTAAAATAGTTGTGTAAAAGGCATCAGAATATGTTTTGTATAATTTAATGAAACTAGGAAATGGATTTAACAAGTACATAATTATTAAATATGAATTCAGATCATTCTTATCTTTGTTTATTATTTCAAACTTCATTTAGAGTTCCTATTATTTTTTTATATGCAAATTTCCGTCGCAGTTTAGAGAAACATTACACTAAAACATTATGACAATATCTCTGCTGTCACTCAAATGAAGCCTTTTTACATTTTCTCTTAAAAACAACATTGTATCTAAATGTTGACATTGCAGCAAATTTAAAAAATGTTGTATCCTGGTTAATCCTGTGGGGGTCTATTAGGAGAAATCAAGCCATAGAGAATGATTACATTAATGAGTTTCACCTTGGGATGGTACTGCGAATTGTAAGAGCGGAATGTGTCTAAAAAAAGCAAGATATACACCAAGGACTCTAAATACAGGAAGGAAATAAAAGGCATGATCCACAGACACTCAGTTATGTCTGATTATGCATAGACTCACACATATAGGCTTATGTGGACGCATAGTGAATAAAGGAGGGGTTTGTGTAAGAGAATGTAACTTATTAAAGGAGAGAGGCTGTTGAAGTTAAAAAGCTGTTCCGGTGAATTATTAATGCCAGCTATTTTGCCCTCAGACACAGAATCACACAGACTTTCTCTCAAACACACACACAAACGCATGCACACACACAGAAACACAGCTGCAATCCCCAGTTGCCTCTGCAGACAGGAAACGCTGCGCTTGTCGCTCTGTCTGGTTTTTGGGGGGGGGGGGGGGTTGTTATGTGTAAGTGCTCTGTTGTCTCTGGCCCCAATGAGAGAGATGTTTGTAGTTGTTCTCTGAATGGAGAATAGTGTTTGGTGTGTGTTCATGCAAGGGGTAGAAGCAAGATTCACATATGCTGTCAACCTAAATATAGGCTACAAAGCATCATAAAGCGGAGTAATCATCACCAGGGGTTTGCCTTTTGAGTTAGCTCTTAGTTTCATACAACCCTCACTACTTGTCTCATGTTTCACTCCAATAACTTAATGCTTTGTAGATGAGAACATGTGCGGACAACCGCATATTTAATTTGTATTCCTCTTCAGCATGAAATCTGCAAAAACAAAATGTTGAATGTTATCCTTTTTAGATTCTTATGCTCTTAGTTTTTTATTGGCGAAATGCAAATAATACAAATAAATCCCTGTTGGTAAAAAGAGATCCTCATAAATCCCCATCCTCATAATCCTAAGAGTAACAACCAGGGAGCAAATGAGGGTATTTGGACGGTGAGGTATTTTAATAATAAGCGTGTAAAAAAATGTGGGGTAGCAGTTTTGACATCTGACAAAGCAGCATTCATTTATATAATTGAACTGCACTTGGCGATCGTTCTTGGTTAAAAAAAGAATGTCTAGATTTAATTGATGACATTTTTTATTACGATCTTTTATAGAATTGTGCTCGCTGCTGGATTGACCAATGAATGTAATGGAAATTATATAATTCACTGTTGGAATTTTTGTTGAGACATTTACACGGATACCTATATCGGTCACCGTGTTATTATTCATAATTATCCATGCATCAGACCAAACCGTAATTACTATCTACTTAAAATGCATGTACTGTACTTGGTGAAGCTAGACACACTCAACATGCCGTGCTGACTTGCGTTTCTGCCGCTCACACTGACCTCTCTTCTCGCTCCCAGATGGCCGCCTCTCACCTCCAGTGTAATGTAGCAGCAGTGTTGTCCGTGAGGTGAAGGGTTAACGTGTGAGTGCGTGTAATAGCATTGAGTGTGATTGGATGACAGCTGTTTAAGAGCGGCTGTGAATATTTAAAGTGGCTACTTGTGTTCAAAAAATGTGTGCATTCATGTGATTGTGTATCTGTGCACACTTCCACCTCAGTGAGTGCTCTCCAGAATGCTCAGCTGCACCCGTCACGCTGTTTCTGTGTTTCCTGGGAGATGTAAGGTGCATAAAGTCGGCAAATGTTAAATATTTAAACTGCAGTTTTGTAACCATTGTTCTCTCTCTTCTTGTTTCCCTCCTCTCACATCACCTCCATCTGCAGCTGGTGTTGCTGTGGCTCAGAGAGTTGTAACGTTGCAAAGTGGACCGCTGGTACGGACTGAGGGCTCTCACGTGACCATCTTGTGCAACGTGACGGGCTACAAAGAGGGAATGGAGCAGGACTTTGAGTGGTCCATGTATCTGCCTTCAGTAGCAGACAGGGAGATCCGCATCGTAAGCACGGCTCAGCCAAACTATGCCTACGCCGTGTATGCCCAGAGGGTCAACAGTAAAGAGATCACTGTGGAGAGGCTTAGCGGTGACTCAGCTATGCTCCACATCACCAAAGTGCAGGCCAACGACCAGGGTCTGTTTGAGTGTTACACACCTAACACGGATGGGCGGTACCTGGGATCCTACAGCGCACGCACCAACCTCACTGGTGAGTCCCTAAGCACACACACACACACACACACACACACACACACACACACACACACACACACACACACACACACACACACACACACACACACACACACACACACACACACACACACACACACACACACACACACACACACACACACACACACACACACACACACACACACACACACACACACACACACACACACACACACACACACACACACACACACACACACACACACACACACACACACACACACACACACACACACACACACCATGTATACATCACTTCAGGGGACATTACATTGACTTACATGCATTTCCTGGAGACTTATCCTAACTTTAACCATAACCAACACATGCCTAACCCTTACCCTAACCCTAATCCTAAACCTAACCAAGTCTTCACCCTAAAATGAATGATCCCCCTCATGGGGACCTCCATTTTGTCCCCATAAGGGAGGCGAGTCCCCACACGTGACTATGTAAACAGATTTAGGTCCCCACAAGTATAGTAATGCTAGGACACACACACACACACACACACACACACATACACACACACACACACACACACACACACACACACACACACACACACACACACACACACACACACACACACACACACACACACACACACACACACACACACACACACACACACACACACACACACACACACTCTATTCCAAAAATGGGCAAATAAGTGGAGTGTTGGGTCAGCTGAGGCGTAATCCGGTGACGTAGCAGAGCTGACAGCGAGCAGGTGTTGACCTCTAAAAGCACCTACCTGTCACTCAAAGCCACCAAACTCGTCAACACACCAATTGTAAGCCTAAATATCACCCCCCATACATTACTCATGAGCAGGGAAACTAGCTTGTTGACACCCTTTTCTGCCGTTAAGAAAGGAATGTAAACATGGGGGATTGACTTACATTTGGAGCCATTGGAAGAACTGCATTTGTTGTCACTTCCGTGTTGGCTTAATCTTCAGGACTGGAGGTTGCCACTTGGACCTTTCAAAAACAGAGAAAGTGTTTGAACAAAGTGTTAGTGCTAATGGTACTATGACCCACCTTTTATCAGAAAAATAAATTATTTTGGAAGTGGTCTTTACAATATTTTCAAGGAAAAATAGACCTGAAAAGTTTTTGTGGAAAGGTTGACCTGTAAGCTCCTGTTGACCCTTAACACTCCCTGTGAATCTTGCAAGTATCCTGCTGCTTTTGAGTACCCATAAGGTATTTAATGCACATAGTAGACTACCCATTCATTGGTGCTAGGGCTTTCAGTTGCAATACTCCCAGACTCTGGAAGTCCCCCTACACATCAGACAGTCCGACACCATCACTCAATTAAAATCTCACCTCAAAGCTCACCTGTTAAATGTAGCCTACTCAGAGTAGTGCTTACCATTCTCTAAGTTTCGTTTGAATGTTATGTCCCAATCATTTGTGTCTACTTTGAATGTCTCTTCTATACTTGCCCTACTTAAATGTGCTTACATCGTGTGTCTTTGTGAAAGGCGCATTCAAATAAAATGTATTTTTATTATTGTACACAATTTGTCATCGTATTGGAATACTACCCTGCCTTAAGTTTGCTTTGTGTGAGTTAGCTTGTAGGAATATACCATTATACACATAATGTGTCAATGCAATTTATAAAACTGATTTTGACCAAAGGATGTAGTTTCAGTTGACTCATGCCTGATGGTCTGATGTGCTGTGAACTTGAATGTGTTATTGTTGTGTAAGTCCAAGTAAAACTAAGGCATAAGTTGCATAACTATAATATCTGTGACAGTCACAACAAAGAAATCAATAACCATGCAGGACCCATGCCAAAAGAATAGCTGTGATATAAACGAGTGTGATGAGAGGAAGTGTTGCTCTCCAGTTTCACACAAAGTCCCACCTGTCCGGGGGAAACCAAGCTCTCTCCTCCATCTCCATCACTCCCCCACACACACACATACACACTCCTTCCCACACCTACTGCATTCTTTCCTTGCCCAGAGCTGTTTCAATAATGCACCCGCTGTGTTGGTGTGACTGTTTCAAACTGAAGCATTTGTTTCCGTCTACTCCTTCCTCATCGCTGTGGCTCATGTCCATGTTCAGATCTACCCAACAGGCCTGCAGCACTGAACCTCAGCTGTTATACCAAATTCCATTCCCTTCATAACTTCATGCCTTTATCCCTGACACGGCTGACCTCCCTCTCTGGGTCCAACGCTTATTTTTACGAAAAATGTCAAGTTAATTGTGTCCTATAGTGAATTGAAGCCACTTTGGGAGTGTCACTGTGAATTGACAAACCCCAATATTGTTTTGCTTTTTTCTCTACTGTGCGCTCAACAGATCAATAGGCTCAGCTTTTCATTGACTAAGTGTTGTTTTCTAGGATGAGCAGTATGATCTGAATGTGGGGCAGGGCTCAGGCGCAGGCCACTGTCAAACAGCACTGCTGATAGCACTCTGTATTTATAGAAATGCATGTGAGAGGGCTGTGTGCGAGCGGAGGTATTGAGGGACCGTTATATGAGCCTTTCTGTGTCTCTAACCTCTTAACCCAGTTCCAGAGGTCAGGGGCACGCGGCAGGGTCTGTCCCCTCTTTCCTCTGCTCTGCTCTTGAGCCCCTCTGTGATCCCCCAGCAGCTGCACGCCCCCTCGGCCCTCATTGGCAAACAATACCTTGCCCTATCTCCCCTCCCCCTCATATCCCTTTCTCCTCCTCGTTCTAATGTCTTTTATTCTGTCATCTGTTTGCCTCCATATATTAGCCCTGGTCTCTTTCTCTTATTGTCTTCTGCTCTTATTTATATATTTTCTACGAAACTTTGCTGATGCTGCCTTTGAGAATATGTGTTTCAAGGGTGATGTCAAAGGACAACTACAAGCAGGGGAGTATTGTCGGGAAACTATGGGCAGGAAGGAAGGATATGAGATAGAAGGACCGAGTGTGTGCTTCTGAGGATTGGTGCTTGGGTTAATTGTAGGGATAGAAGGCCACACAGTAATCTGTGTCCTGAGTGCTGCATTAAGGCTTACTCAAAGGGATGTGTTTCATCCTTTGTCACCTATCTGTACAAAGAGCAGGGGAGGGTTTTATGGTGGAACTTAAGCTGCTGCCTGAGGAGGCGAACAGTTTCTGCACCTGGAAACTGTTCTCCCTGATACTATGACGCTGTGTTTTCATGTGTTGTATTGTCCGTCAAATTGAATCAGACACTGCTGCTGTGCGTATGGGTGATTGCCTGGAAAGACGATCCCTGCTTTGTATAGACGCTTTGTTAAGAAAATGAGAAGACGGCAAAGTGTGTGTCTTTTTTTACCCTCTGTGATACTAAACTTAGATTAATCAAATGAAAAATGTAGCGCTGCTCAGCACCCAAGTGCCAATACTGCCTAAGGCATTGCACTAATATTACACATGTGGGAAGAATAATTGTCCATCTGGGCACATATACTGGATTATGTCCACTAAATCAGAGAGTGACACAGAGATGCATACACATAATTATTTTCTCATACAGAAACGGTTCAATTTCACATTTGCATTGTTCTTTTCCTCCAATATTTTGAATGGTTGGAAGGCAGAGTGGCTCACTGGCTATTAAGTATGCCTGTTAATGAAATATTGGCCTACATACTTAAAGCATCTATAACTAATATTTTTAGATTGGGAAATTATCTGCGTGTAATGTTAATCTTGTTTTGACAAAAGCCACAGGGAATTATCACCCAATTCTGCATTTACCCTCAGCTCTAAAGAGATTAATCTCATATTTCAGTTCATGGTTTTTTAGCACACAACTGGACAGTTTGGGTTAATATCACCACTCTAATCAACTGTAGAGCAGCTTAACGCAATTTGAACACTTTGAAATCCCACAGCACGCTACCTGCTAGCACCAAACAGCACACATTAGACAATGGATGGTGAACAAAGCGTTTAGCAGCCAAAGAGAAAAAGAATTGCCTCAGGTGTTGGTGGAGTAAACGGAACAATGAATATTGGCCTTTAATTCATCACGCGGCTAACCCTAAAACCCCCTTGTCTCTATAGCCCCACTCTGTCATTACATGTTTGATCTTTAGAGAACAGCCTCAGTTCACACAAATCTAATATATATACAAACATGTTTAAAGATACGATTCCAGGTGTACACTTCTTTACTACTGTAGATTGACAAGAGAAGTAAGCCAAACTAGTGTGTTCATCATGAAGAGGGAATATGTCTCTGAAATGCCTCAGTGTGGCAATTTGCCTATCTGACATGTTTTTGAATGACAGTTCTGAGGCAGCTAGGAATGAGCTACACTAAACTCTGGCTCCAGGAAACAGTCGGAACAATTCCACACTACTCTGATAATAGCGATACAAAAAGTACGCCTTTAACCTTTTACCAGTTGCAGTGGCACCACAGTATGTCCACTAAGTCCCACTTGGTGAAAGAACATGGTTGGATTGAAACAGTTTTAATTTTCTGAAATCCATTATTTTTCTTACGCTTAAATTGTGTATCTTTTGACTGGAGCAATTGCTGTTGTTTGTGCACCGTTGAGTGTTGTTAAGTGTTGCACTATGTATTTAACTTGGGTGCTGTGAAGCTGTTTGAAGCCAACGGTCACTTGTAGTTCCTCTGTGCACACCTCCATACTCAGATCTTTGAGATTGACTAGCTCAGTCTGTTGCATTTAAGTGTGCGTGTTCCTCCTACACATCAGATTGCAGAAGAAAAGGACAACAGCCTGACATGACCATCGTGGTTGTCCTTATCCTACGCACCAGCCTGTGTGTGAGTGAGTCCAACAGCTAGCAGAACAACAAGCCCTCGTTGAGACAAGTATCACAGTGCTCTTACTTATGAAGCGCCCATATACCCTCACTGTCCTAGAAACCACCATAGGAGTCACCAGGCTGGCAGCGTTACAGTTTCCTAGCCTCCGCACTTGGCAGTACTCATCTATTCCCAGTGCTGTAGTAAATACAGTATTAGAGCTGGAGAACCAAAGCCATGGTGAATTTTCAAACTGAAGCATTCTTGCATCTTTCTATTATTCACTGCCTCCGTTCATCTTCAGATGTGTGACACTAGAAAAAAATTAAGTTTGGCAGTGAGTGGTTTTGAAGAAAAGAAAGTGAGATGGATGGCACGAATAGGCTGAGATGAGGAAATTGAAAAAGAGAGGAATGGGGACAGAAGTGGCCGTATTGGAAATCGGTAGTGGGGCGATGCTGAATAGAATGTGTGACCAATACATGATGAGCTCTTCCTCTCAACTCCAATGTGATTGGATACACCTCCCCGAGGCATTACCCACAATACAACTGGTGCTATAGGGGTGTGTTTTAAATAGTCTCTGCCTGATGTGACTCCTAAGGTTAATGCAGTTACAAACTGCCATACAAGTTCTAAATGCAATTAGCCAGGACAAATTGAAGAGACAGAGAAATAAACAGTAGCTGTAGGAAGAGGCTAGAGATGAGACCTATGAATTTCAACTAAGGAAGAGGGGAACTGTTTCGGTGAATCATTTCCAGAACAAACCGTTGCAAAATACCACATTTCTCCAGTCACACTGCATTTTCATTATGTTTATGGCCTACAGTTTATTTTATCCCAAGGAATCCTTTCACCATTAACTGTGGCCCTACTGCATGCTGAACATCTTTGAAGCAATGCCTACCCCAAGGTCAAAATGTATTTGATTTTTTCTGTACGAGTGTTTGTGAAGGGGTAAAAGAACAGGCGTGTGGATTTTTCTTAGCCTAGCTGAGCCTGTGCACTGCTGAACATACATACAGAGTAAGAGTGGCTGAATCATGCTGCTGCTGAGCTCAGCATTGTGAGTGTGTGTGTGTGTGTGTGTGTGTGTGTGTGTGTGTCTGATTTGTGCCCCTCCCCTGCCTTTCTTCTCACAAGGGACCCTCCGCTGCCAAGTTGCACTCCTGTACTTCACTTAATGAGATGTGGGGATGTCATCTTGCATTCCATCTTGTACAATGGGTGACATCGGGACCCCGCTCCCATTATCCCTCTTCTCTGTTCCCTCTCATCATCTGAATTCTGCTCGCGCCATCAATCCAAAGCTCCTGAGTCGATTCGGTCTGGTCCCCCTCCTCGGCCCCCCAGCTGGCGTTGGTCATTCAGGTATATGGGTTTGTCAATACAGCTGCTCTTTGAGATTCATCAAAGGAGAAAGGCATGAGGGTGATTGAAGCACACGTTTGTAGCATAGCATTGTGGACGCAACCGGTGACTGAATAAAGACAGTTGAGGGAGGATGTGGTAAAGGGATAGAATACTTTTATTTTTTAGAGCAAGCAAACATATGGCTGAAGCCTCGTGTTGACAAGGAAAGATCAAATCAGATGTACTAAACTTGGAATATAAAGGTGAGAGTGTAGATGAATAGACAAGAGAGGCTGTTTCTCTGTCTTTCGGTATTGATTGCGAGCAGAGGCCTGTGTGTGACTGGAGCATTTTATCTCCCTCGTTTCTCCTTGCAGTGACACTTCCAGCTTTCTCTGCTCCCCCCCTCCCCCCCCTCTGGCCTTACCATCACCTCTCTGTTTCATTTACTATTGCATGCCCTCTTCTGCCTGTTGTGTATGTGTGCACATACTGGCTCTAAGCTGCAGACCAGACGGGACTCCAAATGGAAGGAGATGTTATCCCTATGTCTGGCTTGCCATTTCCTTGCACATCTCATCTACTTTTAGCAGACAGGGCTCTCTGCTAAATACCATTACTACCACTCGGACCCACCATACATCCACAGTCAGTAACAGCAACAGAGTCGCAGTCACAGAGTGTAGCGAGCTGTCAGTCAGGACAGATGTCACACCCATAATTGAGTGCGCTGTAGTGCTCCCATCGGAAGAAATCCTTTCTACTGAACATCACTGAAGAGGACTTTAAAAACCCAGCGGATCACTGTGGTACACAATACTACTGGTGAACAAGTTGCACTCTGAATAAAACAGCATTGTTGAACAGGGCCTACCAAGCACCTGCATGTGTGGGTGGAGAAAGATAAACGTTTTTAAGTTCTCTTCTCATTATAGGGCCTAACAAAGACTGTACTCAAAGTTGGGGCAGTGAATACAAAAGTAAATTGTAATTCAATAAAAAGGGATGTATTTAGATGGGTCTGTTACATTTAATCACAAACACAAAAACACAGAGGAAAACACTACATGCAATCCTCAATTACACTTAATATAAATGACATGACCCAACGTAGGTCCCGAGCTAGGTCTTAGAGACTAGGAACACAGTGACTCCTGAATGAGCTGCAGTGTTTACGCCAATTTCCTCTTCCTCAAAATATAGCTGCTATGGAATATGGCAGCCTAATTACAAAGCAGTTGCTATTAAAGATTACTCTAAATGCTCTCTTAGCCTACAGACTCATGTTCAAGCCTATACACTTTCCTTCAAATGTAGGCGGTTACCCTTTTTAAAAATAGAATTATGTCAACGAGGCTCCACATTTAGGTCATTGCGCTACACGCTACTGAGCTAATCTTATGAGAAAATATTTAATGTGCTAACAAATACATGTGTGTTGGTGTGTGTTTAGTGTATATATGTTTATAAATGTTTATATAATGGGCTAAAGATGCGCCAGTGTTCCTAGTTGATTTGATTAGCTTAGCTAAGCGCTAACCCTCAGGGGTCTGCTGCCTCTTCTCTGTGAGATTAACAGAACACAGCCACAGTTTGAATATGAATTCAGCATGAATATGAATGGGAATTAATGTGCTAACGAGTGTTTGTGTTCATGCCGTTAAAATGTGTGCTAGTAAAGAGTGGAGCTTGCAGTACTAATGTGGTTGTGACTGGGGTCCAGGACGTTCATCCTGCCTCATTGTTAGATGTTAGCGGCTGCTTTGAATGAGCAATAAGAGGACAAGAGGTTGTTCCTGGTGCAAGCTATAACCTACATCTGATGAGCCCGTTTGACACGGACATTACATAAGATGTACAAGAACATGCACAGATGTTGGCATTCATGCATTCACTCACGGCAGGTTATGTTAAAGATACTTGTAGGCAAATCATTGTTTTCTTGGCATAAACATAGCTGTTTGAGCAACTCAACTGCCTATATAATCACAAACACATAAGCTGCACTCCATTCTGCCATGCCAGCATGCTACTACATGTTGTATAGAGGAAAGGGTGGGGAAATTATATTAACAAAGAGCAGGCAGCATACAGAAGGCTCCATCTTCTTTATGAGGCAGGGACATTTTAAAAACCTTTTTGATTTGGATTCAACCGCAACAAGCCATTATTAGATAAGTGCCTATACATTTGTATTGTTAACCTGCAGCACGAGTCTTGTGTGACAAATGGAAATTAAGTGGAAACCGAGACTATTCATGTTACACCAACATAAAGCATCTGTTTAAAGCAACAATGTTTCTCCCTCATACAAAATCAAGTGTGGGGGTACCACAATCTCCTCGCCCTTATGTTTGTCATGGGCTTGTCAGTTTGGACTGCTGATACCAGTTTGAAGCTTAGCATTGCACCCACCTCATTAGCATGCTAATCACAGCCTCGTTATTTGCAATAGGAAACACAGGTTTAGTTAAAATGCCTGATATAATAGATTTGTACAGGGGGCGCAGAGCCAGCTGCAGGCTGTTTTCCGAGTGCTGGCGTTGAAGCGAAAAGTAAAAGTCGAGAAGCCCGGGAGGCTAAATTCATGTTGTTGATGCAGCGACAAAGCAAGCAAGCTGATGATCCTCGAGCTATGTCTCAGGGACACACTGCTATCTTAAATCTCAAGTACACAATCCAATGGTACACACGCACGCACGCACGCACGCACACACGCACACACACACACACACACACACACACACACACACAAACAGCAACTCACAGATATCTAAAAGCTTTAGCAAGGACTTTTGACTTTGTGTAAAGACATACATGTGCACATGCAACACACAGAGGCATGAAGAGTCCCTCCCTCTCAGTTGGCTGCAGGGTAGACGGCAGACATATGTTGCCACCTGTGCCCCGGTGCCAGGGAGGCGATGCTCGGGATGTGGGATAATGGGTGTGTGTGTGCCTGCCTGCGTGCAAAGGGTGGGGTTGGCATATGCCTGATTCTCCTCATTGCTGGCAGCTTAGACAGACAGTTGCTCCCTCATCTGCTGCCCTGCTGGATGGGTGCTTGGTGATTGAGTGCTGCCCACCTCCCTCACTCTATTTGTATTTGTCTCTCTTTCCCTCAAAGGCACCCTTTCTCATATACACACACACACCTGCTGATATTATGCACCTCTGGCCAGCTTCCACACTCTGCTCCACTCAACCTCAGCCTTGCAATGTTTTCGCTCTTGTCATTGTGAGTTTTTGAAAAACACAAAAGACTTTAGATATATGACTGTGTTCCTTTTTAGGGTAGCGGCCATTTGGAACTGGCCTGAAGACAAGTCTTTGTACACTGATTAAAAAACAATGATATGTTTTGTAAGGTTTACAAAAAACACACACACACACACACACACACACACACACACACACACACACACACACACACACACACACACACACACATCCACGCACAGAGAAATGGTCAGATGGTTTGGGTTATAACTGGTTCTATCCTCAGGGAAGTCTTTAATTGGTCACAGTGCTTTACCATCTGGGGCTGGGGCGACTGATGGAGGGATGAAGGGAGACGGTGGGAGCTCCTGTTATGGAGAGAATACAAGGGGGGAGGGACAGTAAGTGCACCACAGGGATGCAGTTCATTAGTTTTCATACTTGCACCTCTAGTAATATTAGAAATATAATATACTTGATAAATGCTGTTGTTAGCATACAAGGGGGAAGGTGTGTTTTGTTTGTAAATGCGAATAATTTCACATGGTGCATTGTTGTGCCTGTGTGCATTCATGTGTGCCTGTAGGGTATAGGTAGACGGGTAATTGTGTGCCAACATGTATGTGCTGATGTTTGCAAAACCCTGCACATGTGCTAACAACCTCCAAGCCAGCACTGTTGGAGACACACACACACACACACACACACACACACACACACACACACACACACACACACACACACACACACACACACACACACACACACACACACACACACACACACACACACACACACACACACACACACACACAGGGGTGGCTTCAGTATGTCTTTCCCGAGTGTTTGCTGTAATTCATTTTTATTTGGATGCACAAGCAGACGGAAGCGCGTGACAGATGAAACGATGAAGAAAGTGAGTCTGAAGCTGGCGAAGATGAGAAGAGAAGTGTAGAAAAAGGAGAGGAAGGGAGGGAGGGAATAGAAGGAACATTTCATGTATTTACGCATGATGAGTACATCTTTGATGCTCTAAAGGATTTCAGTCAACGATAGCTTTGCACACCGCTCTTCTCAAATGCTCTTAGGAAGATTTGTCTTTCATACTCCCACCTCTCGTCAGACTACCCCTCCTCTTACGCCTTGCCTTATAATCTTCTGCTTACTCTCCATCTTCCCAACACACTCACTCAGGCTCATTTCCTGGCTGGGCCTCAGTGAGAGGTTGTGTCATATTGTGTGTACCAGCGTGTGCCCGCTTGTGTTTGCGAGCGTCTTAGTTAGTGTTCAATCCTCCTCTTCTGCCTTTGTGTAAACGGCGTCTCGTATTTGAAAGCTTCTTCTTCTCACCACGGATCCCTTCTCTTATCGCACAATTCAGCCTTTTAACTCCACATCACCATTATCCTGCTACAATAACAAAGCCCACTTCTTCACTCGCTGCCCATCTTCCTTTTCTTTTCTTCTCCCACTTTCTCCTTTTGTTATACCTATCGCACTTTGCTTCTGCTGTTCTGTGAGAAAACCTGGACACATGCATAGAAGTCCTATAAAACAAACCGGGGAGATCCAACGGCTCATGAAAGTGCTTTAGATGTATTCTTATATATTTCTTTTCATTTTCTTTTCATATATTATACTGCTTATGCTTTTTGTTATTAGAAGAGGGGGTTTTATAAATTCATGCATTTTGCAGCTCAGCACAAATTAGTAAAAACACAACTTGTGCCAACGAGTTTTGTAATAAACTGCTGTACATTTGTCTCCAAAAGGAATGTTAATAAGCAGCACACCCCTTAGGACTGCATGTTTGATTCAGTGACCCAGGGCAGCGGAGTCACAGATCTGGAGTGAGGAGAGGGGAGTACCTCTGTCACTCATGCTGTGTGTGTGTCAGAGAGCAGCTGTCCCCTGGGCTCTGTCTGGGTGAGTTTGGGTGCCTGGGTGACTCTGTAAAACGGAGACGGTGAGAGAGAGATTTTTGATGTGCCTCTCCTATCTTTAGGTATAAGGAGCTGTGATAGCCACAGGGGGCTTAGCTCTGTTTCGCTCTCTTACTCACACACGGAGCAGATGTTGCTCCCTTTACTAGTTTTATGGCCACCTCGGATACAACCAACTTGCAATAGGGTCATTGTCTGACTGACATGTAGACTACAGGCGGGTTGGAGTGTGATCAGAACTCAATACAACATGGTAGCCTTTGATCTAGCACAATCCTGATGGAGACAAGCTGGAGGAGGAAGGAGGCCAAGGGAAACGGCACAAGTGATAATTGGGTGCAGACAAGCAACTTGTCAAATGCAAAAGAAACTGACCAGAGATCTGGGAGAGAGTGGGGGGGTCGGTAGAGGGAAGGTTTTGATGAAGGGAGCTCGAGTAAGAAGAAGATTTTGAGTAGAAAAATGGGATAGAGCCTGAAGACGAATGTAAGGAGAAATAATGCTTCTGAGACCCCATTATTAAATGAAGAGGCCCTTTCCTTTCAGTCATTGTGACCTCTGTGTTACAGCACAGGACACACACTCACACCCCCTCACACTGACGTTCCATTAGCAGGGGACCTCACAGCTCCTAACGGAAAATCTCATAACAGAATCTGTAAGATTTCTCATATCATCTAACCCCTTCTTAATACCCCAACCCACCATTCCCGTTGTATCTCTCCTCAGTTAAAACAGATTGGATGCGGTGTGTTATGATAGGACTGTGTGGAAGCCTCTTTGATCAGTAGTGATCGAGTGAGACATTCATCTTATAGTGCCTCATTTACAAATAAATAATAGACAAATGTGTTTGCGTTCGTACCAGTTTGGTAAATAAAATATCAAAAGTAAAGCGGTTCAAGCTATGTGGTAATATGATAGATAATAAACCACAATCTCTGATCCAAATAATAAGCAATTGTTATCACATTCATAATGTATAAGGAAACCGTTTATTCTGCACGACTCGACTCGGAAAGGAAGACGTTGCATCTACTCTAGCTTTTTGGCCCCCTCATATAAGCCTATGTTTACAGATTAGAGCAAATGGAGAAAATGTTTTCCCTATTTGCGTGGTGATTTTCTCTACAATGATCCTCTGATCGGGATTAGGCTTTGGCATGACTCTCATATATGTTATAAATCACAAGAGCTTCAGCCCTGTACACACAAGATCTTGACCTTTGGCTTGTTGATGAAAGTATGTACTTTCTGCAGAAACGGTAAATGTGATGTAGTGAAAAGTATTGGATTCTGTTGCTTTTGTTACACAGATAATGTGATGTTGTGTATTCTGCCAAAACAAAAAACATCTGTCTCTGAACAAGAACGTAGCCACGTCAAAGTCAATTATCTGACAGCTATGCAGACTGAGTCCAAGTGAGTCCACAGTGCCATCCAAATACAGACTAATTAATGTTTGGTTTCGTATCTCGTTCCGTTTGTTCATTAAATGGTTGTGTTCCAAGGCATTATCAACATTTCGCCAATTAGCAAAATGTTTACGAATGCAACACAATTAAAAAAAGTAAAGGAATAGCATTTGATTGATTCCATTCCATTGAACGGAATTGTATTAAAATGACCAATTCATTATTATCAGTTTGCTTACCACCCCTTGTCCAATCATAGCTTAGCAACCATCACCAGGCAGTGCTAGCCTTTCAACCTGAAGAATCCCTTCACATGCTGCAGCAGTGCGCATGGAGCTTTATTGAAAGCATTGCTCAACATTTACAGAGTTCAAAGGAACTTTATTGTTTGTATTTGATTATTTTGAAAAAAGAAAAATAATTTCAGCAGTTTTCAGGATAGATATGAGAAATATGCTTTAGTCTTCCTAAAAAAAAACATTGTTTGAGTAGTTGTTAAAAATCTGCATTCTAACTGTAAAATACAAAAAGACTTGACATGGTACCAACCATTTTAAAACTATAGTAGTAGATAGTTTAGTACTTTTTCTATTGCTCAGTAAATGCTGTTGCCCTCACAGTACCTGGTTAATAATATACAACAGTGGCCAGAGCTTATTTCAGAAGGGAACACAGCAGTACTGTACAATGTGTATTTAACAAAACAGCTTCACACACAAAGTCACAGGAGAACGACATTTTAACACACATCATTATGACATCAAATCTTAATCAACACGTCGTCTCCCTGGGTCCGTACAATGCACAACAGCCTTTATGCCTGTATTACATAAATATGCAAAAACAATGAAGGAGACAGATGAAAGGAGTGGTGTTCTGTATTTGAGATTCGATAAGGTGTCGGGCTCATCTGATCGTGTGTGTTCTATTATGGATGTACTCCCTGCTGTGGACCCAGATCCAACGGCGCAGACTTCTGCTCCAGTCTTTCCGTCTCATTCTCTGTTAAAGAGGGCTCCCACGTGTCTCCTCTCTGGCTCCGAGGCACGATCTTTACTCTGCCCTTTTTTTCAAGTTAAACTCCGTATCCTGTCCTTATTATCAGTTCAGGCACTTGGGGTTGGCTCTTTTTTAGACCTCTGTTCATCAGATCTGGATTTGGTGTTTGCTTGTGGTGTTTTGTTTGAAGGCCTTCTTGATTTATTTGTGTATTGTGTATAAATGTAGGGTGTTGAAGTAAAAGGAACAGCTTCAGTCCAGAATCTATATACACACTAAAAACAAAAACATACTAATGTTTTTGAAGAAGTTTTAGTTTATCCTGCACAGAAATTGTGTTACATTGCACGGTTGACGAGCATTGTTTTGCATCTTTGCTCTTTTCTTCCCTTTCCCTCTTTGTGTTCATCCTCATATGTGTCTGCTTCCTCGTACTTTGCCTTCCCCTCTCAACATTACCCAGTTGAACCACTTCCTCCCTCATTCTGACTCAACAGCTCTGACAGAGAGGAACACAGGCGTGGAGGTTGTGAATGGGCAGAGTAGAGTAATGGACAATAAGGATGAGAAAGACAGATGTAGACACAGTTCCTGTGTGTGTGTGTATATCTATCTATATATATATATATATATATATCCCTTTTTTATCACTTACTGACCCAACACGCCTGCATGTGTTCCAGGCAGTCAGTGACGTCTGCTAAGCGATGATGCTGGACTTACACGAAGAGGAGCTAAAGATCGCCCACTCGCTCTGTTTCCCTCTCAGCAGTACTCTCACTTTCACAGAGTAATTAACAATAATTACCCTACTGGCTTTGCCAAATAGGCATTTGCTTTGCAGCGCAACACACAAACACAGAGAAGTGGTAACTATGTCAGCTGCTTGAACATCTGCTGTGCTAGTCAGTAGCATTGAGAATGTCATACCCTTTAGGACCAAAAGGGTGTATACTTTTGTATTAATTTGCATATAGGATGTTTTCCTTGCGTTGGTTTTGTCCCCAGTCCCAATGATATTTATGATAATAATATGCCTTGAGAACCCTGTGTGGTTTTTCCAGAGATAAGTTGACGCCTCTGCACCCGGCAGTACAGCTGCTATGGGCGAGTCTGTTTGAATGCAGGCCTAAGGTTTCTGGATTTGGTGTGGAAGAGCATGATTTGCCTCCACGGAGCACTAACCTCAACCCTATGAAGGATTTTTAGTATGCAACACCAACTGCACCACTCTAAGCCAGGCCTTATGCCCCAACACTGGTGCCCAACCTCACTAATGCTTTTGTGGCTGAATCTGAGCAAATCCCTGCAGCCTGTTTCAAATATCTTATAGAGCGCCTTCCTATCAGAGCTGAGAATATTATTTGCAGTATTTGCCAGAAGGCATAAACAATTCTAAATATGTGTCAGAGAAAAGCTCCATCATGGATATTGCCATTGTTAAACACCTTTGATATCTTCTCCCTCATTCTGATTGGCAAGCAGCCAGTGGCAAAAGTTTGACATTTCCAATTGAGGCTAAGTTACTTTACTAACATACTGAAAACAGAACAGAGTCATTCACATGCTGCCTTTACACTTGCATTCAAGACCTGGGCTTATACAGTAGGAGGAACCTAAATTCACAAGCACAATGAAATTAAATCTGTGTGGGCGCATGTGTTGTTTGTGTTATTGCTTATTTGAGCCAGAGCATTTGCACTAACATCCGGGGCAAGTTATCATCCTCATCTTCTCCCACAATGTGTTTCATCTTTAAAAAAATCATGTTCCCACAAACACTCACATGTGTAACGTTGTAGTCACACAAACAAGCGCTGCTGTTTGATTTCCTGTTGTTCCTTTCTTTTGGAAGGGATCGTTTCTGCTTCTGCTTCTTGAACAGCCACAGCACAAGCTTCAGAGAGATGCTAAAGGTTTTGTTGCATGCAAAATGATCATCTTTTGCTCATGTCTTCTTTGCGAAATATCTTTTCCCCGTTTTTGTGTGTCCTCGTGTCCCCCACACTTCTATCCCGGTGTAACTGGACTTAAAAGGCCAGCTTGAGGGATGACAACCGTCGCTCATTTCAGAGGGCTGAGAGAGGGGAAGATCGGGAATGGAGAGAGATGAAAGCGAAAATTGCAGATGAGGTAGAGCAGGAAGGGAGTAGTTTTAAAGATTTATAAAGGATTGGCAGATTCTGTGTCAGTCAAAAAAAGTGAATAACACATCCACACACAAGTTTCTCCATTTCAAAATGCAAAAGGTTAACTGATTCATCAGTGAGAAATGTCTTAATCGCTGGTGCTTCTGATATTGGAGTCTCTACGAATGCGATACAAGTGAGGAAAATTACTTCTTAACTCCTGAAAGCCCTTGAATCAAATTCATTTATTTATTTAATGGTAAAAGAAATTGGCAGATGTATTGAAGACATGCATAATTTTGCACTGAGGAGGAATTCACATTTACAGACTTTCTCTGGCACTTCTGCCGAGTAAGGAAAGATAAAAGGTAAGGAAAGTAAAAAAAAATCTGCTATTTACTCTCAGAAGATTATTTTAATAGCTTGGTTACCCAATCGTAGGCTTAGGTTACACTATGATAACACTTAGATGAGCTAGAAAGATGTTGCAGCTGCACAGCTCTTGGCATAGCAGGGTAGCTACATTTTCTTTCAACACATAATTGACCTAAGTTGAGTGTGTGCATTTGTGTTAATCACATTATAGGGTGCACAATCTGTTACCAATGTGGTGACTGACCCTCGATGAAGGCACACAAAGCTGGTCCTACCAATGTTTTATTTACTCATTACATCTAAATGAGTGTAATTTAGATCTAATGTTAACTTGTATCTTAATTAGATACAAGTTTAAGAATAAGACATGGAATACTAAACCATCTTTGTTATTGGCAACAAATCACCTAAAAGAATACATCTTAAAGAACAGGCCATGGATACGTTGTTTTTTTAATAAAGCCTACACACTTTCCAAATACATTTGGGCCCTGTAGTGTCTTGTGCATGTTACTAAAACAGGAGAAAATATGTTTGTTTTGTACTATTTGTTAGCATGGAATGATAGACTTATGGTGTAAAGTGAGTATTAACAGCAGCAGGATGGTATATGTGACATTGACTTACAATAAGCTACAGTGCCTATGTACATTATAATGAAGAGCCAATGACATAGTAGGATGAATTGATCCTACTATGTCATTGGTAGGATCAATTCATTTTTTGTTTATATGAAAACATTTCTACAATAATATATAGAATGTTCCCTAGATTTGTCTTTTAGGACTATTTGTAATTGTTGGAATTAGGCACACAGCAATTACGGTTAAGCAAGGTAGGCCTATAGGTCAATACGATGTCCTCACAAGACACAAAATGAGGGTGTGTTTGTGTGTGCCAACCAATGCCATCTCATCCTGTTCTTAATCCTTCCAAGATTGAGGTCAGAGTGGCTATTGGAGGATCTCGGTGTGTTGACAACCCCCGCCTGACCCTGGGAAATGATGAGGTTGGCTAGCCTGTCGCTATCTCATCGGTTGTGTCTTTCAGGCGGGGGAGTTTCTTTTTGGGGGGGGTGCGGTTGTAATATTTCATCCCAGTTGTTATCAGAGGCCCTCGGCATCTTGTGGGAGGGTTGCTATGGCAATGGCAGGTTGTAGCGTAGGTGTGTTGTTGTGGAAACAGTATGTCTACTTGAAGCTGCCGTTCACTCAGTGTTGACACAAGAGTCAGAGTAAGAGGACTTGGCAACACCAGGTCATTGAAGAGGACGCTTGCGTAATGAAATGTATTTACATTATGTCTATTTCAGCTAGAACACTGAATGGTAACAAAGGTCTTGGCAAACCAGTTTGAATCTTTTCACAATATTAATGTTATTTGGTTGTTTGCAAAATCATATTTCAATAAGATAAAACGTTTTAATAGCCTTGATTCTACTGACACACAACATAATACAAAAATAACGTCTTCTTTCTTTAAAATCCCAATCTTGTTTATTTTAATTGCTCAGAAACATTTATTTAGACATCTGTAGAACAATAACTTGAAATTGTATCTTCACAATATGATTCCACTGAAAGGCAGTAAATGATAATATTGAGGGATTATCACCCAGCAGTAGCAACCATTAGTAGGAGATGATTGCTCAGCGTAGACCTGCAATAACATAGAAAAGTGCCCTCAGTAGAGTGCAGATATCTGCATACAGGTGTGTCTCCCATCCCAAACAAAGAACAGATGAATTTTACTCAATTCTTCCCCGGCGTCCTTTCAGTCGCTTAAGAGGAGTCTGGAGTCAGCAGTCAATGACAGTATAAAGAGAACCAAAAAAATGCAATTACTGCAAACATAAGAGGTCCTAGAGATAAGGTCATATACTGTATGAGCACAAATACACATAAGCCTGAAGGGTCCAGTAGTACCTGAGGTGATCTGCGGACAGAGAGATACACACACTATCACACACAACACATGCTCTCCCACAGGCTTTTGCCATGCAGAGATATTAAGCATATTTATACAAACACTAATAAAGGAATACTAAGACTCCCATGTTAGTCATTTTATCAAGCAGAATAGTTCTATTCCTGCCCTTGACTACCATTTGTATCCCTTGCTGCTTGAATGTTCATCAAGCACTCAAGGTAATGAAGAAGTGGTTTAGAGCAGTGGTTCCCAACATGGAGGACCCCAGTGAGGGTCACAAAAACCTGTAAGGAATTCTTGATTTGAATGGTGGAAGAACCTTGTAACAGGGTATGGGCGAGGTAAAGACTTATATTCAGAGCCTTTCCTCTCTGCTAAACGGCCTTGTTCACATTAGGGCTGCTCAATTAATCGTATTTCAATCGCAATTACGATTATGGCTTGCAACGATTACGAAAACAACATAATCAAAATAAAACGATTTTTATTTTTTTGTTATTATTATTACTTTTTATTTTATTCAAATACATTTTTTTTTACATTTTTTTTTTCAGTTGAATTATACTTAAAGTTCAGGGTAATCAACTGTTAAAAACATACTGTTCACATTTTCTTTCTCCAATAAATTGATGTTTTCAAAGGATAATCGTTTTTAATAATCGTGATATCAATTATTGACCCAAATAATCGAGATTATGATTTTTGCCATAATCGAGCAGCCCTAGTTCACATTAGAAAATTCCACATTTAAAACAAACGCAGAGCTAACCGAGAGAAGAAAACAATACATTTATTAAAAGTGTGTTTGACTTGTTAAAAGAAAACATAAGAGAGATGTTACACATTAAATACAATATAAACGATTTCTCCATATTCTGGGGTTATTAGCTTACTCAATTATAAAAAGGGGGTCCCTTAATAAGAAAAAGCTTTTGGAGGCATTTACATACATTTTCAAGATTGCCTCTAACTATTGCAGGAAATTGTTTATTCTTGTCTGGACTTAATGTACCTCCACAAAGCAGCATCTCATTAGAGTGCCACTGTGTCGGACCCATCTGATTACTCACTTTCTTTTCCTGCCACTTCTGCTTTGTCCTTGTTTCTTTCTTTGAGTGTCTTGTTAAACTCCAATAACCAGATGTCATGCCTCCTCTCTGCCTCCTTTATCTTTTTTCTCTGATCTCTATGCCTTTGTTCTCCCCCCGTTTGTTTCATTAGTGGTGTCTGTTTCTCTGTTCTCACAATCCCCATCTCTCAATTGAACTTGTGTTTTCCAACAGAAATATGAGCACACACACAGAGGATGTATGTAGTGTGTATTTGCTTACATTAAAAGATAGCGGTAATATATCTTTTTTTCTTGAGTCTATGTTTAGTCATCGCAGGTGACTTGAGTCGAAGCAAAGGCCTCGAACATGCTGATTTGTAGTCTTCACAATGACAATGACAATCCCTTAAGAGCCTGAATAGCCAAACATCTTGACAAAGCACTCTACCAAGATAAACCCTCACAAAGCACTTCCATTTTCTGTCTTTTAAGAAGGGCTCACAGTCACCACATGGCAATGCAAGAAAGCTTCTCTGCATTATTCGCTCAATTCATTTGTATCTCATCCTCGCTTAATGGTTGACTGCTGTCAATTGTAAACACTGTGTGTCTTTGTATATTCTCCTTTTCTTAGGTTGTGTGTGTGTGTGTGTGTGTGTGTGTGTGTGTGTGTGTGTGTGTGTGTGTGTGTGTGTGTGTGTGTGTGTGTGTGTGTGTGTGTGTGTGTGTGTGTGTGTGTGTGTGTGTGTGTGTGTGTGTGTGTGTGTGTGTGTGTGTGTGTGTGTGTGTGTGTGTGTGTGTGTGTGTGTGGTGACATCATTCATATGCAAGCAATGCAGCTTCGTCACGCATTGAATATGGAGCAAACGGGATAGTCTTAATGTACAACCACACATCAAGACACAGTTGAGAGCCGTCACTCAACATCCTGGAACTTTTCTTCCTTTTTTGTCGTCATTAATGCTATAATTTTGGAGCTTGAGATCAAGGGATATCTATCAGTCTCTTTTCCTCTCTTCCGCACACATTAATACACAGCGGCCCTGGTAAATATCCAAAAATACTCCCTTAGCGCCTTTTAAAACCTATGCATGTTTATTTCTGTCAGTGTTTGCAGTCTGCTTATTCACACATCTTGATGTCTCTGTTGCCTCCCTGTACTTGACTGTCCCCCTCCCTCATCTCCACTGTTCTCCACCATCTGGCTTGAAGTCTGTCCGCTGCACTCAGTTTTATTTAGATCGGACACATTTATAGCATCCATTTTTACCTGCCGCTTGCATATTTAGTACGCGTGATCAAAACATTTTTGAAAAGTTTAATGAAAGCGAGTGAAGCTGTAAGATGCCAGTGTGGAGCTGGTGTGTTTGCTATTGAAACACCAAATGGGATATAATCAGCCTGTAAAAAGTGCTGGAGGCGCCTGTCTGTGTGAGATAGAGAAAATGCCATCAGCGCACGATGGCATGTGAAAGTCGTGTATTGACGAGAAAATAGAGGGCAACAACCTCAGAACAAAAGCTTGGTTGCATTAACACGTTTACCTCTCACTGGGGAGTACATCAGATTTGGAACCACTTACAGCAAAAGGCCTGTTAGTTTGAACTTCCATAATAATCAAATATAGTCAGCTTTGTTATATCTAAATAGAACAAAGCTGTCTATCTAATAACATGGTATTTCAGTTTTTTGTATAGACTGGTAGTGGGTTCATATGGAATGTAAAGAAAGGGATAACTCTGACCTGCCCTGACATAAAGGAAACTGTACATATCCTCACTCTAGTGCTAATTTTTCTCTCTTCTTCTTTGCAGTTATCGCGGACTCGTTGACAGTAGTAGCTCCCGCCCAGACTCTGTCCAAGGTGGAAGGCGACACGCTGCAGCTAACCTGTGAGGTATCTCGGACCACCCTGCAGCACACTCACTTATCGGTGGGCTGGTACCTGCGCTCCCCAGAGGACGCGGCATCCCCTCCCCAGGAGCTGGTCACCCTGTCGAGGGACTTTGTCCTGCGCTCCGGGGGCCCGTACCGGCAGAGGATGGCGGCAGGGGACCTCAGGCTGGACAAAACCAGTGCCACTTCCTACAGGCTGACTATTCACAAGCTGCAGCCAGTGGACCAGGGCCTGCTGTACTGCCAGGCTGCGGAGTGGATTCAGGACACAGATGGCAGCTGGTTTACGATGACCAGAAAGCAGAGCGAGAAGACTCAGCTCCGCATTCAGCCCACTGGTGAGTCAGGAAAAGAGAATCTGTACATAATAAAAGGCAGGCATAGACGGGGTAAAGATGCTGCTCTCCTCTTAGGTCCCCCCTGTCCTTTTGACAGACGCACAAGCACACATGTGGGCCGGCTTCCTCTGATTGCTGATCAGTATCTCCCACTAAGCTCATTAGCTCACTAAAAAGGGCTTAACTAAACCTCCACAGACTCTGCACTTTTGTATTTGTGTCTGTTTGATGGGCAACATTACAAGCACATCCAGGAATAACTTAACCAGCTTGGAAACTGCATGGCTGTGTGATAGGGGAAGACCTATGGCTTCCACATTTACATTTCACAGACAACCAGTGAACCAGGGATCGGAATGTAAAGATGCTTTTTTCATCACTCTCTGCCGACAATTACACCATTCTAGTTCGTGCCTGAGTGCACTAGTGAGAGAATCCGTGCTGGTTTGGTGCGGTTGCCAACTCTGAAGGAGGTTATTGTCTAATGGAAGGGAGGAAGGGAATTACTTACCGAGGAAGGAAGGAGCAGGGAGAGGGAGGGTTGGCGGGGGACGTGGGGAAGAGTAAGAAACAAGGGGAAAGTATGTGGAAGAAAGAAACCGTCTGTTGCCGTGGCTCATTGAGGAGTATGCCTCATATGATAATGATCTACTAAACTGTCAATCGCAGACTTGATAGACCAGAACCAAAGACGGCTTTACGACTCCCCGCATGTACTTGTAACCTCCCGCCGACCTGACCCCACCTCACCCTCTGCTGTGTATTGCGCATACATAAAGAATGTCTTTCTATGCTTCCAAGAAAGGGCCACGGACATGGGTGATAAACCGCTATGACATTAGCTCAATTACCAAGGCAGCACGCAGTGGCGAGTGTCTCATGCCAGTAAATCACTTCAAAGTGGAATCGTTTTGCCTTCCTCCATTAAGCATCAGATCCGCTCTGGACCAATACAACTTGATGGTGCCCCAGATAGTGCTGGGTGGATGAGAAGGAGAATGGAAACTCAGATGTAAAGCAGGTTGAGTTCCTGCTACTTCAGGGTGGAGACAAAAGGCACTGATGGCTCCCCTCTCAGCACCCTCCGTCACTCTTCTTCTGCTCTGTAATCTATAATAGATGGAGGTGTGGTTACGTGACAAAGAGATACAGCAGAGTTATGCTGCAGTGTGCGGCTTGGGTGTGAGTGCTCAAACTCGTATGTGGATACACTTAGATTTCTTATTTGTGTGCGCATCATTGCATGATGCAAGCACCACTTGCATACCTTTAGGCTGAAGTTGTGTGTTTAATATTACACCTGTCCATGTGCAAACTCGACAGACGGAGAGAGACATTTAGAAAAAAGAAGCGGTAGCTCCTCCATTAGGTTCTTATTATAAAAGACGGAGTGGATCTCACGACAGCCCCACCGCTAACTAATCACCCACCGGCAGCATCAGAAAGAGTACGGACAGAATCCTAATGTACCTTTCGCTCTCGGTTTTTAGCATCCTTCTCTTTTCTCTCACCTCCTCCCTTGTTCCCCACTCTCACATCACCTCTCATTTTCTGCACTCATGTCTCATCACTGCATTTCTCTCTTCTCCCTCTGACTTTCTCCATTACGCACTTTTTCCTTCGCCCTTCTGCTTCTCGCACTTAATTCTCTTCCTTTCTTCATTAGCTCTGAACACTAACACATGCTGGACCTGTGAGGCTGTTATTTACCCCTCGGCATCCTAAGCTGAACTGCTGTAAACATGGTTTTAAAAAGAGCTCCATGTTCAACTTCCTTCACAATTCATCCCATTCAAATGCCACGATACAATGACTTGCTGTCCTTTTGAAAGATTCAGGAAGCGATCGGTTGGACTTTCCCTTGACCCTGATGTCATCATTTGCATCTATATGTTCCACACTGCAGCGAGTAATTATTATTTCCATCAAACATTTAACTAATCATACATTATTATTACTGGCAGTAGTGCTATTATTAGTACTATTAGTCGTTGTATTGTTATAATACAATTATTGACAACATGTATTCCTTTTTTAATGTTACCTGAATAATGATTGTTTTAGCTAAAATGACATATTCCTAACTACACTACTGTGATTTAAATGCGGTTTGTCTTTTAATGAAAGGCACCCAGCTCTCAGGCTCAAAAGTCTCTATTTTACTTGTGTGTATGCTTACTGCGTGTGTACCTTCATGTGTGTTTATGTGTAAACAATATCCCTCTTCCTCCCACCTTAATGTTCCCCATAACAAGCTCAATACCAACGTCAAGCTTTGAACTTTTCCACACGAGTGTGTTTCTCAGGAAGTCTTTGTAATTACAGCTCGGGGCGGCCACCACACTGAGAGGCAAAGCAGCAGTCTCTGATACATACTGTGCTTATCATCTGGAAATTAATACAGCAAATGAAACTGAACTCCCAGCCATACACACGCACGTCTGCAAGCACAACCGCACGTGTGCAGACAACAAGCTTAATGTGGAGGAGCTAGCATTAGCAGTTGACTTTGACTGCTCTGTTTTAGACTGTGCAGGGGCACGAGGAGAGAGCCTGACTCTGTTTCAGACTGCTGAAGAGAATTGTAATCAGATGTGTTTTTTTTATTGCAGAGGTGAAACCAAGCGGGCTCTGAAAGTTATGCACTGCGTGACCTTAAGCTTCTCCAGCTTTTATTCTCCCTCTAACTGATGTTATTTCATTGCCCCCACCTATACCTGACCCTCAATCTCTGCACTCTCTTTAAGTAGGATGCAGGTTCAACATATAGTAGACTGTGGGTATTAAGATGAAGGCAGTGTTGTGCATTTCAAGTGTAGCAGACATTAAGACAATCTTGTTTTAAATATCAGAGAAAAGTGGTTTGGGATCATAAGGGAGATCTCCCCCACACCTACGCGCTTCCATTTTGCTGCTTTGTTTTAAAGCTAGTGCAAGGATTTTTTTACATTTACAGATATTGAATAAATATAGTATCTTTCTAAATCACAGTGATAGTAAATGTTCCAAAGGGTATATTCTTTTTTGTTTTATACACCACAGTTATATCAAGGTTTTCCAATGCAATACTTTTTTGCAGCTAGCCAACCACTTTCAGATTGTAATACCCAACATCCCCCCCCCCCTCCCCCCCATCTTCTTTACACAGATCGGGACTTCAGCATCCAGGTGAGCACGGACCGTCGGTCCTTTACGGCCGGTGAGCCGCTGGAGCTTCGCTGCACCATTGAGGCCCAAAACGTCCCAGAGCGCTTCTTCTCGGTGTCGTGGGTCTTCAGCAGCTCACCTGTGGCCGTGGTGGGCCCCAGTGCTGTGCCTGTCCTGGGCCCCGATTACGTAGCCCGCGAGGCTGCTGGCCATATGACAGTGCGCAAAGAAAGCACCAACGTGCACTTGCTCAAACTGCAGCACCTACGCCCAGAAGATGCTGGGAAATATATCTGCCGGGTGACAGAGCGGGAGAAGACGCCCACGGGAGACTTCATCGACCGCAGCAAGAGGTCTCGCAATGTCCAGATCACAGTCCAGCCGCTCAGTGAGTAATAATCTGTTCACAAGGCCAATGGCTTAGTTGTCCTGTCCTTAGTTGTCAATTACACTAAGAATGATGAGCTTCTCATAATAACAGTTTTATCTTCATGGAGGCAGCATGAAATGTCACGCTGTGCTCCTCTCTAGCCTCCCTCTGTCTTCCTCTCTCCATCTCCCCCTCTGTCTTTCTCCAAGGTGGCCTATAACTGATAGCCGCACAACCTTTATTGTTAACTGAAAATAAGACGGCCAAAGGATGATGCTACTCTTATTCCTGATGTATTTTTCAATTTGAGTGGATTGTTAAGGGGATGGTAATGCAGCACGATGGTCCTTTCCATTCCCTTGGCTTAGCTGAAGGGGGTGTGTGTGTAACACTATAGTCGGATAATGGAGGGCAGCAGAGCCAAGACTGAAGAAGGCTAAGCTAACAGCCATGACATGAAAGTGTGGAGAAAGAAAAGAAGCAGAGAAAGGCGCCTAGCTCTCCAGGGCCCGCTAAGTGGATCCCAAGGCTAAATGAATGTGTCCTGCTGGGGCAGACTTCTTCAGATAGGTTAAGCAGGGCTGGCCGGGTCATATCAGATTTTCTGCTGATTGATGTAACTGTACAAAGCCCTTTCCCAATAACATCAACAAGATTTCTCTCCATCTCCACCAGTTTGGGCCACTGCTTTATCCCCACTTCTCTCTTTACCTTCTTGTCTCTTAGGGATTAGACGGTGAGTGGAGCCAGCTGCTACCAGCCTAATAAAACCTTATAATCACAGAGTAGTATCGCCTCCGAAGCAGCCAGCGCTACCCTACCTTACTCTGCACCCCCCCCCCCTGCTAAATCAGCCCAAAACAATGGCCCCGAGCTAGCAGCAATCTCCAGGGAAGCTCTCTGTAGGGGAGGTTTTGTTTTCCAGACAAAAGGCCGTAGTGCCTCATAAAAGATGTTTATAGGGTTTACACAGGATAATGGCCCTGGTTATTGGAGGAGAACTAATATGATGATATACAGCAGAAGTGGTCAGCCCAGCATGTATTTGATGCACAAACAATCCTCTCAGGCCTGCTTTCTCACACGCAAACAATCTTAAGATGTTTTTCATCACTCTAATTGGGGGAAATGGGTAAAAGTCGGTAATAGGGTGCAACAGGGGTTAAAGTTGATGAGTCGGAAGCAGTCAGGGGTGGAAGCGTAGGAAAAGCCGAGGTAAACACTTCTGACTAATCAGGGTTGATGGAGGAGTTTACCTTTGCAATGGGAGAGGGGGAGAGAGTCTTCATGCCACCCTGAATCTATTTCATACAACGAGACCGGACATGTGCAGGGTGGGGGGAAAGAGAGGGGTTACACTGTTAGACTAAATGCATTCTGCAGTTAAAAAAATAAAGAAGAAGTTGCTGGTGGGGGGAATGAGAGGAAAGTTAAAAGAAAAGGAAATGTTAGAGAAAGGCAACGCTGTCTAGGAACCTGACACTTGGAAAGTAGGAAGGATGTATGTATCTACAGCCTAACAAACCTCTCTGCTCGTCTCGGTGTAAAAAGATAATAGAATACAATATGATCTAAGCTATGGGAAGAAATCTGGCTATTTTAACAAAAGAGAAAAAGGAGAGGAAAGGGTGAAGGTTTTCCCCTTTGCTCATTTGAGTGTGATAGAAGTAAGAAGACAGTTTATTCCATATTCACAGACACCTCATGCTTATTAGGAAGGCTGAGAGGGAAGCAGCAGAGCTTGGCCTGAGGGTAGATAGAAGAAAAAGTGAAGTGGGAAACCTTTAGATTCATCCCCAAGAGACCGAAGCACTGGCCCTGCATGGCTAAGAAAGCTTGTGGGTCAACCAGAGCTCCATCATGTTTGATGGACGTTGAAGTGATGAGAATCGAGATAAAGCAGAGAAACAGAGGAGCACCAGTAAAGTCTTTTATCCTGCACATCTTCTGAAGTACTGCTGAGCCCTGTGATCTAAGCTTTCTTTTCTGTTCCCTTGCGTACTTGGTCAACAAGCCACACGGGGTTCAGAAAGAAAACCTCAACCCACACAAATCCACCAGGGCCTCCTCTCAGGCTGTCACTAGAATGTGCCGGAGGCCAGTTCCAAAAGTGCACTATAGTCCTCTCACATTTGGGCTTGCAGGCACACTCAAACATCCAAACACACATGCACAGCATTCAAACAGGACTTTGTGGTGCTTTACTCCCGAGAACAGGCTCAGCTATTTGTTATATTGCCCCTGGTTTCCTGTAGCCTCTGAATCTTTGAACACAGAAAGCGTAACTCTTGTTGCCTCTGGGTTTCAGCGTGAGAAGTCGTTGACATTTTGAGGGGAGTTTGTGCTACTCCATTCATGGGTTCCCACCTTAACTCAAGCTAACCTGTGTCCCTCTCTCTCTTTTGTCTTCTTCTCAGAGAGCAACATCACAGTGTCTCTGTCCAGCAACTCTACTGAGGTCATAGAGGGCGATGTGATCCACTTTTCCTGCTCGGCCTACACCACTACAGGCCCTCTGTCTGTTGTCTGGCAGTGGACAGACAAGCAGGCAGCTGGACCGGGCCTGGAGGTGGCCACGATCGATCGGGAAGGCACTGTATGGCACAGTGCATCCTACAGAGAGCGCTCCAGCTATGGGGAGATACGGGTGGAGAAGGTGCGGGGCGACACATTCTCTCTGTCCCTGTATAATGCCTTACCTGGGGATGAGGGTCAGTACAGCTGCACAGCCACCGAGTGGCTCCAGGCCGGCACTGAACCAGAGCTCAGCTGGGAGAAGATAGGAGAGAGATCGGCCACCAAGACGGTCACAGTCAAGACTGTTGGTAAGTTACTGCGACCAAATCTAACCCTATTATTACCATTTCGCAAATTCAGCAGAAAAGTTGTGGAGAGCTGGAGGGCTGTGGGGGCTGCACCCCTCCTGCTGGCCGGAGAAAACTACTTATAAATATAATTGTTCCCTTTAAATAAAATCTGATAAACATCTGGAACATTTAATGAATACATGTTAAGTATTTGGACATAATGGTGTGCCTTTGCCCCAGCTAAAAGACATACTTAACACAAATGTGTATGTACAAGTATACTCATTCACTTGAAATAACAAAAACAAAAAAAGGCTACGTGGATAGAATGGACACAATACTCGGCAGTGATCAGGCTGCATCTGTACATAAGTGCATATCAGTCTGCACATGCTAAGCCTGTATGTTGAAGATGAGCAGCAGCTGAGTTTGTTATAGGTTTATATACCCTGGATCATATCGTTAATCTTTGTGATATTATATTATGACCTCACAAGGTTCAGAATGATCTACAAATGTACTCCATCTGTCAACCGGTTATTGTGCCAGCAAGTCAAATGTCATTTGAGTTCACATATCCAGGGCAGCCTCCCTGTTAGAAATACATTCCTGCATGTGCAGTACGCCAGTGCACACATGCACTCCGAAGGAAAGAGAGGTTTGGTTTGTGATTTGCTAAAGCAAAGACTGATGAACGGCGCAGGCAGAAAATGCAGTCCGTAAAATACACCATGGTTTATTCATGCACAGCTCAAGGGAAGGAGCTATTATTACTATTACTCAGAATTACACACAAATTACACACAAACACACACAGTCTCACAGCACCTGCCACACGTCAAGAGCTGTGCTTCAGTGACACCCATCATAGATGCACACATGCTCACACACACACACACACACACACACACACACACACACACACACACACACACACACACACACACACACACACACACACATATGGATTAACCAGAATTATTAGAAAGGAAATGCAGCGGCAATGTGTTTCACAGTCTGTGGGTCTCCTCTGTCAGTGCTGAGTTAAGCTGAACATCCTCGATACAGGCTGAGGAATCCACTGGAGCAGAGCAATGAGGAGCTGGCAGACCAGGAGCACTGGGCTCAATACACACACACACACACACACACACACACACACAACCAACGGATTAGCTCCCTGCAGCAGCACACAGCGGTGCTGCACAGAAGAGATGTCAGTTTTTAAGTGGCCATTTGTTAAGTTCGGGCAACAACACAAACATTAGTTAAAGGAACAAGGGACGCATTATGCAAATCAACGAATAGAAGTCCGAAGCTGTTCGTGTCTCTTCAGTTACATCTCCTCTCTCTCCCCTATATGCTGTCGATCAAAGGATTTCTCTAAATGTGCGCTGTTGTGTGACGGTCATTGTTTCTAAGATATTGGTCCTCGTTTTTCTTACTTTAGCTTCCACTTTCATTTTGATCAGACCTATGCCTATGCCCTATATTTCAACTTTCTTATCTTCGGCTACTTTTGTATTGCTCCTTGCCCCTAATGAATAAAAAGGGTAAAACTTGTGCGCTGGGTTCCTTCCAAGCTCCGGTTGTGCTGCACACTCTCTGACCTGTCCTCTGAGTGTACTGTTCTACTGGCTGAAGCTCAAGATATTATATATGGTCACTGTACCTTTTATTAGAGATCCTTTATGGACCCTGGATGCTACTCCCTTCCTTTATAGACTCCCGGTGCTCACTGATAATACCTGGAGGGGATGAGAGAGGGATGTACTCTGGGAAGACTCGTGTTTTTGTTCCCACGGTGAAGACAAAGATGCTTGGTAGAGAGTCTTGTTTCCAGCTGATAGGCTTACGAAGCCCTCAGGGTGTCTTGGGTGGCAAGTGTGTACAAGTGAGAAGCCTACATTCATGCATCCACAGGCCAACAATGTATAACTCCCACTCAAGCACTTTGCACAGAGCAGGAAACAAACACATTCATTCACACAAACAAAGAGAGATAGTTGTATGGGGGAACTGGATTGGTGTGAAATCCTCTTTTCTGTCAGAGTGGCAGGCAGACAGTGGGGAGATGGATAGATGGAAGAGGGGCGCAGGGAGATAAGAGATTGAGATGGGTGAGTTATTGTCAATTAGAGAATTATGTCCCGAGGCAGCTGTCCCAGCAGTAGCCAAGTCTGGACAGATAGCCATTGATTACACACCCTGAAGGGCATCGAGGGTGGAGCTGTCAAAGGGGGAGAGAGGGTGAGCGACAGGGGGAAAGTGATGAGGAAAAAAGGCACAGCAGGGCCAGGGTTGATAAAGGGCCATGGTGTATCTCTCTCTCGCTCTCTCTTGAGTCCCTTGCTGTCCAGTGTAAATGTATCTTGGCGATAACATATGGAGTTGGGTGAATGTTTTTAGTTTAATGAGGATAGTTTAGACTTGGCAAGGAGTGGGACATCGATATCACATTGGCGCTTAGAGGAAGTGTTCTTCATGGCATTACCCATTTTGAGGAGCGCTCACCCAGTCGAGCACTCAAATTCATATTTAGACACAAGTTAACATGCGGTTGCATCAACTAAATGGCTGTCTTTAGGCGTTTAATGACAGTGGTAAATGATTGTGGAGATGTATAACTACTTTACTAGTAAGTCAGTGCGCTTTAAGTAAATACTAACGGTCTTTGTTCCAGCTGCAGGCTTTGTTTCTCTTGCCATACTTAAAAGGAAAGTTTCTTCCTGGAAACGATTATGAACCCCCCACATCATGAACTGACCTTTAAGCTTTTAGAGAACAGACTCTTATCACACAACCAGCCTTTGTTGTGCTATTACTATGGAATCAGTGTAAATCAACCCATGTTTAAAAGGTTAATCACCAGACAAATACAAAGTTCCTAACACTCTTCTTTCCCCACCATTTAGAGTCTTCCTTCATGGTGTCAGCCTCGTCACGGACGCCATCCGTTCACTTCGGAGACTCCTTTGACCTCCTGTGCCTGGTGAAGCCCCGTCACAACCCTCGTGTGCCCACATCTGTCACCTGGCGCTTCATGCCTGTTGGCTCCGAAGCTGGCGACGAGGGTGATGGAGAGTTCAAAGACCTGGTGACATTCACCCGCGAGGGCACTCTGCAGTGGGGGGAGCAGCTGCTGGGGCTTGGTACTCGCACCACGGTGGACCGATCCCACTCCAACACCAACTTCCGATTGTCAGTGACCCGGGCAGGGCGTCGCGAGGAGGGCAAGTACCAGTGCTCCGCCGTCCTGTGGAGGAAGAACTACGACGACAGCTGGAGCAAAGTAGCAAACCGCACTTCCAACCTGCTTGGCATCAGCGTCCTCCAGCCAGGTAAAGCTGCATGGCTGCCTGCCAGACACATTTAATTGGAACGGACACAGACCAGCACACAAACAAGGATAAGCACAGATCCAGACACAAGCTCGCACACATACACATCCAGTGCTGAGAGGATGTCTCCCTGCTCTAATTGCTCTTAGTCTCTGGGTTATCTACTAATTGGAGTGTGTGTGTGTGTGGTGCGTGTGCATGCAGGGCAGGGTGGGGTCTCCTAATGGAGCGCAGTGAATGGATTGCTAAATATCCCACAGGAAGAGAAAGACTGAAAAAACGATCCGAAAGAGGTAAAAGTGCGAAGCGAAGCACGTAGACAGTGACAAAGTGTGATCAAGAGTCAGCGATCTGTCCTTGAACCCTTTTCCTCAGCGGAGACATTAAACTGTCTACACCACTCTCATTGGCCCTCTGTGCTCCACACATACACAAGAACAAACCCATTCAGACACAGCCCAATTAGTGGCCGAACACAAACAACAAGAACACAAGGACACACAAACCCACACTGGCTAAATGTAGCCCAGTCTGGTGTTCCTCAACAGCATGATATACTTCATTTATGCAGGTGAACGTGCCCGAGGCAAATACTTATGCTGCAGAAAAAAAACCTAGTCTGGCTTGAAATGCAGTCCAGCAAAGCATTGTGGCCCCTCAAGTACCAATGGGGTCCAGATTTGTTGAAATGCCAAATGTTTTTCTGTAAAGTTATTTCTGTAAACATGATAAATGCATGGCTAGATGTGTAGAAGTGTGTGTCTTTGCCCTTCTATGTTCAGGTGATGATAAGTAAGATGCTGTCTTGAGTTTAAAGGGAAACTGCAGTGATCAATAACACTCTCGAAATGAGACAGTGGAATGTAGTCACTTTGTCATTGCCGGCTGCTATTGATCCAGATAAGCACATGAATGTAAACACACACACACTGACATATGCAGAATCACCCTTGTAAACATACACACACACACACACACACACACACACACACACACACACACACACACACACACACACACACACACACACACACACACACACACACACACACACACACACACACACACACACACAGAGATGGCACCCTTGCTCAAAGACAGGGCTTTTACTTGCTTGACTGACTATGCTCCGACCTCAAGCACTCAGGCAGAACACATAGTGTCCCGGGCACTTCAGGAGTTATTTGGAAGCCTAGTTATCATCCTTAACGCTCATATACCTTCCCCACCCATTTGCAGTTTACATCCTTTATCCTTAACCCTAAAAAGGACACACACATTTTGCAGGGGAATAAATAAGTCTTCCTCCCACTCCCTTTTCTCCATGACAAAGTGATCCGTTACCTTGGTAATGCCATCAGTCCCCGTGACGATGTGATCAGTTGCCGTCTGAAAGCAATCAGTAACCATAACGGTGCCATCATTCTGTGTGTAAGGGCACTCTCTCACAGGGGAGGGCGAGTGAGTAATTCCTTAATCTCATTGGTTGCCAGACCCGGCTCAGTCTTGCTCATGTCGTGTTCATCTCCTCCACCTCCCGTGTTTTTGTTGGTTGTGCAGTCAGACCTTCATTTAGACTGATGATTCATTTGTCAGCATGTAGGACGTCTCTCTCTGCCTCACGCCTCTCCTCCCCATCTGCTTTTTCTCCTCTGTTTTCCTAAATGTTAACCACTCCTGGCTAAATATGCGGCTGGCTTTTTTTAGTTCCCCTCTAAAAGAAGTGGGATAAAGGAGAGTGTGAGTAATGAGGTGTGAGCAAACACAGCATCTGACCAGATTCATAATTGAGGGACTTTAAGTCATGCTTCCAGAGGTACCTGCTCAATATGTATGAGCTGCGTGAGCACGTTCATACTTGTGCATGAATGCCCCTGCAACCATGTTTCTTGTGATGTTCCTCTGAGAGCTTCCATGTGCGTACTATGCATGTATACAGAAACCTTCCTCACCCCTGATACACAGTGACACAACAGTAGAACTCTAGCTCTCAGCTGGTCCATCTTGTATTCAGAAGAAAGGCGAGCATGTGCGCCTGACATAAGAAGGTTTGCAAATGCGGAATTACACTCCTCATTAAATTATTGGAGGACTTCAAAAGCGGAGAGGGGAAACGAGCATCGTAGATTAGAAGGCGCAAAGTGGTTGGATGTGGGGTGAAAATAAAAGCATGACTGAACCGGCAAAGAAAGCAGTTAGCCGCTCATCATGACTTCCTGTCAAACTAGTGAGGTGTCAAGCACAGGCCTATTTCCTGTCCCGGACTGCATTAGTGCTACACTGCCTGTGTCAAAGTCCCATGAGTCACATTAGTGGACTTTCCCAACATACAGTATCTCGCGCGCACCCACACACACACACACACACACACACACACACACACACACACACACACACACACACACACACACACACACACACACACACACACACACACACACACACACACACACACACACACACACACACACACACCACACACACACACACACACACACACACACACACACACACACACACACACACACACACACACACACACACACACACACACACACACACACACACACACACACACACACACACACACACACACACACACACACACACACACACACACACACACACACACACACACACACACACACACACACACAACAAATTATATTTGTATGTTCCAAGTAAGGGCACTGCTGTGCTTTGGCTATCCACCACAGACGTCATGCAGAGAATCACTGCACTCACAGGAGCACAAACACCATCATGCTCATGTGCACACAACATGCACTACATACACACTCAGGAGTTCCCTCCCAGAGCACAAGGGTAATTATCTTATTCCAGAACATTATTCAATTGTAGCAGAGGATTCCCACAAACACACAAACAAAAACACACAACACGTCATATACAGCTGCACATATAGTGGCAGTGTTATTAGATTTCACCTGATTGAGTTTTCTCTGTGTATCTGCCTGGAACACACACACACACACACACACACACACACACACACACACACCACACACACACACACACACACACACACACACACACACACACACACACACACACACACACAGAGAGAGAGAGAGGGGGACAGAAAACACTCCAAACTAATTATGCTGAATCTTCCCTAATGGAACAGAGTTTAGATTAATGATGGTTATGGGAGTTCAAGACATTTGTTCTCATCATGTGAGTGTGTGCATGTGCACATTTGTGCGTGAGTGTGTCTGGTATGAAGAGTGGAGGATATCATTAAGACCGTCTGGTTATTGGCTGAGCTAGAATAATGATGATAGAGGGGAGGGGGGGGGGGGGTGTTCCACTTTCTCATTTCTCCTTGCACACCTACGCTTGCCTGGCTACCTTTTGCTCACATTATCAAACATCACGATGCAGGCATGGATGCCTTATTCTAACCTGCCCCTCTTGTTGGCTTTTGTTGTGGTTTTGCTTTGATTTAGAGGATATATGTCCTTGTCCTGCCTCATATGCTCTCTCTTAAAGTTCTTAAGGGTATCCTTCAATTTAATAAGGGCTGACACTATCAGATGCCGCATGTGCTTTTCTTTCATGTCAGTGAAGTACTTGCCAGTTGCCACCCATCGTTATTGATAGCGCTGGGGTCGCTGCGGTTATTGGAGTTTCCGGCTTATCTGGGCACGGATAGGAGGTGTCTATCTTCATTAGGCCCGTCCTATCCCCCCCATGTCCTCATTTTTCGCTCCTGCTCCTTCTCTGTCTTTCTACATTTTGTTCCCACTCTCCCCATAAGTCTCTTTTAATGTCTTCTTTCCCCTTTACTCTCACTTAGCTGCATGTTTCCCCTCCACGCATGCCCCCAGCTTCTTTCTCACTCTTGTGATTGTTCAATATTTTATAATTCCCTGCCTCCCTCTTCCTACTTATAATTCTCTCCATTATGTTTAAATGTTTCTTCAAAAAGCTTCTTCACCGTTGTCAGCATTTCATTAATAATGAGGATGTGGTAGCTGTGCTTGTTTGCACACAATAGGGGCTTTATCACAGTGTTGACGCTCGTGTCAGGGTTGTAAATCTTTTCCTTTTTGGGATGGAGTAGACAGAGTTTGGGTTTGCTCACCTGCGGCAGCACTCGGTGTACCGGCGGTACCGTGTGACTGCAACACCTCCTCTCCGCCTCACAGTTTGTATATGCACATACAGATAATGAGAGTGCATTTGCTGCGCACAGACACACACAGACACACTAAGTCGTAATGGATGATAAATGAAGAGCCTTTGAGGGGTGCACTGATACAGAAAATAATTTCATGCCTGTTTCAGACACTCGAGGTCAGGCTCATTCCCAGTGTCTTCTTCTTCACAAGGGCAAACCCTGATACCCTCTCCGTGATGCAAAGACACAGCTGCATATTTCTGTCAAATCCAATCTAGGCCTCGTTTCCTTCAGCCCAATCTGAGGACACAATGAGATTCTGTGTTGTGTCCCTCCATCTCTCTCTCTGTGTGTGTGTGTGTGTGTGTGTGTGTGTGTGTGTGTGTGTGTGTGTGTGTGTGTGTGTGTGTGTGTGTGTGTGTGTGTGTGTGTGTGTGTGTGTGTGTGTGTGTGTGTGTGTGTGTGTGTGTGTGTGTGTGTGTGTGTGTGTGTGTGTGTGTGTGTGTGTGTGTGTGTGTGTGTGTGTGTGTGTGTGTGTGTGTGTGTGTGTGTGTGTGTGTGTGTGTGTGTGTGTGTGTGTGTGTGTGTGTGTGTGTGTGTGTGTGTGTGTGTGTGTGTGAAGCACAGCTCTTGACGTGTGAGACTGTGTGTGTACTGTAGACACTGGCTTGTGTGTCCTGCTGCTGTTGTAATTGAAGTCGTAACTCAAAGCTAGCTACAGTTCTGCTCTCCATGTATATCAGTGGGCAGGATCAGAGCCGGAGAGGCTCAGCAGTGCCGCCTCCTGAATATACACACACACACACACACACACACACACACACACACACACACACACACACACACACACACACACACACACACACACACACACACAGAGGAGCTTTCTAGCCTGCACTTACTGAATGACCACTGTTCTCTGTGGGTTAATGAGCATAATGTGTTTTATGCTTATTGGCAGACCCCCTTTCAAACATGCACACAGGCACAGTGCTCAATCTGATGTCTTTATGCTCTCCGCTCTGTGCCAGCTTCTTTTGGGCCATTAATCTCCCTGACCTCCTGTCTCACCCCTTTCTTGTGCATCCTTTTTCCTGTTGGGTCAGCCTCCGTCCAGCGATCACTCTCTCAGACAGACAGGCAGGAAGAGGGAAAGTGCAGTCAGTGCGTCAGTGTGTTCGGACTGATGGTAGAGAATAGGAATTATATGCAGGTTGCATGTTAACGTGCATGTGGTTGTTACGTGCACAGATCCCCATAATTAGCCCAGTCTTAATGATATCGTAGTGGGAGTTGGTAAGGGGGAGGAATGAGGAGTGGTAATAGTGCTCTGACACAATGGGATCATGGATACATGGCCGTCATTAGCATAGACATTAGACTCCTGGCGTCTGGAGAGGAGCTAGTTTTCAGTCAGGGGAATCCCATCCCACATTTCTATTGACTAGCAGCCTTCTATGATCCACGCCCCCCCATGACAGAGGTCCAGACGTGTGTGTGTGTGTGTGTGTGTGTGTGTGTGTGTGTGTGTGTGTGTGTGTGTGTGTGTGTGTGTGTGTGTGTGTGTGTGTGTGTGTGTGTGTGTGTGTGTGTGTGTGTGTGTGTGTGTGTGTGTGTGTGTGTGTGTGTGTGTGTGTGTGTGTGTGTGTGTGTGTGTGTGTGTGTGTGTGTGTGTGTGTGTGTGTGTGTGTGTGTGTGTGTGTGTGTGTGTGTGTGTGTGTGTGTGTGTGTGTGTGTGTGTGTGTGTGTGTGTGTGTGTGTGTGTGTGTGTGTGTGTGTGTGTGTGTGTGTGTGTGTGGTGTTGGCGGCAAGGAGCAGCAATCCAGAGTAAGCTGTTCTGCAGGGGATCAAGGCGTGTCTAAAGCCCTCAGTCCCGACATGCTTGGGGTCCTGGCCGTGGATTAGCCCATGGCTGAGCTAATGCTAACGCTAAAGGCGGAGCAGGCAGCCATTAAGACTATAAGTCTTCTGGAGTGGAGCTGGAGAGACTGCCTGCTGCTTGCTGAAATCCCCCTAGGAGCATGTTCTCACTTTCTGTCTTTTACAAATCTCTCTCATCTTTTCCAGGCTCTTTTCCTCCCTCTGCAATCTCTCTCTCACTCTTTGGCTCTCTGTTTATTGGTGCATATGAATATCCGTTCAGTTTGGTGATTTATCCCTTAACTCTTCTACTTTACTCTCCATCCTGTCTTCTTTAAAAAAATCCCATCCCTCTTGCTATGTCTATCATTTTACTATTATTCATTCCTCTTTTCGCTCTGTAACTCTTTCTCTCTGTCTCTTGCCAACTCTGGCCCCCATTAACTTGGGTTTAAGCATTAAAATCTGTGGCCCAATGGATGGAATTTCAGCTCAGTGGTCATTAAGTTCATATAAGACCATATTTAAAAAGGTCCAAAAATGTTAGGCAGAGACCCCACCAGCACCTCTAGTATCCTCACTTCATTTAGGCCTCATTCATGTTTATGAACCTACAGGTGAGGCTGCTGAATATTCATTTCAGTGTCAGGCTATTGGACAGAATGTGATCAGAAAATATGTACATATATCATCCAGGGTTTCCCACACATAGACTATACTTGGGCGGGCCGCCCAGGTATATTGACGACCGCCCAAGTATATTTCGCGAACCATTTAGGTTGTTTTTTTTTAATAATTTTTTTTTTTATCATTTTTTTTTTTTATTCGTCCGTGACCACGACGCCATCTGCGATCGATTAACTTGTGGAAGATGATCCCTTGCACTGATCTCGCCTCCTTCTGGCCTGTTAAGTGGCCTGCCTCACACAGGGTGACTGGCTGTCCACATGATGTGGCCTGCCGACATGGCCACTGTCATACAGATCATAAATCAAAGCCCTTGATTGGTCGGGATAAGCTCAGCTCAGGTGAGGTAAAGGACTCTCTGAGTGTTTAGATAGTTAACTTAGTCTAAGTTCTCAGTGGGTCTCAAACGGTGTGGTCACCAGTTATGTAAACACATATTAAGGTGAAAAAAGGTAAGATACACTTTTAAAACTTGTTGAGAGAAAACTAGTCTTTGTTGCTGCCTCAAAGAGGAACAGGGGGAGAGGAGGGAGACAGGAGAAGCTGATTCAGGAGCACAGACACACTCACAACTATAAATGAACCAAAAATAAATTAATAAACAAGTTTCAGTGTTTTTTTCATATTGGAAATGGTATGTTATTGGTTATGAACATGATTTTATGATTATTGAAATGTATACAGTTCTGTTTAATATAGGTGTTTCCATAGATCTAGTCTCTATATTTTCCCCTCAAAATGCACCAGATTGATGCATTTAACTCCAAAATAAAAAATAAAATCTTACCGGGGGGGCATGCCCCTGGACCCCCATAGAGGATTTGAGGTCGACCCCCACTAAAAATCACATGGATAGGTTCCTAAATACATTTATTTTTTTAAATAGTAACCCATTTCCATATGTTCATGTGTGGGTAGTAGATTTAAACTATAGGGCTATCATTATGGGCTCTGCCTGTACCTGTTCGCTCTGCCATCGCGTGAAGGGTCTGCTAACAAGCGACCAACAGAAAGGTTAATGTTGTTGCACGTCACCTCACCCCCCCCACCACTACCGCTATTTCAGATCTGTGGGAAACACTGGCAGTTAATGGACCAGCACCAGAGGTGTTCCCATACACACAGGCGTTGGAGCTGTTCTTCATGAAATCCCAGAAGGATGAAGTGCTCTGACAAACAGTGCCATCTTTGCGCAAAATGATAATACAGGAATGAAAAGTCAATAAATAAACATGTTGGGTTTTTTCCCCCCCCCCCCCCCCGCCCGCTGCCACCACCCGCCCAAGTATATTTCAGATCTGTGGGAAACACTGTCATCATAAGAGAGGTTATGATTGGTCGAAACAGGAATTTGATGAAGGGAAAAGAGAGGGGTAAAGTGGACCCTAGCGAGTTTTGTATCAAAAGACTTCACCCGGAGCAGCAGCATGAAACATAGAAGAAAAATGAATTGGATTTCCTCTATATATAAAGAATAAAGGATAACATTCTTTGATATACAATCACGGCTGTACTCTCCTCCTCTGAACTATCGGCCGTGCGTGCGTGCGTGCGTGCGTGTGTGTGTGTGTGTGTGTGTGTGTGTGTGTGTGTGTGTGTGTGTGTGTGTGTGTGTGTGTGTGTGTGTGTGTGTGTGTGTGTGTGTGTGTGTGTGTGTGTGTGTGTGTGTGTGTGTGTGTGTGTGTGTGTGTGTGTGTGTGTGTGTGTGTGTGTGTGTGTGTGTGTGTGTGTGTGTGTGTGTGTGTGTGTGTGTGTGTGTGTGTGTGTGTGTGTGTGTGTGTGTGTGTGTGTGTGTGTGTGTGTGTGTGTGTGTGTGTGTGTGTGTGTGTGGATGGATACTACATGCCCAGCAAACTGAACACAAATACTTCCAGTGGAGCTGAGATTGTAAAGGGGGAAAAACCCTCTGGAGCTAATATCATCACATCTCCATTTCACCCAATATAATAATTTCATGCCAGGATCAACATTTTATGTAATCATATAAACAAAGGGCTCTTGCCTTCTTTAATTGAGTCTGCTCTTTGTGGGAAAATAATATCTGTCACGTCCAAAAACGTGATGAACATATGCCATGTTTTTCATAAAGGCAATGTTGCCCTGGAAACCACAGAAGTAGGTGATGAAGAGAGGCTGTCAACATTTATGCTCAAGGTTATTGTGCTGTAAACTGTCTGTGCTGGTTGTATGAGGGTCCAGTTAATGGGGTTCAGTTTGTGACTTTAAATCTGGGTGGAGATTTGCAGGGTTTATTGATATGTTATAAATAGAGGGGATAAATAAATGAATGTCATTGAGATTGAGGAATCAGGAGAGGCCACTAGTAAGTGTGATTATTATATTGCATGTGATTTAAGTTGTATGGGATATGTGTGATCCTAATTGTTGTATTGTTGTCCTTTTTCTTCTAAGGTTAACAACCTATTTGGATTTTTGATTAAATTATCAAAACTAGGAGTTGTTTCCGTTCATCTTGATTTCACCCATACTGTCGGGAGAAAGACAGCGCAGTTATCTTTATCATAAATAAATAGAATGTGTTTTACTTGATTTTACAGGGCTGTTTCCCCTTTTTCCTGTGGAGAAAATGAACTGACCGAAACAAAATAGAGGAGACAGGCTTGTGCATAAGGCCATGCAATTCCATTCTCACCGAGGCCAGGTGTAACTGGCACATAAACTAATGCAAAGCAGTGAGATCCACAATTATGGATTTGTTTTACTGTGTGGGTGCACCCTTGAGGCTTATTAAAAAAACACAGTGGCAACATGTGATCACACTTAAAAGAAGTATTGACAGCCTTGCTGACAAGACAACACGTGCTCTTCTACAGAAAACTAAGTGAATCTTCTCTAATGAGTGCAAAACATGACATACAACTATTGTCACAGCAATGCCTCCAACAGCAGAGGCATTGCTGTGACAATAGAGTGTTGCTATGCTGTAGCTAAAGGAAGAAATCTCAGAGGGAATGGAAACGTGTCAAGGATGTGGCAAGCTGTTCTGTTAGTCAGGCGTTTCACAGTGAGAGGATTCAGGAGGGAGGGCAGACTTTAAGGTTGTTTCGGGACATCACATGTACTGTACTTCACTTCCATCTTGCTGCTCATTGCTCTTCTAATTTATTTGTCCCCCTGTCTCTGTTTGAGATAGAGCAAGTTACGATACATTGTAATAGATCATGATGCTGCCTAATAGGGCTTGAATAATTAGACTATTTTAGCTTTGAAAAGGCATTTTTGTAAACACTGATACGACAACAGACTTTCAGCCCCCAGTTCTCTCCTGGCTGAGGATTCAAACTTCAAATGGGAACGGCACAGCATTGCTTTGTCCTGTGCCAATCCAATCCTGCATGGTTCCACTTCAGGAGGTTTGGAGGTAATTCTACTGCAAAATAAAAGATTGCCAGGAATCCGCAGGGCTCGGCTGTGATTCCGGATGGCGAGATTGTCAGGCTTCCTAACAAGTCTCCAGTGGGTAGCGAGGCAGTCATAAGGGCTTATTTCAGATGCTAGCTCACAATGCCATTGCACGACAGGGTGGTCTGGAGATGCCTGCAGCAGTGCATCTTGTGAATACAGCTAAATGTGTTCATACTGTATGTATTGTGCAAATATGCAGAATCAGATATCATTTCAGAATGCACAGCAATCTGTTGGTTAGGGTGAGGTTTCCGAGGCAGATGGCTGTGACCCTAGGCAGTCAATCATTTCAAAGCGTGAGCTGGGAAGGGACAGCATATTGGAGATTGTAAACAATCTTTACAAATACATATTCCTGATGAAGGCTGGGTATCGTCTGACATGTGTTACACCAGTACAAAACACAAAAAATGGCTTTTTTTGATATATTACACTGAGGATTTTTTTCCTACAAAACCCACTTTTCATTAGACAAAACAAAAGAAGTCAATTAATTAAAATAAACACAATTAAAACTCACTTACATCTTAAAATAACTAAATCTGATCAGAAACAGTCTGATTTACAGAATAATGAGAATATGTATCAAAAGAGTAAGGATTCAGCCAAAGCTTTTCGTACTATCCTGGACATTTCCGAAGTCAGTTTTGTACTAAAAGTATTCCTCTTAAAATCTCCTAATACAAGTCACATGGATGGAACCATTGTCTTTTGTATTTATTTGTTGTTGCGTACATTACCAAACCACCCCATGTGCTTGTTTCTCGCAGACAGGGGCTCTGATGCGATTAAACGGTTTCTCTTTCATTTTGGTGGGAAGAGGGTTGCATGTCTGCTGCTGGGATCAATTAAGGGAATTTGTTTACCCAAATGTGGATCAGCCAACACTCAACTCTTGGCTCGCTGTCAGCGGGCCATGCCAACGATTCAAAATGAAATGGTTTGTTTTTACATCAAAGATAGTTAAAGTTGCTGATGTGGAATTGTTCTACATGTATTTAAGCTGTGTGATATAGGTGTGAATGCAGATGTTTATACTGAGATTATGTATGCTTGACATGCACAATACTCATGCTTGAGTGTTGTTTGATGTTTGGATATGTTTCTTATCATATGTTTTTGATACATCTCATGTTAGGGCTGGGTGTGTACTTTCTACATCCTCTGTGGTGAAACTAATCCTCCACCTGAAGCATTTGACAGCGGGGCCCTGGCCGCGGTCACACCTGATGTACCTGTAGCTAATCCTATCCCACAACCAATGTCACTGTAACCAATCCTGTCATCGCACTCAGGGCAGCCTCAGCTTCTTCCTGACATCTCAGTCACTCCTCTGTATCATGTCCTCCCTGTCCTGTCTGCTCTCCCCCCATCCTTGCCTGACTTTATCGAAATGCGTTCCTTCTTCCTTCCTCCTCTTTTTGGCAGACTGTCAGATCGCCTGCCCCACTTTTGTCTTGTCTTCTGCCTAATAATATCCATAGCTCAACTTTACAATCCACGCCCCTCTCTTTCACCCCTGTCTCTTCTGCTGTTCTGCATCTTATCTTACATATCTACTTTGATACCAACAGACCTACTATCCCCTCAGCTTTTATTTGCATGACATTTCCCTTTCCTTTCTCTTTCCCTTGTATGTCTTTCTTTCTTTTTCTTTGTCACCTTCTTCACAAACCCACGCACCTCTGTCTCTTCCTACTCTGCTACTGCCAGAAATAATCCCTGCTACAGGTCGTTTGTCACAAAACAAAAATGGCATTGTGTACCTGTCTCCAGCGCTCACACTCTCTGGCACCCAAAGGAAAGATTGTATGCTCTTGTTTTTGCCTTCCCTGTCTAACTCCCTCTCTTTCCTAATTCTCTGCAGAGAGCAAGCTGCGAATGCTAAAGACCAACCAGTCTCAGGCGTACCTGGAGGACAGTCGAGTCAGGATCAATTGCTCCATCAGCTCCCAGACCAGCCAGGAGTCCCAGCATGCTGTGTTCTGGTACGTGAGGCGCCCCACCGGGTCAGAAGCCGACGAGCTCCTGCTGAGAATTGAACGCTCGGGGGCCTTTGAATACGGCGCCTACGCAGACGAGGAGAGGCTGCGACGCAGAGTGCAGGCCGAGAGGCTGTCCCCCCGTCTCTATGGGCTGACGCTGAACAGGGCAGAGAACAGCGACTCTGGGACGTACTACTGCCTGGTGGAAGAGTGGCTGAGTGACCCCGATGGAGCCTGGTACCGACTCTCCCGGGAGTCCTCTGGGTTCACACAGGTTCTGGTCAGACAGCCAGGTGAGCAAGCAAGACTACAACATGTGTATGTATTCTCATAGCAGGGAACAGCAGCTGTCACTTGCATAAGAGCAGTTGAACATTTTTAAAGTTTAATTCCCAATCCCACATGCTCTGCCTTAAGTCTGTCTCGCTCTGATGACACTACACCTGCCCTGGGCAGAGCTCAGGTGGCAAGAAATGGGTTAGAGTCATGCCAGCTGTCATATGCGTAGCCTGAGGGCAGAGCCTGGCTCAGACGGAGGACCTAAACCTCTGAAGTACCTACTGCCTCCCAGACCCTGCCATCTTACCTCATGAAAGTAATCTTAAGTACACACCTCATATATTTTTCTGTCCTTGAGAGAATTTCCACTTAAGACTGTATTCGTTCCCCACAGACTCGCTTCCCCTCCTTAACAATCAAACACCATCCCTTATTTGTATGAATCTATTCCACACACCAGCTGAAGGTGACTTTCCCCCACACGTCTCTGAGAGCACTGTTCCTCTGCCAGGTGTTGTGTTTATATTGCAGAGTGAAATCACCAATATGGCATCCGTCCAACTAAAACGTGAGGGCTGGTCACAAGCCAGCAGGGCAAGGAAAAGGCTTTTGTTTAACGTAGCGAAGCTAAGATTTCTGAGCTCTGGGAATGTGAGCACCTTATTTAAGGCTTATCTTTGTGCAGGGGTCTTATTTCGTTCATGCTTTTGTTTAGACTCTCCTCAAAAGTTAACATTTAGTAATTTGTGAAATCCCACCAGAGACCAGGTTTAGTCTTTAAGTCATCCTGAGGAAAGTGAACTATATTGTACGTATACGTTTTTACTTTTAATGGTACATAAAGAGCTACATGCATAACCAGCATATTCTGTAAAAACATCATGGATATTTATTAAGGTGCTTAAAAATGCATTCACGGAGAAAGCCTTCCAGAAAACTGCTGGTCGGGAGGAGAGATGAGAGGAGACTTGTGCCAGAACTCGCCTTTTTTTCTGCTCTCCTGCTGTCCTTTCTGCTTCTCGTTTTGCTTTAACAAGAAGACCTATAAACTGTGTGTGAGAGGAGCACAAGCAAGCCTGATCTTCACTGCCATCTTTTTTTTTTAACTGCAGTGAAATTGGGTCATTATAGCGGCCCTGAAGGGTTCAGTCATACCAATACAGACAGACAAACACGCTAGCCTTGGGGTAGGATCTAACCTTGCTGGAAAGCTGAAAGACCGGTGATAACTGTAGGCAGCACTGTGGGATTTATTTATTTGTGTCCTTTGTTGGCACATCTTGAAAGTTTGATGCAGAACCATGTGCCGTTTAGTGGTGTTTATTTGAAGTTCAAAGTCTTAAGTGCCTACCACATTTTCCGAAAGGCCAATTTGACATCTTTAAATTGCTTGTTTGGTCTAACTCATAGCAGAAACGCTGATATGTGAAGATGTGTTTCATACAAGTTTAAAACAAATCAGGAAATCCTTGCAAATCTGCAGACTCATTTCTCACCCGTCCACGTGTCCATAAATCAACTTTGCATCTCAGCTCTCGTACAAATAGATGATCTAAAAGGCGCAGTTGATGTAGTTTCACTACACTTTGAGATTTGGTGCTCTACCCCAAGAATTATTGTAGATTTTTTACATTTCCACTCTTTTTAACCTCTTGGTTTCTCTTTCTTACCTCCGCAGAGATTCGACTGCAGGTGGAGGAACTGGAGTCAAACGTGACGGTGGAGGAGTCGGCCTCTATCCGACTGGGCTGTAGCATTCCCTCACAGTCGTCCCGAGAATCCCGCTTCTCTGTGTCCTGGTATGTTGAGCGCTCCGATGACGAGGAGAATGAACCAGGTGACGAAGAGAGGGAGTGTGTGTTCTCCATCGGCCATGATGCCGTTTTTGGAAATGGAAACTGCAGCCCCAGAGAGGAGCCAGGTCCAAATTCCCGACTGCAATTTGAGAGGACGACTTCTGACCAGTACAGCCTCACCATTCAGGGAGCCCGGCCGACAGACGCAGGCCGATACTACTGCCATGTGGAGGAGTGGCTGCTCAACCCCCGCAAAGCGTGGTACCGCCTGGCCACCAACAACTCTGGGCTCACTATCGTCAATGTAATACAACAAGGTAAGTCTTTAATTAACTAAATCCTTTAAGCCTTCTGAATGTCAGCGAAAATAAACACTGTGACAAACTATACTTGTATCAATGGCTGTCTTCAAATTATAATTCTTGCAATTTAGTACCGGGAAGCTTCTTCTCAGATAGCACAAGGTGTAATTAACCGCTGCTTCTTTGAATGTTTCTTCTTATAGCATAAATTGTCATATTGGCAAATGGTAATAGGCCCTCTGTGTTACAGTATATGTAACTAGAGAATATTATGGTCCAATTAGGGAGCTCTCAGCTACACTTTATGTCATCCTTGGATGATCTGGCTTCCCCACCTGCAGCATTTATTTTAAAGAGAGCAGAGGCAGAGATGGCTACCTACTACTAGGCATTAAAGCTGGTGGTGTAAAAAGCCCCATCAATAAAACATCATGTTAAAATGTAAGAGGCATATTTTTCATTCTAAAAGAGTCATTGAGCCAGAATACACATTCTTTTTATGGTTTTCTGTTTTTTCTGTGAGAAATGTTGATTGGTCTATTGTTTGTCAACAGTGTCCACCCTCCAGTCAGTGGTTTGCTCCAACGACTCGCTCTTCTACTTCGTCTTCTTTTACCCCTTCCCAATCTTCGGCATCCTCCTCATCGCTGTGCTGCTCGTGCGCTTCAAGAGCCGCGGCCACAGCAAGAGCCAAGAGGGCAAGAACGGCGCCCCCCTCCTGTGGATTAAAGAACCTCACCTCAGTTACTCTCCCACCTGTCTTGACCCACCTGCGCTCAGCCTGCACCCTGGCTCTGTTGATTAAGGACACACCCCCCCCCCCCCCCCCCTGCCTCGCGAACATCGCGGATCCAGCCAACACAATGCCAGGGAGCAGATCTGGACTCCACCTTCAGACCTTACTGTCGTTCACTGCTGTCTTGAATTAGTCAATCAGTTGATCACTTTAAAAATCCTTACCCTGGTGGCTGCCTGTTTTACGTTAACAATTGTGTGTTTCTGTTTGTTTGTTTGTTTTTTTTTGTGTGTGTGTGTGTGTGTGTGTGTGTGTGTGTGTGTGTGTGTGTGTGTGTGTGTGTGTGTGTGTGTGTGTGTGTGTGTGTGTGTGTGTGTGTGTGTGTGTGTGTGTGTGTGTGTGTGTGTGTGTGTGTGTGTGTGTGTGTGTGTGTGTGTGTGTGTGTGTGTGTGTGTGTGTGTGTGTGTGTGTGTGTGTGTGTGTGTGTGTGTGTGTGTGTGTGTGTGTGTGTGTGTGTGTGTGTGTGTGTGTGTGTGTGTGTGTGTGTGAGAGAGAGAAAGTGAACTAGAATGGGTGTTAACACAATTAATTGTGCAAGTTCGAGTTGAAGGACAAGAGTTTCATGAGCCTCTCACCTTTTTGTTTTCTGTGAAACTCATAGCTGCATTTTGATTTGTATTACTCTGAATATTTGTTTATTTTTTAAGAGAGAGAAAAAAACTGCACACATGAGATTGGCCAATCCGGTAAGAACGTTTTAAGAGAAGGAACTCTATAATCGACTCCGGCAATGAGTTGATGCCAAAAAAGTCTCCACACTGATCCAAGAGCAGCCACAGCCTGGCCCACTATGTTGGTTGCCATAGTGATTCACTGCGCCCACTGACTCCATAGCTGATGACTTGGTTGCCAGCCTGCATAGAGACAAAGGCAAGGACACACAAGTCAGTGTCCTAACTGAGGATGTGTGTATGTGTGTTGGCCCACCTGCCTCCACAATGAATTTGCCTTGGCAGACAGAAACAGGTCCTCTTGCGCCACTTAAACACTGCCAGACGCTCTGGCCTTAGCGAGAGACGCTCTCCTCCTTTCCCCTCTTCCTCTCCGAGAAAAGTCAACAAGAGAAGGAGAGGTAGGAACGTCAGAAATGATGAGGACTAAACGAATGGCACTCTACTGATGAGGATTTACTGTATGTACTTGGACATGAGGGATTTTTTTTAATTTAATTTTGTAGTGCCAAGACCTCCTTATTTCCACACTGTTCTCTGCAGCTAATGTTTGAAGTTTTAGACAGACTGGGAAGCCGATTGCTTTTTCAAGCAGATTGTACATAATGTCTGCTTACCTCCTGCTGTGGGTTTATGGGCCGAGAGGGCAAAAGGGCAATTCTTAAACTCGTGTTAAATCATTTCAATTGTCCTGCTTACGTCACACAGTGGGGACTGACTTTAAATTATTGCACATTTTCTTTAAGTTGCCCAGTATGACCACTCCGTCCAGGCTTTTAAAGATATCAAAAGATGCGTATTAGTTTTAAGAAGAATCACTTTTTATTTGTAAAGAGCCACACTGAAGATTCATTAAGTGTAGTAAAACACTTCAAATGTTATCTGCACATTGTAAGAAAACAAGTTGATGGGCAATTGTTTGATTGTTTATTTTAAATTTTCTATTTATTGTTTTTTACTACTTTGCATAGCTTTGTAAGATTTTCTTTTTTGCTTTGAAATTCTCTAAGAACTGTGCTGCTTGTGTTGCCAGGCAACTGCACCAAGCAGATTATGTCAATAGGCTGTGTGTTGGCAATGTGGTAGATGTAGAAATGCTAGATTTGTCCTGCTCATTGCAGTCTGTAGCATTTCATACCAGATTGTCATGTTTGGTCAGTGTCAAAACACTGTATATCTATATCTATACTGAAAATTACTGTGGCTTGACATGAACAATAGTTGAAGAGACAAGTCACACAAATGAATTCACTTATTGCTTTTTGCTTGAGCCACGTTTATTTAGTGAAATGTAATGTAACACCTAGGTAGGATGTTTGATCAAAGACAGCTGAGGATGGGCAGCGTCTTCTACTCTTAGATTCTAGCTGAAGGCGTCATCCTCAGCTCCCCTGATGCAAGGCAGAAGGCTTGAGCATCTGAACCTTGGAACGTAACAGGAGGGAAATCCTCCACCGACCTGGGCCTAACCCTTTCACTGCCAGACTGGACATGAAAACTCTTGAAAAACTTGACATTGTTGTCTCAATCGTGTCAACATGTATATTGCATGACAATACTGCAGGAGGAATTTTGATGTTTTGTAAACTTTGAACTCTTCGAGCATTGTGTTTGTGTGACAGAGCAGTGCCCCCAATCCTCGTCCTATCCCTCACCTTCACCTACTTCCTGAGCCAAGAGTTGACACAAAGTCCAGTTCCCTCGTCATCTACAACATGTGACTGCCAATTCCAGATGCCCTTTGAAACCTGTGAAGTAATCTATTTCAATTTGTGCAGATTGTGTTTGATATTATTGCTCATAACTGTCTTTTTAATGCTTTGCTTTTATGCAGCACTTCATTAAACTGATTTATGTCAAAAAAAGCCAAAAGTATGCAGCCGATACTGACACAAGCCACAGAGTTGTGAGAGTTCAATTTTCTTCACTTTTATTCAAAGTAACCAGTCCATTCAAAGTAGATGCACTATACCACATGGAGTAAGAAAAGTAATGCACATTCAGTGAATTCAGCTACAGCTAGATTGATCAGGGCTCATTGATTAGTAGTGTGTTTATAAGGGGTACAAAGTGTTGGACTAAAGCAGCACACACTGAGGAAAAAAGGAAACGCATATTGAATATTAAAAATGCTCAAGTAGTTATTGAGGCAGTATTTTAACCATCGGAGTCTCTGTCAGGCAACCGTCCGGAAAAAAACTAAATGACAATTCCATATAAGGAATTGCCCAAAATAATATCCACTTTATACATAAAATAACTTGACAACTATGTTGAAGCTGGGAAATATACTATGCAGGGTAAATATTTATCCACACTTTTGACACATGTACAATGACAGAAATATGTACAATATTGTGATTTTTGCATGAAAAATTATAATTTTGATAATATTTTGTGATCTATTCATTAGAGGTGGAGCGGTTATTTCCTCAGTATATATATCGCCTGTTTTCCTCACAAATGGCTCTTTGCCTAACAAAGACCTTGGTGACCAAAATGTTGCCTCATTAAATTGCAATATTCAGTGTGCGGATGACTTCTCTTTTTCCATTACCAACAGTCTTTAGCCTCCTGTTTGATATAATGGTAGTGTGATTTAAAGTACATACTGTATATCAAAACGGCAGGAAAGCCATTCTGTGCATTTTCCAGCCCGAGTATCATCAGGAATAATTGATGGAGCCGTTGGAAAGGTCTTGTGTGATTTGACAGTAATGGTTGCATATCTTATTGACCTGCATTTGCATTGGCGGTAAAAGTAATAGAGAGCTGATTTCAGTTTTTCATAAGCAGAAAATAATCTACTGAGCGTATTTGTTTGCTGAATGATTGCCTTTTATAAATCTTGAACATTCCCAGAGATGCAGGTTGTGTAAATGGTGCCACTGAACAGCTGCTTCAGCTTCAGTGAATTAATCCTTCACTTGAATCATGCAAAATGCATTTAATCTTTCGAGACTTGATTAAGGAAGTCCAGGGCATGGGGTGTTATGTCACAGTGCTGCTGCCATCACTGGAGCTGTACAGTCCAACTGAATGGTGTTTTTTGTAGTAATAATATAAATGCCACCCATAGCTGCCTCCGAACGTTCTGATAGTGTTGTAGCTACGTTTTGAGGGCTGCATGTATTGGCTGTGTGCTGGCTCCAGATTTAGGTGTAAGATAGTTTGTGGTGATGTTTTCAATTCAGCCAGTAATGCTTTATTTACAGTGATGTATTTTTATATGACCATGTTTTTTTCATTTGTTATTATATCCAATAGTTGCCATTGTGACCATTAAAAAGCCACTTTGCTATTGTCAGTTTATTGCAATAAAATACATTCAGTGCATCTTCCTGTTTCCCCTCAAACTATACATGTGTTTTGCAGCATTTAGAAATATTATATGAAGCTTATTTAAACAACATTTTGATACAGATTTATCACCACAACCATGATGTACTAGAAACTACCTGCAACCGTTCCAAATATAGTTCTGCTTTAACTGAAAACGTGAGGTTAATGTCCTTCAGGCAGCTGCATGGTCATGTTGAGTCGCCGTTTGATTTTGACCTCTGAGCCCCTCTACAACGTTAGAGTTTATTATTTACTCCACATGTTCACTTGGGTCTGTGTGTGTATGTGTGTTTTTTTCAGATGGAGTGAGAGAGAGAACTATTGGGTCAGCATGTCGGAGGATAAATGAGGCTTAGGTCCTCCTTCAAGTTAACCGGGCACCTTTTTGACAGCCTCAGCAAATCACATAACTCACCCAATGCAGATGGACTTATTCTTTCTCCCGTTTTCTTGAACACACACACACGCTCACACACATAACTACCCAGCAGTAAACAGCAGTCTCCCTCTCGTCCATAGCATTCATAAAGTTCTCTCTGTCTCCCTCTCCCATGAATTCATATTAACTCATATTGATGAATGCATACCCAATGAAGCCAAGAACAAATGCTCCCACCTGTCCATAAATCATGGTGACAGAAAGGAAAAACAACATTTGCTAGAAGAAAACTCATAGTTTAAGCTTTACTTATAGAGTTGCTGAAATGTTTTCTGGGTTGTGATGCATGCAGGTTTCCCTGAAAGAGCTTTAGTCAACTCTTGAGCAAACAATCCAACTGAAAAAGCCCCCACATTTCAACTTCTATCGATGCACTGATACCAGCCACACTGATACTGCTGATGTTATTGTGAGCGAGGTCCATCACAACTTCACAGGATGAAGAGAACACTGAGCCATATCTTCTTGTCCCACTTTCCACCCAAAGTTTTGCTTTCCTTCTAAATTTTTCTCAAGCGCACACCCTGTAGAAGAGAGTTCTGTTTTGCATAAAAGTAAGCAACACTCACACATCCATAGTCCTCGCTGACGCAGATAGACGCACTAGAGGGCACACTTGGGCAGACAGTAGGATCCAGAGCAGCAGTCATGGATAATATCATATGATTTATTACAAGTTAGAGGGAAACACTGAAGAAAATGCAAGGACAGTCTCATGTGGCCGTTGTGGTGGGCTCAGATGCATCAAAGCAAGGACAGACAGAACAATTCATGCAGATTGGTACAAAATCCAAAGCCCACACAGATGATATAATGCTTATGTTCAAAAACATGTTGACTTACCAACACATAATGTTCAGATCGAGGAAAAGCAGAGTATGTTCTGTTCTTGGTGTTGAATATATAAGGGAGGCAGAGCTACGACATTAACAGCTTGTAGAGTGTGACTAGTCTTTTGAGGCCTGTGCACAGCCTGTTGCGTTCACCTTCTTTTGATTCCCGGTGCTTTGTGTGGTAGAAATACTGTGATGTAAGAGTGAGTCAATAAGAACAGCGAGAAATCTTGTACATGAACTGTAGCATTCACATCTTGAGTAGTGCCTGGATTTGTCTCTTAATGGTTGAAGTAAAGGGAAAATGAAAGTGAGTAATACAAGTAGGAGAACAGCACCACCTGAACTGCTAAAAATGGCAATGCAAGTGGCTCTTGATGAATTTGCAGTAGTCGGTAATATCGAGGGCAGTTTGATTTGTGTAAATTATGCAGGAAATCAATAGTTGTATTATGAGCCTGTTTGTTAGGGCTGTTCATTGGAAAAATATATTTAGAGTTTGCCTTTAATTATGGAAACTGAATCACACGATTCACTCGAAGCACAATATACACAAGACACCTACTGACACAAGAACAACAAAAACACTGATGGTCCCATATCATTCATTATAGATTAAAAACATGCAAGGGCATAAAAACACACAAACTGTCACGCACACTGAAATATTCTCACTTCATCTAAAAATGGTGTGTTTACTTCCACTGGCTCTGCCTGCGATGGAAGAAACTGATGCTGAGTCTGCTACTAATAAGGCACCGTCCCCTGGGCTCTCTGCAGTTAGTCGTTCTTTTCTCTGAGGCCCTATACGTGTCTGGAGATTCAGATGTAAAGCTAATTAACTGTTCCAGGCATTCATTGTTTTATTTGTTTTTAGTGAGAATTTAAATGAACATTTAAATACCTGATAGTTGGGATAACCTTGCTCAAATGTATAATTTATGAGGGAAATTATGCCAAGGCTGTCTTGTCCTGACTGTACGTTGTTTTCGAATTTGGTTAATGCATGTAGCCTGCTACGGACTGTGTGATGCTATAAACAGCAGCACTTTTAGCTAAATGCTAACAATATGCTCAATTTATGCAGGGTTCACTATGTTAATCAAATGAGTTAAAGGTCCCATGCCTTTTTTTTTCCTGGTTATTACCCGTCACCTTGTGTGTTATGTAGCTTTTTCTGCATGTAAACGGTCTGCTAAGTCACAAACCCTCAAAGTACCCTGTAGCGTGTAAAACTCTAACACAGAAAAGACATGTCTATCTATGCTGCCCCAGAACACCTCGTTGGAGATTTTTCTTTTTCCATTTTTTTCTTCCTGAGTATGGTGACGTAACCATGCCCAGGTCCAAATGGACCAATCCATGGAGCTCCTCACACACACTCACTCAGCCTTATCTTTTCTCAGCTGCGGCTCCGCGGATTTCTCAGCTTGAACTCAGCCTGAGACAGACCCCACACAGCAACCAGGAAACTACCCCAGTATAACCCAGCTCACACTGTCCGCTCCAGCAGCGAGCCCCGCAACGTCCCGCCAACACGGCACCCAGACCCCACGCAGCATTCTGTGGAGAATTGAAGATTTTATCACCTGATATATAAGAAGTGTTACGTTTGAATGGAAGTCTTGTTGCAATTTCCAGATATGGAAATTGAGTTTCTCTGTTAATTATCAATAGTCTGGGGAAGTAACAGGGGAAGCCAGGGGGGGGGGTTTTCCTCAGATTTAATGCAGTTACATTCTTGTAGTTAATGATGCATGACAGGCAGACCCATAAAAAGCCTTGAGAATTGAGTCACACAGTTAAGAGAGACAATAGTCCTTCTGAATTATCAATAAATGTATTCAGTCCAGTAAAGCAGACTCCGAGGTGAAGGGAAGTTCAACAATCAACTTCTATTAATGATAAAGATGTGTGTGCGTTAAAGATGTTTGGGGAAGAAGTGTGTCGATTGCAGCAGCTAGATGGGATTACTGCTCAAAACGATACCTGTACTTGTGTTTTATCAATCAATCAATGTTTATTTATATAGCCCAATATCACAAATGTTACATTTGTCTCAGTGGTCTTCACAGTGTGTACAGAATATCAGTATGACAATACGACACCCTCTGTCCTTAGACCCTCACATCGTACAAGGAAAAACTTTCGGAGAAAACCCATAACATTTTATATTGATTTCTCTGTTTTATTCTTTCATAAATGTGAGGACTAAAATTGCTACAACATAAAGGGGGTGCAGTTAGGCAGGACAAGAGACTAGGGGGGGAAGGGGATATTCTTCTTAGGATCTCCAGCAGGTCAGAGAAGTCTACATATCTTGAATAGTAGATGTGTGTGTTTAATTACTTTGTATTAATAATAAGCAGTCTGTGTAACCAGAAGTTGGAGATATGAGAGATGAAATCGTTGTGTTATCTTTGTGAGCAACGGAATATTCTTTAGACACAACTGAAGTTTCTGGAATGCTGCAGGATGGGCTCTGTGGGAGGAGAATGTCACCCGACTCCTCCCTTGTTTTTTACAATATCTCCAGTTGAGTCCTGGGCCCTTTCTCATTTAATCAAATCCCCCTCCTCGACTCCTCGATCCCTCTGTCCTCTGGTAGTGACCCGGAAATGAATTTCAGCGCGCCATGTTGAAGGACATCTCATTTCTCTAAATGCACTTCGAGGACCGAGGATCGAGAGTCGAGGAGGCTCTCTGGAGGAGCTATAACCGAGGATACACTGATGGGTCCTCCACGGTCCTCCACGGCTCCTTCGTGGAAGCATTTCCGGGAACAGAGATGTGACGCACGGCCGGACTTATCTCAGCCAATGACAGCTCTGCATGCATCCCCTGGATATTATTTTATTAACTGCTTTCATCGCGACGCGATGTTTACAGTGAGAACAGCTGTGAGGTCCGTGCAGAAAGCAGAGCAGTGTGTATAATATATATCACTCAGTATAACAGGCCTACTCTTTTTATTTGCTTTAGTTTAGTAGATATCTACAAAGAGTCGATATTTAAAAATATTCTAAAACCATTTAGTGCTTCACATAATAAAATACACAACGGCTGTAGCCTGTTTTAGGAACTGTATGTGCGTGTGTGTGGTGTGTGTGTGTGTGTGTGTGTGTGTGTGTGTGGTACAGTGTGTAGGTGTGTGTTGTACAGTGCGTGGATGCAGCGGACAGACAGGTCTTAGTTGGTTTGGTGTCCTCTGCTTACTTTTAATACTTGTAAATAAAACTTTTGGCCCGTAATTGATTTTCCTCATTGTAGCGACCAGAGAGAGAGAGGGGGGGGGGGGGGGGTATATCCAGTCTCCAATAGTGTTACGTTATTATGAGAGTGCTCTGTTTGATTCTGAAATTGTATATATTTATATAAATATATGTGTGTGTGTGTGTGTGTGTGTGTGTGTGTGTGTGTGTGTGTGTGTGTGTGTGTGTGTGTGTGTGTGTGTGTGTGTGTGTGTGTGTGTGTGTGTGTGTGTGTGTGTGTGTGTGTGTGTGTGTGTGTGTGTGTGTGTGTGTGTGTGTGTGTGTGTGTGTGTGTGTGTCCGCATCTGTAGCCTGTTATTGTCTCATTATACCGCACTGTGAATGAATCAAAGTAAATATATAAGTGGTCATGAACACATCTGTCCATCAGACAGAGGGCTGCTGTGCCTCCTGTCATCATTAATGGACGTCTCTTTAAAATGACCGCTCAGAGGAGAGGAGTTCTCATTTCTCTAACCGCCTGCTGCTTCCCCTCCTCTCTCCTCGGTTCCCCTCCTCGGCTCCTCCGCTCGCATCTCCTGTGGGCGGGACTAAGTATCGAGGATAGGAGTCGAGGAGGGGAGTTAGAGAAATGAGAAAGGGCCCTGGTGTCTGGCCTCTTTTTTCTCCTGCTGCCAAGACGAAGTAAGTCAGATTTCCCAGCGGGAGGAACCAGGGCCGGGGTAGTCCGGATTACTCCGTGATGTTGTGTTATTGTGTCTTTTGCCATTAAATCAGCATATTTGTTATAACCTTACCAATGGTTGCTGTGAATTCTTCCTCTGTTAATCAGACCCATTCACAAAACGAACACGCGGAGCCGAGGTGGGTTTTAAAACCACTCTGACTCCAACAATTCTCATCTGTTTGTCCTTACTGGTGTCATTTTCTGGTTGCTAACGCCGTTGTAACACATAATCACTGATGTTCCGCTGTACCGGTGGTGGACTAATCAGAACAGAGTGGGCGAGCTGACCAATCAGAGCACAGTGGGCTCATAGGGAACAACAAGCTGTTTAGGATAGAGAGTGAATACACATACTATACAGAGATGCTGTATGAGAAACCAATGTGATTTTGGAACATTGAACAATATACATCTATTCTAGTAGACCTCAACAATGGAATTATGATCAGTAGAAATGGCCATGACATGGGAACTTTAATTATGTAGGCCTAAGCGTGCTAACATTTTCAACACCAAACACAAGTACAGCTGATGTTGATGGGAAATTGATTAGTTTAGCAAGTATTTCCTCATAAAATATAAAATATTTCAGTAATTAAATAATTACCTTTTAACCTAATAGTTTCAGTACATTAAAGGTTTGGGGGTCAACAAAGTAAATGCTGTATCAAACGAGGATAGAGTAGGGAACTGGCTTTCATTTCCTTGAATCCATCATAAACCTGCTAAGTTTTGTGTGTGGCTATGTAAGAGATCTACAAGCAAATTAATATTTACCATCTCTGAGAGAAAGTAAGCTCAACATATCAGCACCACAGTGTTTGCCTTTAGGCATTTTACAGCGCAGTGCTGAAAGGCAGCAGGGTAGATATCTGCCCTTTCACATTGTACCACTTAGAACTGTTATCCGTAGAGCACATATACTGAACAGTATAGCCTACCTTGCTGCAGGGCAAAGGGATGTTTTGTAATGTTGTTCTAAGCAAGTTGTTTTTTAATTGTTAATAGGACTATGCACATTCAATCAGATGACGCCTATGCATAAGTAAAAGTGGTAGCAACAGCGAGCTAATCAGCAGTGTGCATCTTGTTCTCCTGTGGGAAGCCGAGTAATTATGAATAAGCAGCAAGAAGGCAAGGCGAGTTCACTAATGTGCCTTTAGTGCTGAAGATGTGGAGAGAAGTGGAAAGATGTTGTTTTACTATATAATGATCGCAGAAAGGGGGAAGGGGGAGTCATGAAGGCAAGGAAAAATGCAGAAGGGAATAGATGGTACAAAATGAATGGCAGCAGAAAAGTGCAGGTGTGGAAAAAGAAGAGAGGAAATGTTTAAACCATGTTCCCATGAGACAAACAGCTATTTCAAACAGTGTCTTTGGATAAGGCCGTTGAATATTTGACAGCATATAATATACAAAGGTTTCAGTAATTTATCTCATGCATGTGGTTAAAGAGGCTTCATGCTTGAGACCCCGGTGTAAAATCTCCAGATGTGGATTCTACACCCACTCGGGATTAGCTGTTTCCTATAGTGGTTTGTGTTCCTGTGGGTGAGGAGTAGCCCCTGCAGCTTTTGGAGGGACCCGCTCTTTGGTGATCTGACCACATTCACTGTGTGGATGTTCAACCTCTGGTACTCTGTTGAGGTCTGCACACAGGGGCCCCGTCTCAGGTCGGTTAAATTAAATCCTTGCTTCCCTCACTTGCGTCGTTTCCCTGCGTCTAGTCCCTCCCACCAGGGAAGCATGGAGGGACGCAAGGAAACCACGAGAAGCAGGGAAATGAGTTTTAAGAGCAATGGGACGTCCTTTCCTCCGGAGCGTCACGTGAAGCGACGTCCGTTTGTGATGACGCCGTACAGCTGTTCGTCTGACAGCAGCTCTGTCCCCGTTGTTTTCACAAACACCCCCGCCACACATTTACTGACACAAACATTTGTATCATCTGTATAGACCCCAATAAATAAAATAAAATAAGAACTCATTCTCAAAAAAGATAAACGCCATTCTTAAAAATATATATACGAACATTAGTTGGATTAATATTGATTAGAGTGCACAATAGAAATAAAATAATTGAGAGAAGAAAAAGAGATAGGCCTATGTTATCTATCAAAACCCAGTTAGATTAACATTCATTGGAGTATCTGAGGATTTCCTCGGAGGATGGTCTGGTGGTTCCTCGGTTATCGCTCCTCGCTCCTCGATCCTCGGCCCCCCGGCAGAAATAAGAGCTATGGGACGGTACTCAAGATGTCGCAGTCAAATCAACTTCCGGTGAGACCGAGGACCGAGGAGCGAGGAAATGAAAATAGTCGACCTGAGATGGGGCCAGAGTCTCTCAGACATTCCCCTACGGCAGTGCTCTGGAGATCAAAAGCTCCACATGATGGCCGCCTGACTCCTTTTTGGTGTGAAATCTGTGTGTGTGTGTGTGTATTCTCAGATGTCTTCTGTACATGAAAAATGGAGGTGATTCTCACATGTGATTAGTAGGAAAGGCCAAGTGATCCTCTACCCCCCAACCATCCCCCCCATCTATTACTGCTTTTAACTGCAAATTACAGTACCTGTGGATATGGTTGTCATGGCACCAGAGCGGGAAGTCTCTCATGAGGGACTTTGATGTATAAGTTAGGGCATGTGAGATATGTCTGTGTCTTCCATACACATTTTTATTTTCACCACTGCTGCTGCGCATATTTCTCTTTCTGCATTTTAAGTTTTCACAATAAATCAACTAATTGTGTGTAGACACTGCATGGTAATCTGGAGAGACACTGTCAATTAACTGAAAATAATACAACGACATGGCTTAAGGAGTGTGGAGCATGTGTAGGTGCTGACTGCTCCCTCACATTGAATCATGTCCCTGTTTTTGCTAGGCTACATTGACACTGGCATACAAAACGCCTGTCATCATCCATTAGAATACAAATCGGTCACAGAAGATTCCCTCATGATGTACAAACGCATGTATTACAGTATACACAATGTCTCTCGTCACATGCACACGCTCCATAGAAACCTCTCTAACACATACACAATGGAGGGGAGAGCAAAATGATGGCATGGTCTCCCATTACATGTGACATTGAAATGAAAATACAGATTTCAGGCATCAATATTTCAACTGGTCTGTGATATGCCTCCAAGATATTTGCTGCATTATTAAGAGCGAGCTGCTTGCAGTTTGAAGTATGTCATGGGTGATTCTCAATGACAGGAAATATGTCGGCACCCAAAGAGATGAGAGCTGCTGCAGATATGTCTCCAGTCTTCATGGTTGTCCTTACAAAAAAAGGGTTCTATATCCCAGTCTGGCTCCATACAATATTACATATTGAATCCTGAAAATAACATCCTGTTCACAAACTTGATTTTCTTTCTACTGCCATTAAATGGTCAGTGGTGCCACTATCAAACTCAACCTGATTGATTTCAATAGACAAGTAGAGTTTCTGAGAAGAAAGAGCAAAAGTTGAAACAGTATTCAGAATGCACAAACTGTAGACAGAAACTATGCTTAAGCTTAAAGTAATTGTGCCAAAAATCTCTTCGGTAGCATTCTGTAGCCAAATCTCTTCAGTGCTGTGAGGAAGGCTGTTCACACTATGGAATTGAATGCATTATAGATAACAGAACTGCATTTCTAATCCGGCACTGTTTAAAATATCTGTTCATGCTATCAAATTAATAATATATGCCCACAATTTAATTATTATGATTTCTTACAGTGACATGTAATCCCCCTAAGTATAAGGGATTTCTGTCCAGACTCGCCATCTAGTGTATGACGAAGGAGTAAAAGTCAGAAACACAGCTTGATTTATGTATATTTTAAATAAAACCCAAAATAAACCACTGAATAATTAAGATTAAGTAACATTTTATTTTTTCAAAGTTGAGCTTATTTTAATGCATTATTTACTGTAAAGGCAAGGCAAGGCAAGGCATGGCAAGGCAAGTTTATTTATATAGCACCTTTCAGCACCAGGCAATTCAAGGTGCTTTACAAAAATGAAAGACATTCAGACAAAGGAATTTAAAAACAGTAAAAGATAATAAAAGAAACATTAAAAGAAAAACTAAAAATGAAAGACATTAAGAAAATGGCATTTAAAATCAATCATTAAAAAGAAAAGCTAATAAAATAAACATTAAAAGATAAAAGTTACAGTGCAGTCTAAGATATGAATAGTTCAATTATTTCGGTTCTTGATTTTTAATTTATTCACATTACCTCCCTTTGGAAATCCGAACATTTCCGTCCCGATTGTTAATTTAGACTGATTGTTTTCACCATGTTATGCTCGCATGACATCCACAATCGGACCCTCAGGAGGGTGTACTAGCCCCCTACTCTGCTTTGCGTTCCATAACAAAGTCTTTAAGTGTTACCTGAACACCCTGTGTTACCAAAACACTATTTTTCACCCGTCGGTGCAACCCTGTCTCCTAAAAATTACGTTCCCACAGAACTAAACTGCATTCTCAATTACGTTTAGCAAGAAACGTATTTTCTCCTACGTTACGTTCGTTATGAACGTATCTCAAATACGTTTATTTTCTACATATCTTCTAGAAGCATATTTTCTCCCACGTTACGTTTCTTATGAACGTATCTTAAATACGTTTATTTTCTACATATCTTTGCCATTTATTGTCTTGCTTATAATAATGATAATAGTCATTTATAAATATCATTTTAGAGCACACATTTGAAATCACTAGGCGAGGCTGTAATTTCGCCAGCTGTTACTCTCATGAGCGAGGCAGAAAATAATAGTTTTTAACATGCCAAAAAGCTGCTGTGTCGTTTATTGCACCTCAAACATTAAAACAAATCCAGAGTTACGTGTTTCTGTACTTCCTCTAAGAAGAAAGGACAGTAACAGAAGATCTCTGTGGCTTCAGGCTTGATCGCCGTTCAAATGACAGCGTTGGTTTCCCCAAAAGTGGGCGGGGCTGTAAAGTGACGATTTTACTCTCATCTATTATTCAAAACCATTCTATTTATTCTAACGTAAATTACATGCCAGTGTTTTATGTTTTTATTTTAAATCGTATAATGTCGGACTTTTTTTCCCGTCTGTGAGGAAAATAAATGGGGTTTAGAGCCTGAAAATACTGAAATCTGTATTTTTGAAAATCTTTTTTTCCTTATTTACTCAACAATAACACACAATTATCCTTGTTTTTATTTATTCGTTTAATTCTATAATCTTGGGCTTTTTAGCCGTAAATAAAGTCACCGGAAACAGACGTAATCCTATAAGAGACATGTTGAGGATACACACAAACCCACTGAACAGATTACCCAAGATCCTCAGCTTGAAGCTCGTTGATTGGATGTTTAGCCGCAATGCATGTTGGGATATGATGTTAACGCGATATGATATCCGAAAAAAAAAAAATAATAATAATACTTTATTCCGAGTGTTCTTGCTTTTCTCTTTGGAAGTCATCACATAACGGCATTGTAATACACAGTTCGGCTGCATTAAATATTACACAGCTGCTGTAGTTCTTTATTTATAGAGCCCTGATGAGAAGACTTCTGGAAAAACAGGAGAACTGCCGCCAAAACTGAATATGTGACGTGGATCATAAATATATCAACAATTAAACAACACCTTGCATTTCTTTTCACAAAATACGTCTCCTTGCAGTATCAATACTAATTCGGCTGACTTTTATATTTGATCCAATTGGTAGATAGGTTACATTTACACCATAATGGTGCACAGCTGATAGAAAAGGACTGATTTTCTTTGAATATAAGAATGTAAATACTGAGTTGAGAGAATAGTCAGGGAATTTGGGTGATGGGAGACACATCTATGGAATCACAATTTCAATAGCTTACCATTAAATGACGGATATGCCTTTCTGTCTGTGATGTTTTACAAATCAGATATTAATGTGTAGAAGTAAAACATGAGAAATAGTAAAGCAATATCCTGTAGAATTATGTAAAAACATGAATAAAACTACACATCTTCAGATGTTATACATACATAAGTGTCCTAATACAAAGTTATTATTAGTATGCTGTGTGTACCTTGTGTGCACCGCCTAGTGGTTAAAGCACGTTATTGAATTATTTTGTTGAATAATGTTATTTTTGTTGAATAATGTTATTTGATGAAAAAAATATTAAGAGTACATACTTTCATAGGGGGAAAGTAGAAGGTCTGTGATAGAAATATAGAATATAAAAAATCAAGAAGATACTGTAAGTGATCTCTACAATAAAACAGTTTAGTGCACGATGTACAAATATATTAATAGGAGGATGTGCAAAACATACAAACGAATTAACCTTTATTTAAACATTCAATAATACTTTAGATTAAGGTCTTCTTTCAAATAAGAAAAACACTTTGGGGGTATCTATCTACAGATAAATATTAAGCCTGACAAAGTACTTAACGTCTAATGTATTGCTTTCCTGCAATGTTAACTATGTTGAAGCACTTATTTTAACTGATATTATACTTAATTATACTCTTATGTATGTAGATAGTATAAGAAATGTAATATAAGTTGTAATTAACTATTAGTAGAGAATAACGAGTAATTATTATACTTTATAGATATCTGCAGATAAATGTTTAGTCTTCTCAAGCACCAACTATCAAATATCTCTCCTGATTGTTGGCACTTGACAATCACCTTTCCCTAAATTTTACTCAGGTGTAACTAAAGTCTGCTTTAAAGTTAAAGTTGTTTATATTTCACATCATTAATCAGAATCTGCAGAGTTACTAAAGTAAATGTAGTGGAGTAAAAATACCAGGTTAACCTATGAATTGTAGTGGAGTAGAATATATATTAATGCTGCCCATTATGGATACAAGCTATTTTCACCCATGTAGTAATTACATGTTTTAAATTTGTACACACCAATGTGTTTCCTATCGCCTAAACCTCCAGGGCTGTACACAGTTTAATACTGTCAACTTCTAAATTTTGGAAAAACGAAAACGTCTTTTAAAACTACAATTCCCAGTAGAGACGTGCCATAGAGAACATGTTGCGAAACACAATAGCCAGCATGTGTAGTTCTGGGGGGGCGTTCGAGTCCAGTTTTGAATAGTCTGCCGTGGTTTCGTTCTATTTCAAAGAGCTTGACGCTCGGCGTAACCTTGGCGCACTGCCACTCCAACATCCAATCACAGAGCTTGAAGATTAATCACGGGGTTTGTCAACGGGACTGTAGTCCCAAACGATAGCTGGGGATTATGGGTAGTGTAGTGTCTTCGGCCATCCTAAACTGAAATGTTTTTCGGATATCATATCGCATTAACAACACCACATCTGGCGTCACAGAGATCTTCTGTTACTGTCCTTTCTTCTTAGAGGAAGTACAGAAACACGTAACTGGATTTGTTTTAACGTTTGAGGTGCAATAAATGACACAGCAGCTTTTTGGCATGTTAAAAACTATTATTTTATGTAAAAAATAAACGTATTTAAGATACGTTCATAACAAACGTAACGTGGGAGAAAATATGTTTCTAGAAGATATGTAGAAAATAAACGTATTTGAGATACGTTCATAACGAACGTAACGTGGGAGAAAATACGTAAAACATAAAATCGAGATTGTGCTCAGTGATAAAATCATTGATTAAAAATGTTTTTCCTGCCAAAGACCTGACATTTAATAAAGCTAGTTTAAGTTTGTTAAACACACTATCAGTCATGTTTTTTGTAACAAGCTGTGGCTGACATGGAATCAATGCTAAATTAGATAAACTCACACAAACGTTTGAGCGCTTCCTGTTTCTAAAATGATTCACCGCTCTTAATCTATTACCTATCAACACAGATATCGGCAAAACTATAGGCAGGCAGGGCCCCGGCATGTCCTGGAAAGAGTTGAGAGTGCCATACACCCTTGAGCCTGGACCCAGCACATATCAGTAAGAGTTTGTTGCTTTTTGTACACACACATCCTTATCAGGAGATGGGGAGATGGTGCGGGGGTAAAGGACATGCTGCCAGGGGGGGGGAGGTGGTTGACGTAGGCGCGGTGATGAAGACGGGGGAGATGGTGCGCGTCTCTGCAGTGTTTTTGGTGGGCGTCGTTGAGGAGCGGGGGTAAAGGACATGCTGCCAGCCCTGCGTATCGCCTTAGTTTGGTCTTTGAAATCCATTCTAAAAACGGAATCTGCTGTCATCTGTCAAATAAATGGAGTCGAGTAAAGATAGTTCCCTCTGAAATGTAATAGGAAATAGAAAAGATGATCCACATGCGTATAATTCAGTACTTTGAATGGGTCTGCCAATAACAATTTATTCTTCAATTTGGTAATATGAAGCAGAGAAAAGGCAAACTGCAGAGAAATCCACAAATCACTTGGACTCTTTTTAAAAATAATTCTCATTGAATTAAGAGGTGTACATTAATTATGCCTAGTAGTGGGGCAAGAGCAAATGGTTAAACTCATGTCGTAAAGTAATTGACAGAACAGAAGAGATATTAAACACAGGGCTCCTTGGACCATTTTATTGACTAAATTACATTTTAAAACAATGTCAAACAATATTCAGGAATGTTTACAGATGTGAATTAGCATAACATCAGCTCCTTTCTTGAAATGATCATGCCCATGCTAAGGTGGGACTCACTGTGTTAACTGTTTAGAGGAGATTGTGGCAGGACAGGATGAAGATCAAGAAGTTTTGTAGAGGCACGGTGAAGCTTTATTCACACTGAAGTGATATGGATTTGGTCATCAGGCCCCTCCTCCTCCGACCGTGACCCTTGACCTCAACCCCATTAATGTCCACTGGCTGCTGAGTTGATTTGCTAGATTGAGTCGGTAAAGTGTCACAGAGAGAACATCTCAGCGGTCCAGTGAACGTTTCTGGATTGCTTCGGCCACCACGGTGCGCAGGAGAGAGATGACAGATCGAGGGTCGTCGCTGCCTATCACAGCGCTGCCTGACACGATCATGTTGGCTCCTGCCTGGAGAGAACATGATCATATAATTAGAGTAAAAAGAGGTGTGTTTTTATGTGTTTATTTTATTAGAGTGATATGTATGCTCGTATTCCTTACCTCTGCACACTTGTGAATGGTGTCTGGGCCAACCCCTCCATCTACTTCTATATCTAATGAAGGAAACTGACTCCGCAACCAGCTCACCTGGACACATGCACACAAATAGAACAATGAGCTAAAAACATAAAGCTTAACACTAACTCTACAACACAAGTTTCAGATGTAATAAGGACATCAATAAGGTTAATGACTTTGCAAAATGTTAAAATTGGCAACATCTTCTGGACTAAATTTGAACACAAGTGAGACAAGACTACGACACTTTGGTGAACAAGTGCTTTTATCTGGGCTGAGAACTGCTAGAGGCATGTAAAAGCCTAACAGAGTTCCCCACTTGTGCTAAAAAGAGAAGGAGAGTGGAAGAGAGCACTTGAACTAACACTCATCTTTATTTAGAACTTATGTAATATAATGTTGTGTACTTCTGTGGTTAAGCAGACACTTGTATGGAACTTGTGCCTCACTCTTAGGCCCCGGCCACACGAGGACGAAAACGGCTAAACGCATAGGATTAACGCAAACTCAAAAAAACTTCCGTCCACACGCAATATTCACCGGATAGTGTCTGTCCACACGAGACAGCTCCGTTTAGCTCCAACCGCTGGAGAAGCTGCAGTACATATGCAGGAGCCTGTACGTGGCGCTGTAACTTCCTCCACAAAAGCAGCGAAGAAGCATGGTTGCCCTTCTGTTTATTCTCCGCGGTGGGGGCCGAGGGAACCGGGCAGTTTTTCGCCAGTCAACGTGTATTAAAAGTTTAAATCTTCCGGACAAAATTATAAAAGTGCCGGTCAAAGGTCTTCTTTGTTATTTATTGAGCTTTAAAACAAATGAATAACGAATCTATATATTATAATAATAAAATACATGGAGCCTCTCTTTTTCCTCCCTCTCTTCGGACAGCGTCAGTGTCTGTTTCATGCAGCAGCTGATCCAGTAATGAGTGACCAGGCCGACAGTAAAAATAAACATCTTTATAACTAGTTTAGGTAGTTTGAGAGGTGTCTCCGTCCTGTCAGATTAGACTTCACTCACGTTTATGTCCATATCGAGAGAAAGATAAATAATCTGAATTCAGTGTGCCGCAGAGGTGGGGAGAGGCGGGGCTATTGCCTAATCATTATCAGAAAATGAACGTATAGGGCGTACACACGGAGCCGTTGGACCCCCCAGAGCGTTGCGTATGCCGTTCTATACACCTTGGGACCCGTTATCGTTTCCGCAGTCGTTTAGTGCCCTATTCGGTCGTCCTCGTGTGGCCGAACGGTCTATATGACACTAAACAGTAACGCAAACGACCGTTTTCGTCCTCGTGTAGCCGGGGCCTTAAAGTGAAACTTTACTTACTACTGATCTCTCTCCCTTAAGAACAACTGTTTAAGATGCAATGGAGGGAGGTCCGTGAAGAGAATTGGACAGTAGTTTATATATATTTCACAAAAATGTCAACTTGTTTTATGTTTTCTTCCTAATGTGATACCATGCCTCTCATAACTAACTAGAGAATGCAATTCCTGAAGAAATTGCTAGTGGGAATGCTTTATGCTGAAAAGCTGACGCTGAATTGCTATGCTGAAATGTAATGTGTAAGAAGAAAGTGAAGAATTTAGTTGAAATGATACATGAACACTGGGGGCTTAAATGTGCGATGAGAGAAGAAAAGAAAGTAAAAAGGTTTGGCAGAATATTTGAACTGCAAACTTTTGAACTAACTTGATGGCGAATGATCTGTCGCCATGGCAACGACATTTGATGACACCCCATAATACGCTTAGATGCGTTGATGGCTGCATTGTTACCAAATCTGTGAAGTTTTTGGCCATTTTGAGCATTTGAACTGAAGTTGTGAGAAAACCGTGTGTTTCATAGTGAGCATTGTGTTGCCAAGGCAACAACATTTGAAGAAATCTTAAAACTGTCAAATAGATGTCTTCACAGCTGGACTGTTAGCACATGTGAAGTTTGAGCACTTTTTGACCATTTTCATAGGAGTTATAGCAATATCGTGTTTTACGGCGAGGGATGGCAACAGCCTTTGAGGAAAACTCATTAATGGCACATAGACATGTTGAAGGCTGGACCATTAACCATTATCTGAAGTCTGCTGCTCTGAGCATGTCAGTTGGAGTTATGACATCATCGTGTTCCATGACACAGGTGTTTATATTTGAGCTAAGGACGTGTCCAGAGATCAAAGGTTTCCATGGTGATGTGCAGTAATCTGTGAGGGGAGAGCATTTGCATTGTTCTGAATGAGAGATAAACCTCTTACATGTGAACGTTTTGTTGAAGAAACGTAACAGATATCGGTGAAATTTCAACATGTGAAGCATGTCAAGAAACTTGAGCATCTGAAGTGTACTTTGTGTACTTTCGGGTTAATAATGTGGCCTTTTTGGCAGATTAACTAAAGGTGTGCGGCTAATGCTGTGAGTAAAGATCAACTTTGTGCGTAGCATAACAGATAGTTGGAATGCTGTGTCAGCATTCCCACTAAATTAACACAGAGCACCAATGTTTGGCGCAGTGTGCAATCTGTTGTATTCTTGCCCATGTGCTTTACCTTTGGTATATGCGATCTTCTCTTTCCAAGTTTGGTAATGTGAATATAAGTTAAAAGTAAAATAATTTTAGGGATAGTAGGGATTTCTTTATCTCTGCTTTCAATGTCAAATCAGTACTAATGGCCCTTTTGTAACTTATAATGTCTCAATATCACAATATGAAAGTGAAGCTAATTTACTGTATGCACTTTTCAAAGCCTATTTGGTTTTGCGCTCCTGTTCTTTCTACCTATGGTATTTCCTTACCTTGGGCATCATGTCTTCCATGAACTTCTGTCCTCCAAAGCCAGGTTCAACAGTCATGACCAGAGCCATGTCGATCTGGTTAGCCCAGGGTGCTAGCTCTTCAACAGTAGTACCAGGCTTTATGGCCAAACCCACCTACAAAAATCCCAACATTACAGTATATTTCACTTATGTTTGTAAAAATATGCACGCAAAAGCAGAAATGTTTTTCTGCATCATGCTTTGCAGCTTTATTTTCTCACCTTCATGCCACTCTCTCGTATCTCCTTGATGAGGTTTCCAGGGTTAGTGGTGGACTCTATGTGGAATGTGTACTGGTTGGCTCCTGCTGCAGCCATGGGCTTCACCCATTGCTCCGGCCGGGACACCATCATGTGCATGTCTGAAACAATACAACTTTAACAGTACTGCACAGAGCAAAGGCATGGATAACTTTGATTGGATAATTAGGATTATGGTAAGTCTAGCATATGATAAGGAATGGGTCTTCTCTCACCAAAGAAAGGGTCTGGGCCTACTGACTTCCTTAGGCTCTCTACCATGGGATGTCCAAATGTGAGGTTGGGTACAAAGTGCCTTAAAAAAGGAACAAACACAGATAATTGTTGCATTATCAGTTGCAAACAAACGCATTGCACAAGAGGAAGGTAAACAATGATTACACTAGCAGGTAAAATGAGGAAGTCTGCTGTTAAGACTTATAATTGACATCCTGAGGTTTTAAAATCCTCTTCATTTACACACTTAAGCAAGATAAACCCAGTTACATAAATACTGGCTTCCCCAGCTTTACTTCTGGTGAACTAGGTTAGCTTGTTGATGTTAGCCAACTTCAGCTTTCGCGCACTGAACTTCCTATCGGCTTGCTAGTCGTTAGCATGCTAGCTTGTCTTTAGTTATTAACACATTTAACTGACCCGTCCATAACATCTAGGTGCAGGTAGTCTGCCCCGCAGCCCATCATCCGCACGCACTCCCGGCCCAGGCAGGCCAGGTCGCTGCTCAGGATGGACGGCCCGATCTTTGCACTGTAAGCCATGCTGGTACTGTCTGAATGCAGCCTGGCAGCTAACACCAGTCAACACAACACACACTACAACTTCCGCTCATACCTTTCAAAATAAAAACCATAAGCAGCTACAGTTTGTCATATTGAGTGTTGGAAGAGGTTCTCTTAATTTGTAGGCTACTCAAATTTAAAAGGTAATTTCTAACCAATTAAAGTCCTGTATTCAAAATATTGCATGCAGGAATATCAGTGTCACAATTTAAAAGTAATGTAATCGGATTACTTTACGTTACTTTTGGATTTCCTTAACTTTAAATGCAATGCAAATGAATATAACAGAACTAATCATGTACTTTATTCAAACATTTTCTAAAGTTAAGGTTTGTCTGAAATGCCTCATCATTTCAACCTTTAAATATAATTCCCCCTGCAGCCTGAAATATAGATTTTAGACATTTTAAACATATATTTCCGTTCTCAATTTAGTTGTTTGTTAAATTGCTATCAAGTCTAATTACTGTACTCAAACTTCCTCCTTCAAAATAAGACATTCCCTACTTCTCGACACTAGATGGCGCAAAGCTCATGAGTGATGTACTGACGTCTCGGGCCTTTTCGTTGGATTTAATTTGAAAGGCTGATTGTTGGTTAAGGGGAAGAATACAGTAATAAAACTGCCAGGAGCCTATTCATTGTGCATACACGGTGCCAATACTTTGTATTGGACTATAAAGCCACTTTGGCAGAGAATTCTTAAAAAAACAGTAGCCTGTGAACAAAACCTACAATTTGGTTCATAGGAAACTTTGTTGGTTAAGGGCCGGGGACACTGTTTTGTAGTCAGGGTGTTACCTTTGACCCCGATTACTAAATGGTGCAAAAGATAAAGCATTGGGAAACTCTTTGAATCCTTTTTTAAATTTAATTTATCCGGCATTCTCTCTGCTCCAGTTATTCTGTAGCTTTTTGGTATCTGGTTTTGTTTTTTAATGTCAATGAGATTTCTGCTTGTCAGCCATCCATCTGTCTCTGTCATTCAGCTGTGCCTTCACTGAAAATATAAGTAACGTGTCGGCATGACCAGATATACCCAGATAGTTTAATGGCATCATAGAAGAAAATAGAAAATAGTTTTCCACATTTGGTACTACACTGAACAAAAATATAAATGCAACACTTTAGTTTTTGCTCCCACTTTTCATGAGATGAACTCAAAGATCTAAAACATTTTCTATATACACAAAATAACCATTTCTCTCAAATATTGTTCAGAAATCTGAAAAAATCTGTGATAGTGAGCACTTCTCCTTTGCCGAGATAATCCATCCCACCTCACAGGTGTGGCATATCAAGATGCTGATTAGACAGCATGATCATTGCACAGGTGTGCCTTAGGCTGGCCACAATAAAAGGCCACTCTGAAACGTTCAGTTTTATCACACAGCACAATGCCACAGATGTCGCAAGTTTTGAGGGAGCGTGCAATTGACATACTGACAGCAGGAATGTCCACCAGAGCTGTTGCCCGTGAATTGAATGTTCATTTCTCTACCATAAGCCGTCTCCAAAGGCGTTTAAGAGAATTTGGCAGTACATCCAACCGGCCTCACAACCGCAGACCACGTGTAACCACACCAGCCCAGGACCTCCACATCCAGCATGTTCACCTCCAAGATCGTCTGAGACCAGCCACTCGGACAGCTGCTGCAACAATCGGTTTGCATAGCCAAAGAATTTCTGCACAAACTGTCAGAAAACCGTCTCAGGGAAGCTCATCTGCATGCTCGTCGTCCTCATCGGGGTCTCGACCTGACTCCGGTTTGTCGTCGTAACTGACTTGAGTGGGCAAATGTTCACATTCGATGGCGTCTGGCACGTTGGAGAGGTGTTCTCTTCACGGATGAATCCCGGTTTTCACTGTTCAGGGCAGATGGCAGACAGCGTGTGTGGCGTCGTGTGGGTGAGCGGTTTTCTGAAGTCAATGTTGTGAATCGAGTGGCCCATGGTGGTGGGGTTATGGTATGGGCAGGCGTATGTTATGGACGATGAACACAGGTGCATTTTATTGATGGCATTGTGAATGCACAGAGATACCGTGACGAGATCCTGAGGCTCATTGTTGTGCCTTTCATCCACGACCATCACCTCATGTTGCAGCATGATAATGCACGGCCCCATGTTGCAAGGATTTGTACACAATTCCTGGAGGCTGAAAACATCCCAGTTCTTGCATGGCAAGCATACTCACCGGACATGTCACCCATTGAGCATGTTTGGGATGCTCTGGATCGGCGTATACTACAGCATGTTCCAGTTCCTGCCAATATCCAGCAACTTCGCACAGCCATTGAAGAGGAGTGGACCAACATTCCACAGGCCACAATCAACAACCTGATCAACTCTATGCGAAGGAGATGTGTTGCACTGCGTGAGGTAAATGGTGGTCACACCAGATACTGACTGGTTTTCGGACCCCCCCAGATCCCCCCAATAAAGCAAAACTGCACGTTTCAGAGTGGCCTTTTATTGTGGCCAGCCTAAGGCACACCTGTGCAATAATCATGCTGTCTAATCAGCATCTTGATATGCCACACCTGTGAGGTGGGATGGATTATCTCGGCAAAGGAGAAGTGCTCACTATCACAGATTTTTTCAGATTTCTGAACAATATTTGAGATAAATGGTTATTGTGTCTATAGAAAATGTTTTAGATCTTTGAGTTCATCTCATGAAAAATGGGAGCAAAAACAAAAGTATTGCATTTATATTTTTGTTCAGTGTACAAGGACACAGGCACGTATCGACATAAAGTTGTCTGGGAAAATAGGTTTTATTGATTCAAGCAGTTGGCGGGATGAAGAGAAAGCTAGCCTGCAGGGTAAATTGTCTGCAACAGACCTGTGATTAATCTATTCCTCACAAGATAGAAAACTCCTTGAAGAAATATAAAAAAGAAATCAGTTGGACTGTTACCCTTAGAAAAAAGTCTTTAATCTCCTGTTACCCAACACCAGCTTGAACAATGACATACAAATGAGACCAGAGAAACTAAATCTTTAGTGTATATCTTTAAAATGCTGATATATAGTTAAAAAACAACAACAATCCAATTAAATGACATGCCACATACATTTATTATCACTTATACTAATATTCTTTCATTTTCAATGTATTGCTTTTTGTGGACAGTATTCAGTTAAGTAAATATGCATTTTTTTAAGTCAAATACATCACAACACCTGCATAAATCTACATGTTATGGCATTTTATTTCCTATAGTTGGGTGTCATTTGAACTCTTCAGAAATAAAGTTTGCAGTAAAATTTGCTGATATGTTTGTTACCTTCATCATCTTGAACACAGTCCACAAATGGTAGAATATCTTTTCAGATGAGTGTGTAAGATGGTGTGATTTATATGAAGCAGATGGCTTCGGTTTTAATAAGCCTCTGCAGCACTTTGCTGAGGCCCGGCCCACAAAGAGCCACACTCATATACCCTGATTGGTTTAACAGAATCTGACATTTACAAGTTTTACCCACGTTTCACATTCACTGCAGCAGTTACTGAAACACTGGTGCAGTATAATGTGGCAGACAGGAAGATGATGTATGTGATATTCGAGTATCGTTAAGGCTGTGTAAGTTTGCTTCATAAAGAACCGGGGCCTCCAGAGTTTTTGAAGGAGGTAGTAAAAAGACTTCGGGCATTGACAGTTATTTTGTAGACCAGTGGCATAGGGGCTGAGTTTTATCAGTCTGTCCATATAAAAGGTCTTCATGGTGTCTCTCGAAATCTTGTGAGCATCTTGTGAGGGGTTTTCCAATGAAGATTTTTAACTAAGCTTCTTAACTAAGTGGTTACAAATTATATTTCTTGATGGTTCGCACACTGATGCATCTGTGGGGGTTCATTCTTTCTTATGCAGCTGACACAAAGACACATTCCTTCACCAAGAACATCAGTCCACCAAAGGCCCCCGGAGGTAACTGCAGGTTCCCATTAAAGACACCTTTTTTGGTTTAGTGGAGCTCAGGAATGTGACTTGCAAACAATTTTAGAATACAGTGAAGGGGCTCTGTATAGCTTATTGTTGAAATGTTGTTATTTTAAAACACTCCAACTACAGTTGCTAGATGAGCATATACACAATATCTGGAAACATTTTCAAATGCACTGAGTAATCTGCATGAATCATTTGATATATACTGCACAGTCAGTATAGAGTAAAATGTCATCCTGGTGTAATGTTGTTTAACAGGCCTTACATTTTTGAATTGAGCCTTAAATTGTGGCTCTCTGTAAAACCACATCGTCTTACCAGTGCTATAGGCTATCTTTGTGTGTGTGTGTGTGTGTGTGTGTGTGTGTGTGTGTGTGTGTGTGTGTGTGTGTGTGTGTGTGTGTGTGTGTGTGTGTGTGTGTGTGTGTGTGTGTGTGTGTGTGTGTGTGTGTGTGTGTGTGTGTGTGTGTGTGTGTGTGTGTGTGTGTGTGTGTGTGTGTGTGTGTGTGTGTGTGTGTGTGTGTGTGTGTGTGTGTGTGTGTGTGTGTGTGTGTGTGTGTGTGTACACTACATATTCAACTTCTTCATTCCGTGAATGAACTGCGGTCTTAAGGATCTTGGAGATGAAGGTTTCTCGTTACATGCATTCCTGCATCTCAGTCATCCGTGAAGACATAAATAAAAAAAATGTATTTTGTTGAAAAGACAGAACATTTGAGTTAGTGTTCATTTTCATTTGTATTAGCCACTACAATTTTTGTGATTTTATGTCTGTTAAGCTGCTTATAAATGAGTAAAAAGAGTCGTTTTTTTAACAAACAATTTGTTTAATGGTTGTTGTTTTTTCACTACACTGGCATACGGCTCAATCAGCACTTTCAATCGTGTCCCTGAAGGTTTAGATTTAGACGTGTCAGGAGGCTAATTAACACTGTGTTTCAAACATGTTTAAACCTGTTAATAGTCTTTTGAAGTGCATCATTTGCCGACTATGAATACATTATCTGGTAAATCAATGGCAAGCTCAGTTCAAATGAAGAACCTACTGAAAACAACATATTAAAAAAACGCCTCTTTCATTACAATTGCTAATCTGCAAGGGAAATGATGGAATTCCTGTGTGTGCTTTTAGCGCTCTTCAAGACGTGGACATTGGCATTAAGCAGTATTTGACCTGTAACCTTGGATACGTGGAGTTTATGTGACCTTTAACCTCTGCTATTGAAAGCAGGAACAGAGGCCATGCTGCTCTGTTTTTTTCTTTTCCTCTGCCGTGGTTGATCATTAAGTTCTTGGTGCCACTCCAAACTATTCATGTATTATCTTGATTGAAACCCTCCTCCTGCTTCCCGCCAGAAGTTGACTCTAGCCTCCTGAGTAAACATAAAACGATAACCTAGTTTCTTGTGATGGTCGGAAGGAGAGTGTGCAGCATGTGTCCTTGCAGCCTCTCCCTTCCTGGGCTTTATGTCTTCGTGGTCGGGGTCTATTAGTGGAGAGGGAAGGGTGGGGAGAGTGATACCTTCCTCCTCTAGGTTAAAGCTCCCTATTAAATGTGTTTTCCTGGGGTTGGTCGCAGCCCTTTATTATGGATGCTCAACACGCAAACATTCAGTATTTTATGTCAGGATGTCCATAAAGTTGGATTAGTAGGGAAAGCACTGCAGGAGTGTCTGTTTATCCTGCTTCCTAAAGATTGAAGAGCTACTAATCCAATCAGCAGGTATGTGAAGGAAGCAAAACAAAAAGGAAATCTATTTGAATCTATTTGAAATCATTACATTTTATAAGGCACATTTTTAGTGTTACGCCTTGGCCATAAAACTTCAATGTTCTTGGGCGTTGCACAAAGACTTATTACGATGCACTCAGAGGAAATTAAGAAGCACTGGTGATTTGTTGTGTCTCCAAGGTTTTTAATCATTTACCATTTAAATTGAGACTTTGAACTAGGAATACCAAACTGTTGGTCTTTATTTGTGCTGTTATTTGATCATTAATGATTTGTCACATCATAACAAGTACATAAAGTATACAAAAGACATTTTTAGAATCATTGAATTGGTCCTTTAAAGGTGGGGTAGGTAAGTTTCAGAAACCGGCTCGAGATACACTTTTTGTTATATTCTATAGAATGCTCTTAACATCCCGATAGCAATGAATATCTTAAGTGCAATTCAATGATTCTAAAAATTTCTTTTGTATACTTTATGTACTTGTTATGATGTGACAAATCATTAATGATCAAATAACAGCACAAATGGATGGCCTACCTGCCTGTCAGCCTTCCATCGGGGCACAAACTTATCTCGTGCCCTCATTGGTCATGTGCGCGTTCGTGTGTGTTGGAGGAGGGGCTCTGTAAGGAAGTGGCAGATTTTCTCCGGTTGTGTATTTTCAAATTCTAGCGATCTCGAGCCGGTTTCTCAAACGTACCTACCCCACCTTTAATATTAAAATATTTTTGTTGTTCGATGTTTTTTCTTGCCACATGTCTAAATGCGTTTTTCAGAGGATAATTAGCGTTATGTCAATAAATTAAACAGCATTAGATAAATTCGTCTCATGGTTTGTATTCTTTGACATGACCTCAGCTGTATTCACCCTGACCACAGCACACTTCACTAGTGGCCAGCATATAACTGTAATTGCCTGTAAAAAAATACCCTAGGGGAAAGAGGACCCACCATTCATAATTTAGTGCTTTATAGAGGACAAAGTGTCCCTTCAAAGGGCCGAAATGTGACCACAGGCGCACCTGGGGACTTTTCAAAATGACAGTATGAGGTCATAAAAGAATAAAACCCATAATTATTGAGAATATTATTTGTGATTTAATATCATAGCCAATCAAGTTTGTTTATGTGAGCAAAGCTCACTTCCAGACTTCATAAAAAACTAATCTACTCAAATTAATCTTCAATATTTGAGGAATGTGAACTCAAGGGGGTGCTGATAAAAACACTGCAGGGTTTTCTTATTTTCTCACAACATGTGCTCTTGGGCAGGGGTTTGGTTTATGAAAATGGAAAATAGAGCTGAGATCAGACCGAGAGATGTTTATTGATTTTATGTTTTATATGTATTCCTTGTTATCTGATATCTATATACAGTATGTGGTAGCTTTTGCTCCAAGATATGTTTCTACTTTAAATAGCGAGTATCAAACAACCTAAATCAATTGTATTTGATGATCAAATATTCAAACACCCATATTTAACACACTAATGATAAGCTTAAAGTCTTACAGAGCTAAAGCAAATCTGGCTACAAAGGAGAGTATTATGTCCACACTCTTCAGAGAGCAGCCAGATCGATATCCATGTGCATGCTGAAGTGTGAATCATGAGGATTGTGTCATCTGTTGGAGAGTTTAACACGCTAGTAGTGCTATAATACAGCACAAATATCAGCTGCAGAGCATTACTCACTGTGGAAAAAAAACATTTAGGAAACTCTTTGGCTCTGACCATCCTTCGCCTTTGGAGAAAACAACTTTATTTTAAATATCACTACAAGATGATTCAAGTGGGAGTGTGAGTCCTGACCTCACATCTGGTGTTTCCAGCAGCTGTTGGACCGACTGCGGAGAGTGTTGAGCTGCATCCAAATATACTCCAAAATCATGTCCTCTGTGAATTGTTGAGGGGTTTACTGCAGGACCCGGGTATCTGGGATGCACACAGATGCAGTTATGGTCATACAAATGTTAACACGCACATTAACTCGATGGGACATTGCCTCTTCTTGTCTGTGAGGTAAAACATTCCCCTGAAAGGATTCGACCAGTATGGAGAACAGCAGTCAGTGAACCCAATGACTGACTGACAAGGAAGATTAACATTTAGACTTTGAGGAGTTATTTATCCATGTGTTCGATGGACTGGATTGGATTAGCAGCTGCATCTGTAAATGAGTAAGTGGTCGTGCAACTAAAAGGCAAGTATATGAGAAAAACTAGTCCTAAGAATTGGATTTCGAAGTAGCTGATGATGTACCTTACTGTTTCTTATTAGATGTTTGGTGGTGTATTTTTATTAAATGTCTTATAATGAATGCTGATAATGTCAGGCAATTCATTCATCAACACGAAGTTTGCATAATAAAGGAGAGTAGCTATCATTTAGATTCACCTCTGCTCATTATAAACTTTGATATCATCTCATTCTCATCAATATCTCTTTCGCAATAGGGACCTTTGAAGTCATCTCCGCATGCTGTAATTCAGCAAAGAAGAGTAACAATGTTTAAAAAATATCCAAGCCTCAATATTTCATACTGCAATGAACTCATGAATGTGACATGACGCATGAAGGTATTGCGCCGCTCTCCCTGCTGCTTATGAAGTAGAAAATGGCCAATCTATACCGCCTACCACTTTCTGTCTATTCACCACACAGAAGGGCAGTATTTATAAATGTCAGAAAATGCACACAACCACAAATCAATGCTGTCAAGAGTATCAAATATTAAAATTATGTTGACTTTATACTCCATCTGAGTCCTCAGTCCTGTCAGTGAAACATGTGGGCGCCGTTATCAGAGGAAATTGCCCGTTCCATTAAAAACAAAGATAAAATGCCTGACTTGTGCACACGTCCTTACAAAATGTTGCCCCACTCTCCAATTAACCTCACATAGAGAAAGGACGGAAGTGAGAGCAGCAGTGTGATGGGTTACAGCCCCCCGGAGACTCACAGACCACTTCACTAAACTCCAGGTTTTATTGTGGCCGCGTTCCTACCATCTGAGTGTTTTCTTACTGCCTCTAGATATCCTTTGAGGTATTTTTGCTTCTGGTATTCTGCTTTTCCCGCTGCTGGTTGGCTGCATACAAGGCTAATATTGACTTAAGTGATGTGTTTTTGTTTGGCATGGGAACGCTTCAAGCTTTTGCTGGCACTGGCCTCTTTGAGTGGCTTAGCAGAGGGGCCTGGCAGATAGCCAACATGTATAGAAGATAATAATGGGCTCTGCTATACGGTACTGCTTTGCTCATTCGATGCGAGGAGAAGGTGTGGAAGAAGCAGCTATTTTAGTACGAGCCGTGGTTTGATTAAGTGTATGTGCATAGCACTGCATTAAACTGAAGTTATGGTGTTATCCATAGAGATATCCCTGAAAGCCAAATTAAAGGGGGTTATAATATTTCAGAGCTGCATCGAGGAAGATACTTATCTTATCTGCCAGGAAACATCCCATGGCATTGAGAGAGAAGAACAGAATAAAGAAATGATGGATCATAATTGAGGAGCTATGGGCCCTCAGGTTTCACAAGCTACTCCATCAACAGGAATGGAGGCACGGTAGGGAGCTGTGCAGCATAAAGTAAACACAAATCCACGCGTGCCTTAACAAATCTTTCCCTCAATAATGCTGAAACTATCCAAAAGACAAACAGAGATGCTGACAGCTTTGGAGGAGATCCACCCAGCAACAAGGTTCAGCAACGTAACTAATCAATGTTGTTGTTCAGGCCCTGACAGGGTGCTGCCTCTCTGGGTTATGTAAGGTCTACAGCACCGGAGAACATAGACTGTTTGTGGTTAATCAGGGTGAATTTCCTGTTGAGTAAAATAACCAGTCTTGTGGGTCGTATAACCTTAGTCTTAACAGTTACCATGTTACTCTAAGATAAAGTTTAATGTTAGCAATGACAGCCTGTTTTCATACACTTGCCTTTCGACCCAAAATGTTGTTTTGTGAGCTGCAAAGAAAATGTTATGGTAATGAGGGCGGTAGATTAGCTGAGCATGCAATAAAGAGGCCTCTCTCTCTGATTGAAACTACTTTAGCACATTATTACTGCCAAAAAAGGTTGTGTTTTGTGGCCTGAATCTTTCTTGGAAAGGTGAAACTTGGGCTAAGGGACAAGGGGCCGGATACACAAACCATGTTACACTTTAGCAAACATTGCGAGATACAGCGTTTGGCTAAGATGATGTTCTGTGCTCTCTGAGTCCCCTTTCAGTGTTTGTTTCTCTCTAACTCTCGGAAAGAAACCCTTCAGCTGAAAACGTCAAGAGGTTCCTTTCATTGAATACATAAGGGTAGGCGTTCAACATTTGTAAATGCAATAAAAAGTGCAGTACTGATATTACATTTGATCCTTGTTTAGATTTAAACAACTGGAATATTCCATATATGAAGTTTGTTTAATAAAGAAATATTCAATTGTTTTTGGGAAATGATTGCTGGCTGCCTTAAGAGTAACTAAATTATAAGATTGATAACAGTTTGAATAAATGTTTGATGTTTACACGACATGTCAACATAATTACGTATTATTATTTGTATGCCTTGGCACCACACACAGTATGTGATGTTTCCTTAAAGCTAAGAAACAAACAATAACAAAAACAACTTTGAAAAGACTTCCATAATGTGCTTGAGCACGAAACGTAATTGTTCACTAACAAGTAAGGACAAACAGTGATAGCAGCAATAACAAACACCATGCTGTTTGGGATTTTATCTAGCTGCGTATCTGTAGTACCTGACATTCATGTACATATCTGTTGTTCATTCCTGCGGTATTAAGACACTCATGTTTCCCTGGCAGGAATTTCCCCTGGCCCGCTCTCTGTTTTTTCTGCTGTGTCCCTGCCCTGCCTCTAGAGGTGAGAGAAAGTTCAGCCCCACCAAATCTGGAATCTGAAAGACTATCTCAATCTTAATTTTTAGTGTATTTCTGGACTGTTTTGGGAAAATATTCCGCCTCCATGAGATTCAAATATGTTCACCTTTGAGTATTTTACATACTTTAAGCGTGTTCTTGAATATATAATTAACGAAAACTGATATGTGTGAGTGTTGATTGTGTATGCCTGCTTGCGTGGGTTTGTTACACCGTGTGCTCAGATCCATATCCAATCCTTTGTGTAAAACAAAGGCAGTATATAATGTTCAACTAACCGATGAATACATAAAGGAATAGGATAACTGTTGCAATGATTATGGTAGAATCAAATTACTTGCAGACAATGGGGAAGAGAATCCTGTGAATAGCATCTTCGGATAAAACCAGTAAAACAAGAAGTGATTCACGTCAGTGCCTTGGCAGCTTCTCAATGTTCTGAGCTGGATGTTGTTTTTCAGCAGCAGCTTGATGCCATCAGGGGCCAATTTTCATCATTATGTCCAGAGCTGTCTCCAAGCTGTGTTCCCAAGTGCCTTATGGATAAGCGTAGAATACAATCAATATCACCTTCACTATATAAGGTTGTGTAAAATTATCCATAAGGGATTGACATATTCAACGATGGCAAAGATCAGGAGAATGGAGACATGGGTTGCAAGTGTTGGACTCTTGGCTTTCCTTCTGCGTCATTCCCGAGCAGCAGCAGCAGCAGATATCATGTCCAGATGTTGTTGCAGATTATAGTGGACACTGTGATATTTCCCCTATTTGCCCTACAGATCCCTACTATCTTTGGCACTTTAACACGAAATGTACCCTTCAAAACTGCTGTTATGAATATATTTAGAAAACAATTGATCAAATTACTACACAATAGGTGAGAAGAGCCGCTTGTAGTGACAAACCCGCTAAGGTTTAAAAAACGCTGCAGTTAAGCTCAGATCTACAGAGTGTTTTAGTGCCCTTCTAGTCTGCAACTTTGATTGTCCAACAATCTTAAGGACTGTGGTTAAATCCCTGGTCTCTGCAGTCAACATGTCAAAGTGTCTTTGGAAAAGATACTGGAAGATATACTTGAACCCCAAATGGCTTTCGTGTGTGAATGTGTGTGTGAATGTTTATGAGTCCTAATGAGCAGGTGGTACCTTGTATGGAAGTCCTCTGCCTCTGTATAAATGTTTGTAAATGATCACCTGACTTACCATTTATTATTTACTTTCTAGGTTTATTCTATGTGCAAAAAATTGGACTTTCATTCATCCCAAAACAAAACATGGCTACAATTATTGTTTCTCCCTATGTTCTGTTTGTGAGAATGCATGCAGCTGTTTTGGCTGTAAAGTACTCAAACACCAATGATGTGTTTACAACTTGTTTACACTGCCACCACTGACCATAACAATATGGACAGTTTTCAAGATGTCAAGGCAGCTGTCCAGGTACTGTCAGATGACAAAAGTCAACAAAGACACATTCCACATGTGAACTCATCTGTAAGTCCTGCCTGCATGTAAGCAATGTTATGACTCTCCTTGGACTGTAGTGGTGTCCTTTTACTTCTAAAGGTTCAACTTTATCCTGCTCCAGAGTCCGATTTGGGATCTTTCCAGTCTTGTGTTTCTATTTAACAAGTCAGTACTGTGACCAAGCAGAACCACCACCATAGTAATTCTTTCTCTATCAACATTTCCACCACAACAGCATTCAAGATAAGACATTTATAGCTGCAACTGTCACTTCCTCATTCGACTCTGACTCATGCTGGACAACTAGTAACTAAATCACAAACCAACCATGTAACCATGCAGGCAAAAGTGTACACACAACAAATGGTGACATGTATGTCATTACTTCTTATAAAATCAAGATACTCAGAGGAGTTAGTTTTCTTCAGGCAGAAAATGTCAGGACCCTGCAGACTCCTGAAGTTGAATGAAAATTGTTGATGCTGAAAACCACTGTTACCGCAGTGGTGACTTATTCCTGAACCCAAACTGTCAACCCCTTTATCTTCCCTCCACCATGTTGACACCGCAACACACTTAGATACAAGATTACACACCCATCAATCATTTTACACCAAATGTTAGAGCCTTCCACAAGTCTTTGAGGTGAGATGGGACCAATGGCCTACAACACAGGGCTGTTAAACAGAGGAGAGAGCTTACCAATGGAACATGGCTGCATTTTACAGCAGGACACAGTGGTGAACCCACAAGAACATAATAGTTACATTTTCAACTTGATGAGACAAACAGAAAAGACAATAACTAAATACATTTGGAAAGAAAAAACCTAGAGGCCGCTTTAGAGGAACTTCCACTTTGGCCTTCAAAGAAAACATAAAACCCTAAAACATAAACTTTCATGACAAAGCTGACAATAAATAAGGCGGTTCTCTCGACAAAAGATAAGACCATGCACTCTGCTTTTTGAGAAGAACCAGCTCATGAGAATAGGATCAGGAAGAAGGGCTAAATGTACACTAGGGTACACTAAACGCCTCATGATTGACGCTAATGGAAGAGCAGAGTTGATAATGTTTCCCAGGACAGTAAGTCATAAACACCTCTACCTCTGTGCTGAGTCACGTTCTCACTTCTTACAGTCATTACATCTCACTTGTGATGAAACAGGCCAAGGATGTTGAAGGGAAGCAGAAATCTGCAAGTTGATTAAGCTATTAGTTTAAACCTCTTTAAGCCTTCCTGAAGCTTTAACTGAGCCGCCCTTTGTGAGAAAGTAAACTGTGCTGCCGTGTATTCTCACACGCTGGCATGACGTGCAGGCACTCACACGTTTCCAGATGGGCATGCACGCGGCACATGTAGGTAGAGCCTCACATATGCGGAGAGCAGCGCACACATGTGTACAGACACATCTGTGAAACAAAAATGTCTTGATTAATGTGTGTGGATTCAAAAGAAGCTGATTGAGCCTTTGATATCTGTATATCTATGTTTCCATTACAAGGCCACAGACTCAGCACTATTTATACTCCGTACAGCAAACATAATCCTCATAGCGGGAGAAACAGGAGGAGGGGAAGAGTCTGGTGAGAAAATAGGGTAGAAAATGTCTGAGAATTTAATTAAAAATGTGGATTAAGGACGGAGAATAATTACACAGTGTTGTGAAGGAGTGAGTTGAAGTGTTTTTTAAAGCTTGCAGCAATGTAAAAGGGCACCTGTGTGCGCTTGTACAGTAGGTGACCTGTGTTTTACGAGTGTTTATGTTTGTCCACCCCCAGAGGAAGGTCTGTGTGTGACCACTCTGTGGCCTGGTGTGGATCAGGTTCGCTGCCTGTGTGTGTCCCTGCCATGGACCCCCTCTGGTGGGCCAGGGTGATGGATGGTGCCTGGAAGCTCTGGAGCTGCTGAGTGTTCATATGAGTGCCTGTCTTAGCTTTTACCTGACAGTTATAGATGATAGATGCTTTTTAGTTGGTGTGCATGTGTGGATAAGTTTGGGTGTGAATGAGTGACAGGTTACTGATGGCTGTTGTGTTTCGGGTGTTATTCTAGCGTTATTGATTACAAGGTGACAGGTATGTGAAGGAAAGCTATTTAATACTGTAGCAGAGAGTGGTGAAACACACACCTACGCATGCCTCCTCCCTTAAACTTGTGTTTGTTCAAACCCCCAACTTCTCCTATAGAATTACAAACCATATACCAAGGTGGAAAGCCCAGTTTGGGTTACTTGTGACATATCAGCCATAATGAAAAAGTCCATTCATCAATCTACAGTGCGGAAAAGTGTTGGTTTACGGACTTGACTAAGGTACTAGAAAACGTACCACATTTCACGTGGAGAAATGTTTGATGAGAGGAAGGTGATTCTTGGCAAAACCATCTATCTAGCTCAACAATGAGCCTTTGTTCTTACAGGTAAGTGCTCAAGCATGTATCTTAAAAGTCTCTACAGCCACGCAGCAGCTCTGTGAGGTTGTGATAAATGCTAACAAGTGAGCATTGACAATGCTAACAGGTTTTAACAACAGATTAGTGATGAGTAGCTAATGGTGAGTTTTCAAATGTCTTACATGTAAGTGTTAGTGTAAGCTTTGGTTTGTCCGGTGTAGGGTTGGTGTGCCTGTGATAAGAAGCAAATCAAAAGACCTCAAAATAAAAGTTCACCAAAAACACATTTTGTTCCTCAGTAATTTTTCATCCTTTTTCATGTTTCTTGTCTTCAAAGGGTCTCCATTTTAATTAAGGGAGTTTCCACATAAATAAGAAAAATCGGACACAAAAGACTTACATTCCATCTATTGCTTACTCCCTCCGTCTCTCCTGTCATCTTTCTAGCATTTTTTGGCCCCGAGCCCTCCATTAGTGCCGTTTGATGTCCCATGTTACTATAGTAACTTAATTGGAAAGCACTGTAAATCATCAAGATCCGTCATTTTGTTTTAACGAGATGAGATGCTGCAAAAGAACTGAACAAGGCTGTTGATGCCAATTTTCTTTTCTTTTGTTAAGCAAAAGAAAACCCTGTACTAGCTGATCCATGGCATCCCAAACTGTAAATTAAATTTACAATAAAGAGAAAAAAAGTTCTGGTGACTGTACATCATATATTCTCGTCTCAACACGAAATGGCCTCGTGCAGGGTGGTGCAAAAATATTGAAGTGCTGTGGTAGCTGAGCCACATTGCATTTCCAATAATTACAACATCCCAGTTTCGCTTCTTGCCTTGGGTCTTTTGTTGCTAGTTATCCCCCTCTCATCCTGCCCAATTACTATACTCTGTCAAGATTTTTTTTCTAGATTCAGCTGTGACAAAGTGTATGCCTTGATGCTAATCAAAATAGTTATAAATACATGAGGGTGAATGCATTGTAGAGAAAGGGACAGAAGAGGACCAACTCTGAATTTAGACTTGGAAAATGTTCTATTCATAACCAAAGGTCAGACGGGAAATACAATCTGTGGCATGTTTTCATTCGGTCAATTGTGTGGGTGAATGCTGAGATTTGGTGTCACACACACAGTCTTTGGGTGTGTCAGCTCTCGGCCACCCCACCCAGACCCCCCTCACCCCACCAGGAACCTACAACTTCCTCCTCTATTCATCTTGCTACGATTTTGTTTTATTTATCAGGAGTTGTTTTACAAACTCATATGTCAAGCAGCACAAATGTTTATCGAGCCCCATGAAACCAAGCTTAGGAAAACAGTGGCGGGGAAACTCTCCTTTTTGTACAAAGAGAGGGATTACAGAAGCCTCGATCAGGTTTTGAAGTCATTGTATCGAGGCCAACTGCAGCAAACCTCATCCGTAATGAGGAACAGAAGTCTCAGTTTCAGGATCAAAGTTGGTTTATAGTGAAAACAGTCCAATGCTGTTCATCTTGTTTGTGTGGGTGTGTGTTTGTGCATTGTCATTATGAATTCCTTTTTATCGCAGCGGGGTGTATGGCGTGCTTGTGAGTGCACACACAACCTGTCGGAGGAAGAGTTAGAGGAGTTCTAGGGGAGCAGTGGGGGTTTCACTCCCGCCGGGGGAGTAACTGGGGTGTTATGGAGGATGACGAGTACCTCTTGTTAAAGCCAAGATGCTCAGAGGTGGTTGTTGAAAGACATGCAGACATTCGTTTTCACCTCAGGGTGTGAATTGTGTGTGTGTTTCATGGTGAGAGAAACTCCCTGTAAACTGATACCATGCAGAGGTCTATCTGTCTTGCTATCGAGAAAAGAAGAAAATAGGAAGAGCGAGACAGATGTTTTTTTTCTTTTCAGTGACAGACATAAAATAAACACTGATACATTATCAGTGACACGAATAGTTGAACCAACATTTAGTATACAATAGAGGGTCTGTTATGAACAAGGTGAATGCTAATGGGTAATGATGCAGAAATGCAGTGTAACCACAACTGCTCTTGTCTATGACTAAACACGAAACCTTAAAGGTGTCAAAGTAGATTGGTGACGTCATATTTAATTTGTCATCCCTATAAAATTTGCTCTTGTGATGCAATATCTAATTATCACAACTTAAACATGAATCAACCTGTTCATTATATTTCATTTCATTTAGCTGAGCCGTTTATCCAGTGAGTGCAATACACCAAGGTGCATGGTTATGCTTAGGCACTCACAGCTTGGTTAATGTTAGGGAATGAGCATGTTAAATAATGAAAAACTCAAATGACGAGACGTCAATTGTTTAGCCTTTTTTACGAGCCCCCAGTCTTCTAACTGTGACAAGAGTGCTTCTACTATGGCTTCCTGCACCAGAGAAAGAAAAGTGTCTTGGCAGAAATCAGGTTTTCCTACAAAACTTAATATAGCAAACAAATCCAGACCATATAAATGTTTTAATTTCTAGGAGATTGTTAACAGGGGAGACCAGGGTTTGAATTTGGATCTTTTGTATGAAATGTGAAAACGGTCAAACTCGTTCCCTAAGCCTTATACAGGATTAATGTTTGCTCACCCCCATGACCCTGTAATGGAGTTAGCAGGTGTGGACAATGTGCATACAGTCACATTACAATTATAAATTCAGTTTCCCCTATGATTTAGTTGGGGGAACGCTGACTTGGGGATATTGTTTTACACGGCTTATGTTTGAGCATTCAGATGTCCTAATAACATCTAATAATTTCTAGACGAATCTCAAATATGATGAATTACATCTTTGGCAACATGCAGTATGCTCTGTATAGATTGCAATATGTGGTCAAATAAGTGGGTGTTGGTCTGTGTTCAAATTGTACATTGCAGTGATTGTGCTGGGAATATCAAAATGTGGAAAAACAGTAAGCTGCATTCATTTTTTAAGGCAAAGTCTCTGCTATCAATAGTTTGGGGGATTTCCATGTTTTTACCAGATGGATGGTTTATTCTACAGAGTTGAAAAAAACAAAACAACCCAGACCTTATTGAACATATCAATAACATGGGGGTGTCATAATGTGAGTTTAGAACAGCCACAATAAAGACCATAGGCGGTGCACTATTAGAAAGTCTCACAAACCCCCTTTTTTAGGGAAAAGCCCATGAATGCTGCATGTCTTGAAAAGAAAAAGGACTGAAAAGGCAATTGAAAGTTTATGAAGCGTGGTTCTGTGGCAGTGATGTCATGTTGACTTGACTGGGACGCCCTGTTTTTGTTTGAATAAACAAGCGTGTTTTTCAGCCACATGCCAGAGTCTGACCCCAGACAGGAACCATAGGAAGACATTTGTCTGCTCAAACACCATCACAGACAAAACATCAGATGTGTTGTTTTTTTTTGTCAGAGAAGCTTAGATTTGATTGTAGCTGTCAGTTGAGATTAAAGTGTGTCAACACCTTCATTCTACATCATTTTGTTCAAGAAAGGAAAATAAGCTATCATTACCGGCAGTCAGACTGGAAGTGCTCTGAGAAAGTCATTCATTATCCATCTAGGAGAAGTATTTGACAGAGTGAAACACTGTCATCAACATAACCAAAGTGTGACCTAAAGCAATGTTTTAGCTTAGCTTCTTGTAGATGTTTGAGTGCAGCAAAAGTTATTTATGTTGTGATGTTATGTCTTATAATCCATTCTCATTAATCACGTACCAGAGACAAATAATACTAAATATGAAAAGATGACAGATTAGTTATATAAGCAATGGTTTGATGTAAGTATTTCTTTCACATGAGGTTATAATGAACCTTCTCCTAACTTCCAACACATACTGGATGCGTATAAAATGTAGACAGATATCTGAATAACAACACAGGCTAATAGTCTGTATGAATGTGTGTGCCTCTTTAAGCCATAAAGCAGCTGGCTTCTCTTCTCTGACACCCCTCTGAAGTTTCATCAGCGCCTCTGACACGAGCGTGCCGCTGAGCTGATGGAGTGCAGGGTGAACTTAAAGTTGCACATCAGGCTGAGCTCTTAAAGACGACGGGATGGCGGATGAATTAGGTGATGTCTAAACACCGGATCTGCGGCTTGTGCACGGAGTGAGGTATAAATCAGACTCCCGAATATCAAGCCTTCACAGCCATGTGTGTCCCGCCTATACAGTTACATTTGTGGATCTGGAAGAGATTAGAGCTTTCACACTGACAATAAGCCATGGGATGTTGAGTATTATCAGGTATGGGATGGTAGGCATTTCTGCCCATTAGTCATGCTACATGTGAAGTGTATTTCAGAACTCTACATCTGATCTCTGTTTGGTGCATAAATAAGAACCAGTGAAAAAGCTCTAAAAACCCTCTGTACACTTCCTGCCCAGTACAAAACAGCAGACAGGCAGAATTAGCAATAAGCTGGTGAACACAATTGCCAACATCCGGGTCTGAAAAGTGAAGCCATAACAGAGTGCCTTAAACTTGCATTGTCTCTGATGTCTAGCAAGAAGTCTGATTTTACAGATGTATACAAGAAAATGATCCAACTTTTCATTTGATGTAGTAGCTCAGTTTCAACTCCCTGTCAAGTTTATCGTAAATATTCCTATTTTCAAGTCTTCTTCAATACAGCATGATGTCCATATTGCAAATGATGGTCCCATTTATAATGAAATAGACACTAAAGCAGCATATGCTTTCCGCTCACTAGTCATTGTAAGGTCGGCTGTTGGTCAGGAGCAGTGGCGCCTCAAGACACTCCAAGCAGAAGGGACATGACACCTCCGACACCCTTCTGGTCCGGGACCCCAATCAGCATGCCTGCCTTGCCTGTCGGCAAACGGCGCCCCTGTTCAGGAGGAAGAGTTGTTATCCATCAATACAAAGGTTGGTGGTTCAATCCACAGCTCCTGTGGTCTAGGTTTCCTTGGCAAGATACTTTCACATGCAAAGGGTTTTGATTTGAAGAGATGTGTCCTCCATGTTTTAAATACCTTTCTCTAAGTTTTCTGCTTGCACACCCAATAAAAACAATGCAAGGTACATTTTTAACAGTAACGTAAAAAATACATTGGAAAAATCTGTATTTGCAGAAACTATTTCCCTAAACCTTCACAGGGTTTCACTAATTCTTAAAAAAGAAAATATAGTATGCATGGTCCACTTGGTATCAAAGAACCTCACAGTATCCTTATTAATCCTGAACACAACAACATCAATTCCAGTTCTGGATAGACCGCAGTTTATGTTGATGTATTCCAGTGCACCCAAAGAATCTGCCCTCAATGAAATGTTATCAGGCCTGCACTTGGAAGGTTAAATAAGCTGTGAATGTGTAAATTGACATGTGCCATTGGTGTTGTTTGATCCATATGCATGATAGTCTTTACAAATCTAATTTTTCATTTCCCCTTTGACTGAACATCTGTCTGACATCTGTCCGTACTACTTGTACTCCTCTCCTAAGGAGAGGGTTGTCATGAAGTGCTAAACTATCCGTATCCTTTAACTTTTTTATATTCACACCAAAAACTTCTCATGAGCACAAGCAGCTGCTGCTTTCTTCTTCTACTTCGTTAATATTTCAAGACCCTCCTCATTTGAAATTCCTGTCAGCCAAACCGAGCGAAGCGAGCACAGGCTTCATTGGGAATTGAACATATTCTAAATGCTTGGAAATGGGCCAGAAGTAATGTAAGTTACTATTACTGTATAACAACACATGCATGCCGAGTATGTGTAGCCTAAATATAGTCCGCCATGCAATGTGAGTGTTCTGCTCCGGCAGAGAACATAAAAAAGAACAGTTGTTCTTAATTACTCTTCACCTCTGCACCTCCTTCCCTTTTCCATGTTTCATTAGTGTTATCTCTACCAAGCATAAGGTATAGATTATCATCGTGCTGTAAAGAAACACTCCCTAAATCGACATCATCTCTTGCCTATTTCCTATAGTTTATAAATCAAACCAGAAAGATAGCCCCATTAAAAATGTACAGTAACTCATACAGTACACGAACCCAGCCTTAAGAAAAGTGGTGAATTAGCTGCATAGGAGGATTTTATGTCTAGTTTTGGAACACTAAGCTTTTCATATCTCACAATTGCTGTAAATCTATCCTCTGGTTTGGATTGGACAGATTGATATGACTGTATGCATTCCAGCTGGTTTCAACCGAAAACTGCAAGCATAAAGTGTTATGAGGGGAACCTTTTTACTCCTGTGTTACCACTTTTACATTTTACACAGATTTGATTGTTTGGGTTTGCCTAGGAGACTGGCCCAGTAGTGTGTTTGACACATATTGTACAAGCAACTTATAATAGAAACAGAAGAAAGTCATAACTGGCAAACTGTAAAAGGAAACAAAGCACTTGGCAGCATATGTGCGTGCCAAGCAAAACAAAGGCTGGTCAGTCTTGGAGCAGCAGAAGTGTGTGATACGCTCTGTTCACACAGTATATGTATTGGACATCTATTGTTACAGTGGAACAGTTTGGAATAAGGCTATGAGATTAAGTCTGATTTGAAATAATAAATACAAATGCTATTGACTTGCATTTAATAGTCAAGTTCAGTGTGTGCATGAGTGTATGTGCATGTGTCAATGTGTATGTATTTGAATACCGCTTCAGGGTGTTATTAGCCTGCTGTAAAGAATAAATTGAACAAGCTCTCTTGGAGTCTGGATTACCAACTGCCCCGGGGCCCCAGACTCTCATGAGAAAGCCCTCAGGTTGGCAATTAGGTATTTCGATGCATTGATTATTATAAACTGGAATTGGGTAGGTTTTAAAGGGGAACCTTATTGATTTCATACATTTAAGTCTGTTTACATGTCTAAGAGACTACTACTACATGTGTGAGAAAATGTGTTTCTAGGCTTTCGTGGCCCCAGAGAGAGCTACACAAAGCTGATGACTTGGAGTCTGTTAGGGCTAAAGTTTGACAATGAAAAATATCTGGAGTTGGAGTGAAAAGAACTTAGCTGTAGCACACTCCTTATCTCTACTCAAGGTTAGCGGCTACATTAGCAGCAACAAGCATAACTCACCCAAATCTCTGACTGAACTGTCGGCAATGGTAAGAGTTGTTTTGTCCATATCATGTGAAATAAAACAGACTATATCTTTGTTTCTTCCGCATTGATGTTAAAGGATTCATTCCCCCTTAAAATAACCTTTTGTATATCATAACTCATCGAATGTTATATTGAGTTCTTAAAGGTTTTTTTCTCTACGCCTCCACACTGTACAAAGAAGCTCACAGCTGACCTTTTGCCAGAGGGCTAGTGTTAACCTGGCCCGTACTTCGTGAAAAACAAAACAATTGACATTCCAGTGACTACAAAGCCCTTTAATTTACACGTCATCTTGTTTAGTGAGTTACTTTGTGGAAGTTCACTGACCTGAAGCAAACCATCAGCAGGCTGCAACATCAGGAAGAGATTGATGGGGTTTAGGTCAGACGAGTAGGTCTTGTGTGAGGAAAATCATTCATACAAGAAAAAGGAGGGGGGGGGCTCCTGGTTGCGACAGAGAAGACCACTGCACACCAGGAGCGCTGCAAGATCAAGGCAGTGTCACAGCGGAGAAGGACGGTATCGTCAGCAGATCAATCACTTGGTCTGACCTTTGGAAATCCCTGCACAACTTCCTCATCAGATTAACCTACAACACGCTGTCCAACCAGGTGTTCAGCAAAGAGGGCAGAGCTGCAGGGCTCTTGGAAATACAAACCTTCAACAAACCCTGTTAGCAAGACAGACAAACTGTCTCAAGGGCACCACAGCTGGTGGCGTGACCAGATACTGAAAAGGGAGGCCCAAACACTGGGAATATAGGCAAGAGGTAAACAAACTAGAATGAAAAAGTAAAGAGTCACTTGGGACCCAGTTTAACTTTTTATATGTCTTCTTTAAATTGAGAACACAAACAACTCTCTTTAACAGAAAGGTATGTATCCATTTCCTCACGACAGGAGGGAAGCTGCACCAACTCCTCAGGCAAAAGTAAGTTGACCTTTGCAGGGAGATCTCCCAAGAAGATCACCACATCCCTCCGCCCGGACAATAGTGGTGGGGTCCTTGGCCACAAAGATTGTCTTCCTCATTGAGCTCATCCTCCCAGAGGAGGAGGAGGGAGAGGCTGCCTAAAGAAACTGAATCATTACTTAGAAATGGCAGCTGATTGCAAGAAGGCCGGCTGGAGGGTTGTCCCATATCCTGAAGATAACAGTAGCATGGTGTTATCCCTCCCACAGGTCAGTAGGTCAAGTACTGGGGTCAAAGGAAAAAATACTGATGAGTTGTTGTCCCTAAGAGACAATTCGTTTTGTGAAAGTGCAACCGACAGCAAAGCAACATTAGTATTACTAATCAGTATTAAAAAAAATACTTTTATGTGAAGCTAATGTATTTTATTCTTGTCTCACTTGATGAGGAATCACATTAATTTATCCTTTTTATACAAGATGTAAGAAAACAACTTCATTTAATGTTTTTCATTGGACCCTGAAAAGTCAGTCTGTGCCTTTAAACCAGCAGGAGTCATTTGACAACCGTGACTTGCCTGGAGTACAGTACATGGATCCCATGACAGCTGGGACAAAACACATATGTTGTGTTTCAGCTGGATGAGATTGTTTGTTATTTAGGGATTCAATGCAGCAAGTGGAGCAGTAAAAGCACATTCCATTTCAGCTTCTCCGTTCAAACACCTTTTTTGTAGGAAATTCAGGGCATGGAGGACAAAAGATTGTGGGATTAGTTTGACAAGTGCAAAAAAAAACGAGGCCATGGGGCAAAACATTTTCTAAAATTTAATATATAACAAAACAGATGTTACACATTACAATACCAAAGGAATGTCTTCGTTCTTGTAGACACATGTTATGTGTCCCAGTCTTTTCTGATGACAAGATGAAATATTTTCAGAGTAAAAACATTAATGTGTAACCAATCTCATGTCAGCATAACAAAAGAACATGTTGCTTCCTACAACAGACAGTGAGTAAACTGTATAACTCCATGTTTATGACACATAACTTCTGGCTGTCCACACACACACACACACACACACACACACACACACACACACACACACACACACACACACACACACACACACACACACACACACACACACACACACACACACACACACACACACACACACACACACACACACACACACACACACACACACACACACACACACACACACACACACACACACACACACACACACACACACACACACACACACAACAATAATGTAAAACTATGATGTTGTTGTGGCTTGACTGTTACACACCACAGCTGCTGCTTATATTAAAGTTAAGTAGAGGAATTATTAATTCTGTTATTTGGTCATAAAAGGGTTAGCCATCTGTGGCCCTTGTGCTGATTTAGGAGGATTCATACATCATGGACATGTGCTCTCCACTATTAGCACTGATGTAAAGTATAGCAACAATATACTGCAGAATATTACGTCATTCTGTAGAAAACAAATAATGTTTCTGCTCTTCAAGCTCAGTAGTCCCAGCTGACCCCTCCAGACAATGCTTTGAAATATAATATAAGTGAATAATGTGCTGTGAGGACATTGTAAATCTTTTGCAAGCACAACACCTCAGCTTTCTAGAAAGAAACAGTTGGACATTTTGGAAGTTTGCTTTTTTTGTTGCATTTTTGCAGAGAGTTACGGCACTAGCATGTCTGTATGATAAATATATAACTCGAGCTGACATGTGATTATCTTTAGTTGGCTTGGCGCAAAGACTGGAAGACAACAGAAAGTCACTGCGTCCAAACAGAAATAGCTCAGCACGTTAAACTCTCCCCAAAAAAATCTGTCCTTTGTAAAGATTAACAAATAAATATGGAATGTCAATAAGTGAGCTTTCGAGTTGCTGTTATAGATTTTTCCCCCCGTTTCCTGTTCTTATACAAAGCTAAACTTATCAGCAGCTAGTTGTAGCTTCCTATTGAGTGTACAGGCATGAGAGTTGCATCTCAACATTTCACAACATTAGAAATATTTTCACTATGGAAAAAAGAACGCATGTTTTCTTTTGTCTGAAGGGATCAACTGATATGACATGAGGTTATGGTTTACAATGAGACAGCAGGACTGAAACACCGAGCCAGTCAGTGGCTCGACGAAATACATGAAGCAGCTTTGTATGAAGTGAAACACTGAGCAGACATCAGTGTGTGAAGACTTTCAACATGAAATATTTACAACATGAAAGAGGCCAAACAGTTTGAATGTAAATATATAAATACAAATTGATAAAAAGATTAACAATACTAATCTGTTGATACTATTGATATTCAATGCCTGTCAGATAAAGCACGCCATACACGCAAACACACACAAACATACAGTACATTCCTACATACATATTACAAGCAATACTTTTAAACATTTACGGCTACTGTTTTGGCTTTACAAATGATATTTTTGTGAATTCAGTATCAGCTGTTTTTATAAGACTGCTTTCTAAGTGCTTTTAAATTGATCCATCCACGTTGATATTAGCCTGTCTTCAAGCTTCTCTACATGACTCAAGCAGATTTCTATACATAGGATCCTGTGTGTGGACTGATTATGATAAGAACAAATCAGTTGTAACACATGTTTATATTGCATTACAGTCATTCAGATTTAGAAACAGTGTTCAGGAAATGCTATTTTAGGTATTACATTTCAGATCTGTGGTGGGTTGTCTGCAGCTACAGCAGAGTACTCAGTCTCAGACATGTTGGAAGCCTCGATGAGGCGAGCCAAGCCAGTCCTTGTGGAGTATTTAAAGATGAAGGCCTTCATGAGGTCATAGCGGTAGTTTCTGTTGATGAAGTTGTAGAGAATGGGGTTGAAACAGCAGTGGAGCAAGGACAGGCACTGGGTGAGGTGTAAGGCCACATAGATCACATTCTCCATTCCACAGGTCAGAGGCACCAGACCCATCTGAGACAGGGCATCAACCAGCAGGACGCCATGGTAGGGCCCCCAGCAGCCCAGAAACACCACTATGTACGCCAGGATCACCCTGCGGCTCACACGGCGCTCCTGCTCCACTGGGGAAGACGATGAAGAAGAAGAGGAGCGGGAGAAAGCTCTGGCTAGCAGGGCGTAAAACACTGCGATGACGGGGAAGGGGAGAGCGAAGCCCAGCAGGATGAAGCTCAGCTGCACCCCCACCATCCACTCCCTGGGGTTTCCCTCCGGGTACACAGGCCTGCACAGCATGGTGTCCCCTTGTGTTGACTTCACAGTGCGTAGGAAGTAGGTGTCAGGCAGGGAGGCAACCAAAGCCAAAAGCCACACTCCCACACACGTTGCGCGGCGTATTAGCTTCCTGCGCGCTCCCCCCTCGTTGTCTCCACTCTTCGTCAAGCTCAGGTAGCGGTCCACACTCATGCAGGCAAGGAAGAAGATGCTGCCGAAGAGGTTGACGGCGAAAAGTAGGTGTGTGAGTTTACACGCCACCTCCCCAAAGGGCCAGTGGCCGTGCTGGGCCAGAGAGCTCACCCACACGGGCAGGGTGGCGCACACGCACAGGTCTGCGACTGCCAGGTGGGCGATGTACATGTGTGTCTCATGGCGAGGCGTGGAGTCTCTTTGTGCACGGATGTTTACCCAGAGGACCAGAGCATTGGCAGCCAGACCAACAACGAAGATAAACGTGTAGAGGACACACATGGAGTACAGCAGAGCGTTGCGGTTGAAAGCCGTGGCGCACACCATTGTATCCACACTGGATATGTTGCTGAAGGCTTCAGAGAAGTTGAGGTCCCCCAACGACTCCCACAGGTCCTCCAGCTCACTGGTGCTCAGACTCATTTTTCAGCGCAGGGAGAAGACCACAGACCACTGGGAGGTAACACACACCACCTCTGACTGGGATAGAACCTGTAAAAACAAGATAGCACCTCATCATTTCTTGTGGCAAAAAGTTATCTGGATAAGGATCCAACAACTACATGCATGCTGGTATCATATTTAAAAGCAATATTTGGTTCATAAAGCATGGCTTGTTTTACCCATGTGGACTCAGACTGCATGAACTAATAAAACAGAAAGCTACTTGTGGTATGCCACCAGATCCTGAAGAATCTTAATGCGGTTAACTTGTTAAAACACTGCTTTCATGAGTCTCTGTTGCCACGTCACAAACTGTGTGATTGATGTGCAGTCAGGAGCAGTACAATAAATGTTTATATTAGCTCGGCTGGCACAGAGTGCAGATTAGACATAAGGAAGTGGGATCGAGAAATCCAAACAGGGTGTATTTCCGGAACGTTCCGGGCATTCCGAGATAAAACTTGGGTCAGGGTGGGAAATCTGATGTCAATTTAAAATATGTTTTCTTTTAACATGCTTGTTATAGTAAAACACAAACAAGAGAAAAACATGTTTCTCTTCTGCTCTTGATGGAGAGGGTGAGAGGGGAGCTGTCACCACCCAGATGATCAAAGAAGGGGCTGCTCATAACCTCAATACGTCATTTTACATCTGAATCTTATAACACAGCCACACATGCACACAATTTTAACTATAGGGTGCAAGAATGCTATGAGTAAGGGGAATGAAGCAATATGCCAGATCACAGAGGTGGTAGTCTGGAGCAGAAAGGCATTCCAATAATCTGGTATCTGATGCTTTTGAGCCTAAAGGGCCATTGAAGCCATGCATGGCCTGCACTCCCAATTTCCTTTGCTGTGATGTCTTGCTTAGCTGCCCTAAATGACGGCATGCCACAGCGTGATAGATCAGAGGTGATAGGTAATAGATCAAAACCAGAGCATGAGTGGCTTAACCCCGCTGTTGCCCCTCACTGACTTGTACGCCCACAGAGTGAATTGTGTGCAGTGATCAGCAGGAGGCTTGACGCCAGCAAAATGGTCCGACCAAGGTTACAACGAGGGTCACCGACCACTGGGTGACACAGCACGCTGGAAAATAGTGAAATGTGACCCTGTCAGACATCTGTCTGTGAAGGAGACTTGTGCTGTACACTAATCGGTTTAAAAGTCACAGAGGATGATGAAAGAGTAAGGCAAAGTGAAAAAAAGGATAAACAAGGACACCTGGAACATATTTAGATGTGCAGCTGTCGAGTGTGTGTTATGTCTGGCTTTGTAATCTGCTATCTATTTTTCCAATTTGTATTCCTTTTTTTTCTTATAATTATTATTGTACAGCTACAATTACAGATACTTAAAGTTTACAGCTTTAAGTATCTGGTTATATATTTAAAAGCATGTGGTTGCATCAATGTGATGTTTGCAGATATGTGTTTCATGGGATTTCAGTTGGCTGAAATATAAAATCACACTATAATAGAAGATGTATTACATTTTCTTTGAATTCATCTTCTTGATACAACATGTTGAACGCAGGATCCTGCCTTGTTTTTTTATCATCTAATACCTAAATAAGGTAATGTCCACCACCGCCTGTAAATAAACCTTCTTTTCTTTAAATCAGAAAACCTATCTTTCATTTTACTTTCAAATACTTCAAGACAGTGGAAAGTGCTATTCATTGTAACAGGGTGATTTTCTATACTGAGATAATCCCTCACAATGGTCTCTGTCTAATTCCCTCATATTATATGGAAAATACCTGGTAGCCCCACAGGCTTCAAGCTAATTAACCTCTTAACACCCAAACCAACAGATAACAGAGACATAAGATGTAGCCTCTCTCTCTCTCTCTCTCTCTCTCTCTCTCCTCTCTCTCTCTCTCTCTCTCTCTCTCTCTCTCTCTCTCTCTCTCTCTCTCTCTCTCTCTCTCTCTCTCTCTCTCTCTCTCTCTCTCTCTCTCTCTCTCTCTCTCTCTCTCTCTCTCTCTCTCTCTCTCTCTCTCTCTCTCCTCGCAAGCACCCAGTTACAAATGAGCTGAACACGTCTTTTGTTACTCAATACACACACAATAAAACCGATTGAAGGCGATTTTCATGCTAATCACCTCGACAATAAGGTTGCAGGTGCAGGTTGCAGGTTTCTCCTGTCAGTCTATATCTACAGGCTTAGGTTTGCCATAAAGACCTTTTAATAGATGAAATCAGGTTTCTTTATAAAGTAAAAGTGTTGCTTTGTGCGTCATTACGCACAAATAGCGAATCCAGCGAAAGAGCCCAGAACACATACAATGTCATTGTTGTCATTGTTGATTTGTATCAGCTGGGAACAAACTTCTCTTATCAGTCAGTTTGGTATACAGTAGCTTCACTGCGTCCTTGGACTGAGAGGCAAATAAACAGTGTGAAGGCACGCTGGGGAGATAGAGAACTTTTTTTAAAAAATCACAAAAGATAATATTTTACTCCTATAAGAAGTTTATGTTTCAGTAGCAATAGGCCTACTCAGCATATGTTTTTTTTATCCCGGTTTGGTATCTGTATTTAAAAAAAACAATACACTTTTAAATAATAATTACGTTATCTTTGTTTATAAAGATAATCAGCGTGGAAATAACTACATTACGTTGTGCAGTTTAGACTTTTGACAATAACACAGCATTGAATCCTATATTCTTCATGCATCTACACACTGACTATCGCAGGTATCGAGCATCTCTGGGATCAGTAAATTGTTGGAAAGCCGAGAAACTAGCCCTCCACCCCACATTAAATCATACAAGCAGCTTACCTGTCTTTGCTTTCTGCTTCCTCGCTGAAGTATTCTCTTTAAAGGAACAGATGTATGTTTTTCGGTGCTGAAGAACACTTTAACTCCACTACGGTTAACTTGTGTGCGCCACTCTCCGCCTCCTTGAGTGAATCTGAGCCTATTCCTTGTTCTGCACTTGCTGATACTCTGCAGAGCTACGCCTCCGAGGCTGGTCCTAACAGCGCTTTCACATGGCATCGCCCGGGGCGTTCAATAAACAGGCCGGAGAGTTTCGGCTTGGAAAGAAGAACACGTTGAAGTTCCGGTTTACGACGCTTGATGTATAATATATCATACAATATTTCCACATTGATGAACATCGTGTGTGTTTTTTTTGCTTCATGTAGGTTTTTATCTGGCATGCAGGTTTATACATGTCCATAATTGTACATGCACAGCAGTGCAATTATATTCTATGCTATTATCAAAGCATCATCCAAAGCATGCAAGGAATTAACATTTTAGTGACCATCATGCAAGAAGGCATTAAATAATAATGCAAATAGATATATTGTGTATAGTATTAAAAACGACTTGAAAAAGAAATTGAAAATAAAAGCCCTAAGCCTGTTTAGATGCTTTGTTTTACTGGCTGCTATAGTGTTATGGTTATAAATAAATAATTAAATCTAGCTATAAACTTTATGTTGCCAAAAGTTTAAATATGGTATTCGGGTCTGAATCAGTATACGAGGGCCTGTAATATTGTAACGGCCCGTCCACACAGCAGCGTATTTCGCTTCCCATTCACTTTGAAGGGGGTGACGTCAGGCTTTGCCGAAGTGCATTGTGGTTCTGTCGCGTCGCTTTGCCTCCGTTGCTCGCTTCAAAAGTTGAGAAAAGTTCAACTTTTCAAGCTTCGATGGAAGCGTCAGCCAATCAAATCATATGCCAGTACAAGCGCTACCCAATCAAACCGCATGCTTGTGTGTCCGGGGCGGGAGATTAATGTGATTGGTTGTTGGTCGCATGCCAGACACACCCACCGCCAAGCTTCAACGCACACTGCCATGTGGACGTACCGTAGCGGTATGTCCACACGGCAGTGTCGCTTGCTTCAACGGAGACGCTTCCCATTCACTTTGAATGGGGTGACGTCACGCTTTGCCGAACTGCATTGTGGTTCCGTCGCGTCACTTTGCCTCCGTTGCTCGCTTCGAAAGTTGAGAAAAGTTCAACTTTTCAAGCGTTGACGGAAGCGCCAGCCAATCAAATCATATGCCAGTACAAGCTCTAGCCAATCAAACCGCCTGCTTGTGTTTCCGGGCCGGGGGATTAATGTGATTGGTTGTTGGTCGCACGACAGACACGCCCACCGACAAGCTTCAACGTGACGCTGTCGTGTGGACGTACCGTATGAAAGAAAAAAACATGTATGACATATTGTGCAAACTTAAGAAAAATCAAATTTTTAAATGATATAGTGACCAACCTTTAATTTACAATAGGACAAATGTAGAAGGAACACTATGCACAATACACATTAACCACATGAAACCATATTACAAGGGCAATTACTCGAGCCTCGCCCCAGACACCCAAATATGAAACCAGAGAGTCAGACAGTCAGTCAACCACATCTTCCAACCAAAACCAACAAACGGGTTAAACCCATCACCAAGTACCACAGGGCCAACTGAAAACACCCTCCGAATAACGAACCATTCCAAAAACCTTATTCCTGTTTCAACCTAAAAAAAAACGTTATTAATGCGATGCTTATCTTGAAACTGTGAACAACAACATCAGCTGCAGACCTCTTGTTGTTTCATTGTTGTTTGAGCCTTATTCAGTCTCATTTCAGGCACATCCTCTGGAAGCAGCACAAAGCATGGGGACTGAATGCTCACCTGCAACTCTGGTGGCCTCACAGCTGCTCCCACCAGAGCCATTAACCTCAAGTTCAACCCAAAGACGCAGTCACAAAAAGAAGGAAGAAACTGTGGAATTTGTAATAGTATACACATTAATCATGTTTGAAATGTGAAATCATGATAATATACTGTGAACTCAAAACTGAACACGATTATTTTGATGTCACGTCCAATGATTTAAGTATTTGACTTAACATGGTACAATATGTCCAGCATGTTTTTTTAGGAAAAATATATTGTTGACGCACAAGTCACCCCAGTGACGTTTATTATTACTATATGCCCTTTATTCAATGATGAGATACGGCTAGCAGGGCTACACACTGACCTCATTAAAGAGCAAAGGAGTGAAGTCAGTTTCAATGAGGCTTTAAAGAGAGCTCCCACTACGCACGCATACCCATTGTCCTCCGTATCAGGAGCATCGGGGGGGATTTGTAAGCCTTTCTGATAAGCATCCGTAGCTCTGCAGACTGCTGCCAACCTCTGTTCTGCTGTCCTCATTCACAGGGAGGCCGGACTGGGAACAGCAGGGGTGTGGGTGTATGTGTGGAGTGGAAAAAGGCCATCCAGCTAACATACACCTTCTGCAAGAAACATTTTCTGTGTAACAATCTAATTAGAATTGGATGAAAAAGGATTACTTAATATAAACTGTGTGAGCCATTCAATAGCCATGTAACAAACTTGAACATACTTAAACACAATAACACCAAACAAAGGGATTATACATGAGGGGAAAATGTGTGAAAGTTAAGTGAAATCAAATTCAAAGTAGATTTTCTCTGCACTTCTAAAAAGAATTCACTTGAATTTGCTCTTTATTTCTTTTAGTAAATATTATATCACATACCTTATTTACTTAACCACCAGAGAACTTGTTTAAGACCCCTACAACTGTGGTTTAAAACAATACCAGTTAACTGCCATGGCTATCATGCATGTATATCCTAGAAGTAACAGGCAGCTGTTTTCAGTTTTTAAAAAGGCCCTGATAAACCCACTGTATGGTACTTGCCAAACACCAAGCGACAGACGGACAAAGTTAGCGCATGGCTAAAGAGCCAGATATATCACAAAGGTTGGTGGTTACCAGACAGATCTATAAAAGAATGAATACGGGACTCATCACGTGGCTCGAAAAATAACCCCAAACTAATGCTATTGTTGGCTCAGTTGGCTGAATGTGTAGGCAACTGTTGGCTTAGAAGTTCACCTCATAAAGGTGAAAGGTCATTATTGAGCTGAAAACTTATTTACCAAAGTGACCAAAAGGCCATGGTCTGTCCAGGCTCCATGCAGCTATATGTTTGCATCAAAATGTTTCTGCTCAAATCACTTCCAGCAGTTTATTTGTCCACTTGTCAAACAGTGTAGGTCCTTTCAAAGAGGCCTAGTTCATTGCAAACTTTTTCACACACAAGAAAAACAGAGTGATCAACAGTTAAGGATATGGAAAAGCGTTGGCGACTCCATAAGGGAAACAGGGTGATGATGACGTTACAAAATAAGGAGGGGGGATGGGCGCATGTGAGAAAAGTTGAGAAAAACAGAGGAAGAACGTTTGAGAGTTATTCCTAATGACCATTGCCATTTCTATTGTACTCTAGCCCTGCGTCACGGTGGGGGGTCTGACAGACACAATCTATTTTCGTGCAAATCTCCATTCAGAGGGTCCCCCTCAAACTCATTCTCAATCACATCTTTATCTTCAACAGCCGTCCCTCCCGCTCTGAGGCTCCCTCTAATTCCCCCTCATCCCCTGCTCTTCTAACCTCACTCATCTTATATTTAATCACCTTTTCATTTACAATTATCTTTAAAGGAGAAATAAGGGTGAAGCTGAAAGCAGTGCTCACAGTGGATGGAGCTTGTGAATTGAGTGTGTGAACACGTAGCAGCCTTCAACAATTCAGAGGACAAAAGGTTGGCAGCTATTTGTTCATGTGGGCTTTGTCTCCAGATTTCAAGCAAATGTTTTTTTTTTCTAATGCTGTTGTTCTGCTAGTTTGTGATGAGGTGATCTTTTGTGTTTCCCAGGGATATATTCATGCAGGTGCCTGTTTGGCTAAAAGAGCGCGTCCCTGTCAGGGAATGTAGCAACTAAGGCATTCCTCACATTGACAGAGCATCTCTCACACCAGCCCCTCGAATGTCAGTGAAACCTGAGAACTGCTCAAATGTCAAACGTGCAAAAAAGAAGTGGGAAAATACTAAGAGGCTTTGTGTTGAACAGGAATGTCGAAACAATTATTTCTCAAACTAGATTGTTTTGGCCACTTGGGGACAGCATAAGCAAGATGTACACAATTCTCTTTTAAATTGATTTAGTGAACTTTGGTACACTTCCAGCAGCCACAGAGCAACATTAGCATTCATTTGGAGTTGGTTTTCTAGCCATCTGGCATCAAATATTTACTCTCCTTTTAGTTTTGCATTGTTTGCTCTACCAACTGCTGTACGAATAAACAACTGTGTAGCTGCCAACTGCTGCACAAAGTTCATCAGTTAGATGCTAACTGTCTGTCTGCCATTTGGTGTTCAGTAGGTAGCATAATGCTTTTCAGAGATCTGCAAAACCTTTGTATTGCAATGATCCTTTGTTATTAAACACAATGAAGACAAGTCATGGATGTATTATAAGAACTGGATACCAGACTCAAAGATGATTAGCATTGCTCACCTAGCACAGAGGCCAAATAGTGTTGTAGCTTCTGGGTTTTGGTCCTAGTTACGTGGACGTGCAGCAGTGTTTCTCTCCTGGCCTCACCTGCAAGTTCCTGCTCGGGCCAATAAACTTTACATTGTTGTTACATCACAGATTTTAAGATTGCTTTTCTCTGCTCAAGGAACGTTTCACAAATACTAAACCTCCATGGAGGATTTTTGGGCTGCAATGGGATTTCTTTGTTGCAATGAACTGGAGCTTAATGCTAACATGCTCACAATTATAATGTTAGCTTGTTGATGTAAGGCAGGTATACAGTTAACCATGTCCACTGATGGTAGAACTTGATAAAGAGTCAGGCTATCACACAATGTCCTCTGGGCAACATGAATGTTTGTCAATAAAGACCGAAAAAGTCGACCTCAAACTTAGTGGGATCAGCAAAGTAAGTCGGCTACATTGTTTGTCATTTTGTTTTGTCTCATCAATCTTTGTCCTGCCTGTGGCTCAGAGAAGTCACTTCAGCTGTCAAGATATTTCACAGGTAACCACAACTGTCAACCTCAAGGTGCACTGGAGAAAAAGTTAGCGTATTAACAAGTTCAGTAGGATTCATTATATGGAAACTTTGAAAGCCTTGAAATTCACCAAATGTCATAGCATTTTAAGAAGCCCAGACTACAATTGGTGGAGGGACACTGACATCCCTGAAGCTATAGCATGGCCTAAAAAGGCTGTTAATGGATCTTTATAATCTTGCCTTTTACATAGTCTTTCTCTGGGGGCTTTGTTAACCTATTTTTGTATTTATTCCTTCCTTTCTCTTTCTCTTTCTTTGACTTCTCTGAATCCATTATTGAATTCATGCTTGGCTGTCGACCATGACCGACTGTGGCTCATACAGTCCATTGACTATGTCTATCATCTCTGCACGCAGCAGTTACTCACTCACAGGTTCCTGTTCACTCCCACTCGTCCTGCTTACAAATACACACCATGTTCATTAGTATGAGCCAGGTCATTGGGATCATGCAGAAGATGGATAAATGCTGAAGAAATTTCTTGCTCCAGGGGACAGTCAGTGTCCACTATGGATTAGTAAATGACATAATCTGTCCACAGGCTGCATGACAAGGTGTCTGTCTCAGGTGTTTCCTTGGGGCTGTAGCTCTAATCTAGTAATCCTATCCAGACAGTCCTGATGTATGCTTCACGAGACAGTCTTTCCATGCCGTTGACAAGGAGTTCGCAGATAAGGTGGCTAACTTTCACCACTATTGTCCTGTCACGCTATACGTATGAAAAATGGACCATCAGCACTGCTGGAATGCGCTAGTGTTTTGGAGGAATAGCTTCACGGGCAACAATACCTTTAGGTGTTGCCTTGCTAGCCGATGGCTGTTCAGAGAAAGCCTTCACAGGGATCAAGTTCATGGTTTGAATCGCGTGTGCAAATGTTTTGCATCAGTGGTAAACAGGCCGTTTTAACATAGACAAAGTGATGTTCAATTTGCAAACATAAATGTCAAGTTTTGTAAGAGCGTGAGTACTGAGGGAAAACCAAACACGGCAGCCTTTATTGGATATAAACACGACTCTACTGCACTCAAACAGTATGATGGAATAAACAATTTAGATAAACATGCTTACAGAATGAAGCCTGTCTCGATTTAATGGAAAAATATCTAAATGGCGATAGCTGTAAATATCATGTCCTTTAAAAATGACCCTGCGGCCCGAAATGATCATAATCACTAAAGCACTAATGCGATGGAAAATGACCTCAAGCCATTTTTATCTGACCCAGGTGGTTTCCATTCATTGGTCTCCACACAAATCGCATGCACACAAGTGAAGACGGCACTGCAGGGGGATTACGGCCAGGATGTGGCAAACCAGGCAGCATCTGGAGCTGAGCGTCCTGTACGCCTAGAGCTTCACGTGAGCGCTCCCATTCATCTTTCCTTACAGTGTCATTTGTAACCCTGAGCTGCATTGTCATCTCTTAATCACAGACAAAAACACATGAGGCCATTTGTAGTCATTCATTGTTTATGCTGATGATGTGACAGTGGGAAAAATATTGCGGGGAGATGCATGAATCTAAATCCAAAAAGAAGATTGAACCAGAGATATTTCCCCCCATCTCTCTGTGGTGCAGATAGCAGAGATCTGCTTTTCATTACAATATTGAAAAAGGATTTAGCAGGGGAGTATAATGGCTGACTTCAGTCTTAACCCTGTCACTCTGATACCCCAAACCACCAAGAGCCTTCCCTGAAACCTCCCAGCTACATTCAAGCCTCGGCTCGTAAATAGGAAACAGCTTTGCTGCCTCACGTCAGCTTCCCAGTACGAGGCACTTCATACATCAGAGCTTGAATGGAGGCCAATAGCGTCATGTCCATCCATTCATCAACACCATGGTGGCAGGCCTTCCGTGTAAGTGTTTCAAAGTTGCACAGTGCAGGCTGGCCTGGGCCCTATCACTGCCAGGGGAACTGAGTGAAGTGCATGTAAGGATCACGATTTGTGAAAGTGTTGGTAGAAGTCAGTTTCCCCAGAGAACTGTGCCTCCAGTGAGCGTTCAAATCCCTAATGAGCTAAAGATGTGTGAAACGTCCCATTGTGGTAAAAGTTTCCTGTGCATTTCCACACTGGTGAGAGGAGAAGACTAACACAAAAGAAGGATGGAGGTGGGGATGAAAAGAGCAAAGCATGAAAGACACATCCTGCTGGGGTTCATGAAAAGAGGAAGGAGGCAGTGATTGTTATTATTTTTTTACCCATGTTTTTATTTCCATTTTGGGACTTTGTATAAAGAGTACTTGGGCTCTATTTGTGATTGTGTTCCTCCACAGCTGTTTTAGTCCACCGTTTCTTATCATTTAATCTGACCAGCTGTTCAGGTTGTGATCACAAAGGGGCCCTGAGAAATGTATCTTTGTGCACATTTTTCAAGATAATGTTTAAAATGCTGAGTTTATGAGAAAAAACACAACCATAAAAATACCTGAAACAGTTGTTCTAATGGTACGCAAGTTACTCCCTGAAGTGAAACCATTTAGAAAATGTCAGGGAAAGAGTTGTGTCTTTAACACAGACTGTGGAAACATATTTATTTGCTGCAAGAATACGTTGATTTAAGAGGCAATGTGTTGGTTTCATTTGGGGGATGATTGTGCTCCGATGTCAGAGTGAATTCCTCCATTTCAAAATGATGGGGAACATACAATGGACACTCTGTGGTACGAAGGTAAAGGGGGCAGTGAGAGCTTCAAAAGGGAAACGATAGTGTAGTTATTCATTACAAACCTTTCCTGCTGCCAATCTTAATTCAACTGCCTTGAACTGTGCCTCACTCTCATTACGTATATGCACACATGGACTCACTCTCTCACTCAGGCAAAGTTCAACAAGCTGTGGTTTTCGTGGTGGTATAATTAATTGGATTTTAATATAGCCTCTGAAAGATGAGGGGATGGTTGGGAACAATAATTTGCTTTCTCTCCCTCTCTTTTTCTGCTCTCGGTTTTGGGTCATTGTGTTTAATGGCAGGCCTGTAGTTAACCTTATGACATCTGGTGCAAACACAGAGACCCTTTTACGGCCTAATCAAACCACCCTAAAGTCAACTCAGAACAATTAATCACATCTGGCTCAGCATCAGTCTTAACCGATCCTATCTTTATGAATATACTTCTCACATGAACATTTTAAAGTTTTTAATAAGCCTTTCAGGAACACTTTCACATTTTGACACCAAGTTGAAAAGATTGATGCGTGGATGAGAAAATCAATACCACTCTATCTGTACGGTAACCATTAATTAGATTGTGTTAGAGCAGGCTAGTTGTATCCACATTTCCAGTCTTTGCACTCAGACAAGCTAAAGGTCAGTGCTAATACAAATCCCCAGGTTCACTTAACCTTCTTCTGAACATTACATTGCTTTTTTATCTGAATGATTGTGTGTATTTGAGCTTCCAGTCAAGCAGCACATTTCCGGCGACTCTCTTCCATATCTGGTACAAAACGGTGCCCACTTCCTCCCATTGAACCAGCCAAAAATGGCCTTCCCTGCAGTCAGTGTGGGAGAACTGGGACAGACAATGGAAAAGCAGGATGGACACAGAGACTGTGGTATAACTCTTACATACACAAACATTCAATGCCCCCAAATCCAGCAATTCAAACACCAGCTTTTTGGTTCTCTGTCTCGGACAATGATGCATATATAAAAGGGGAAAAAAACTCCAAAAACTTGAGACTGAAAATGTTTGGATTTGACCATGTTTCTGTTGAGACATACTGATGCAGATTAAGTTAATTGCATAATGATTCACACATTTTAAACACTCAACCCATGACATTACTTAAATGCTCTGTCTTCTAAGGCTCCTTTTTATGTGGGAAGTTAGTGTTTAGCTGAGAAGTCGTAACACAATACAACTAGTACATGTGTGGATAAGTATTTCAAAGTGTCTTCTGTTTTGTGAGAACCAAATAAGGAAATGAACTAACATTGTTCCGGCTGCAGAGACAGGTTATTATGAAACTGGACCTGACTGCACACAAACAAACACCCATTGACCTTGGGAAACCTCAGCTGTGAAATATGCACACCGTTGAGTTCCTACATGTCACAAGCTGTGCTCTGGACATCAGAGTGCAATGCCATTTCCTCAAGTGTGGCCCCCCTGCCCCTCCCCCATCTAATTTCCTCCATACCCAAACAAAAGCTGCTTCTCTGGGAAAAGCGTCTGTGTGGAGCCCAAACCTGCTTGCAAGCAGTTTCTTTGGTCGTCAGCATGTCTGTATACATGGTAGAGCACTTCAGCTTCAACCAGACAGCATGCGAGACGATTGATTTGTTAAAAACAATTCCAAAACAGTGCACACAATTCAGCCCACCCAAACATTTAAGTCAAAACTTCCCCAAGAAAAAAAAAGTTGCATCCCTGTTGCAGATCCACAAAGAATACCGCTCATCACAACCCTCCAGCTTTGATCTGTGGGGCATGAATGGTTTCCCCAAGTGCAAGTTCCCACTATCAGAGCAAATTCTTTGTTCAGCAGGTTTCAAATGAGTTTCAGCTAGAAACAATTCTCCCCATAAAGAGGGAAGGAGCGGGGCGTTTCTCCCAAGAGGCCAGGCAGATCTGAAGGATCAGAATGAGGATACTATTCTAGAGATGGGACAAAAATGTGCAGCGCTAGAAAGGCATTATACGAAGAAGCATATTTTGAAAGTTGTAGGCAACTAAGATCAAAGCATAAAAGTAGTTTGGCGAAGGGAGAATTAGGTCAAAATTACAGGGTGGACAGTGTTTAAATAAAGGGGGTTACTGATTCATTTTGTCAAGGGTCATGACCACATACTTTATTTAGCTTGAAAGGGTCAATGTTAGGAAACTTCAGTGACTAGTTAACTTTGATCTAAGTTTAGTGTGTGTCAATCAGTAAAATCTTTCGCAACAGGAGCTTGATGGACATCATGTCGTTCAAGCAGTCCAAGGGAGTGAAAGCAAGTGGGTTTTCACCCAGGAGGCCTTGCATGCGTGTGCGCCAGCCCTCCAGCATGGTACCGCGTGCCTCAGAGGGAACGTGAGACGGGGCCCAGAATATCTGAGGAGCCAGAACCTGGAAGCCACAGTAGTGCAGGATACCATTCTGGAGGAAACAGGGAAATAATGCTGTTGATGCAGTCACTAAAAAAAATGTTTCCTCTGGAACAGCTTTATGATAATCATTCATCCAAATAAAATACCTGCAGTGGCCAAAGAGTGACATTCATGTCTCCATTGATGCCATTTGCACTGAACATGCACTCCTGAGACCCAGTGGTGAAGGAGAGCATGGCCTTCTTGTCCTGTGGAAAAAGACAAGATATACTGTAAGTAAGGAGAGCTAGCTTAACAATAAGGCAAACCTCTTGATTTGCTTCGTTACCTTGAAGATTCCCTGGCTGTAGCGCTTCTCGTGGGTGAAGGCAAAGCCCAGTGTGAGCACCCGGTCCATCCAGCCCTTCATGATGGCAGGAACAGTGAACCAGTACATGGGGAACTGAGAAGTAGGGCTTGAGGTTAGTTCATAACAGAGGCATGGGTTAAAAGAACACCACATTTTCATTCTGGCTCTACCTGAAAAATGACGAGGTCAGCCTCAGTGAGTTTGCGTTGTTCTTCAGTGATATCAGCAGTAAGCTTTCCTGCCTCCCATGCCAGTTTGGTCTCCTCTCCGTAACAGAAGTTATCTGCATTCTTAACTTTTCCTGCAGGGAAAGTAAATGTTTGCTGCAAGTCTGAAGACCAAAGCTAAACTATTTCTTTTCAGTGAGGTATTTACCAGTGATGTCCTCAGCTGTAGCAGTGGCCTTAAACTTCATGGCATACAGGTCAGATACTTCTACTGTGCAGCCCTTAGCAGTTAAAACTTCCACCGCTGCGTCTTTGGCTGCAGAGTTGAACGAGCCAGAGCTCTGGTGTGCATACACAATCAACACTTTCTTTGACGCTAAAACAAGATTCAAATGAGAACACATCAGAACAGAAACATACCTATGAGATTCAACCTTAATCTGAACATGAGCTATACACTCAAGCCCTCAGCAAATCAACCCAGTCTCACGGCATTTCGTGTTCACCAACACGATTTTTAATCTACTGATTCATGTTCACCAACACGATTTGCCCCTTTTTTTCGTGTTGCACAGCACGATGTTAAAAGCAATGTATTTCTACTGCCTGCAGCACGTCTTTTTCTCCGGTCGGGTCGTGGGAGACCGGAAGCTGTGTGGTTCATAAAAACATGTTCTTACTCAATATCAAGCCACAATTATTGCTTTTATTTTAAATCGTATAATTTCGGACTTTTGTTGCCGTCTGTGAGGAAAATAAATGGGGCTCAGAGCCTCAGGATACTGAAATCTGTTTTTTTAAATATTTTTTCCTTCTAATTTGTTATTCTTTTCAAAATAACACACTGTTATTTACTCACCAATAACACACAATTATCCTTGCTTTTATTTATTGGTTTAATTCCATAAACTCGGGCTTTTTTGGCATCCGCCAGGAACTGAATTTCAAAATAAAAATAACCGGAAACAGACGTAGGCCTATAAGGGACATTTCGAGCATCATTGCGATTGTCAACATTTCTGAGTTTAGGATGGCCGAAGACACTACACTACCCATAATCCCCAGCTATCGTTTAGGACTACAGTCCCCGTAAGGTTATGCAGAGCGTCAAACAGCTGTGTGAAATGGAACGAAACCACACCAGACTATCCAAAACTGGAATCGAACGCCCCCCCAGAACTACACATGCTGTCTATTGTGTTTTGCAAAATGTTCTATGGGACGTCTCTACTGAACGTTTTCGTTTTTCCCACAATTAGAAGTTGCCAGTATTAAACACATTGGTGTTATCAAATGTAAAACATATAATTAATAAATGGGTGAAAATCGCTTGTGTCCATAATGCGCAGCATTAATATATACCCATATGACAGCTCATTGCTACTTTGTAATTCTACTCCACTAAAATTCAGAGGTTAACCTGGTATTTTTACTCCACTGCATTTATTTGAGTTACTTTGCAGATTCTGATTAATTATGTGAAATATAAACAACCCTTAAATCAGACTTTAGTTACACCTGAGTAAAATTCAGGTAAGGTCAAGTGCCAACAATCAGGAGAGATATTTGATAGTTGGTGCTTGAGAAGACTAAACATGTATCTGCAATTGACATGAATGGAAACAAGTAATAAAGTATATTCATTACTCGTTATTCTCTACTAATAGTTAATTAAAGACTGTATATTATGGCTATTTTGCACATCCCTTTCAAGATTTTCAAAGGTTTATTGACATATCATACACAACTACGGTGTAGTTATGCAATGAATGAAAAACTTGGGTCACAGCCGGTTCCTCAACAATGCATTACAAGACATCTATCAATATGTGTGTACCTCCACCATTAAACTGTCATATTCTGCACATTTCTTATTCTATCTACATATATAAGAGTATAATTAATGTGTATAATATCAGTTAAAATAAGTGCTTCAACATAGTTAACATTGCAGGAAAGCAATATATTAGACGTTAAGTACTTTGTCAGGCTTAATATTTATCTGTAGATAGATACCCCCAAAGACCTTAATCTGTTATTTAATGTTTAAATAAAGGTTAATCCGTTTTTCTGTTTTGCACCTCCTCCTATTAATATCTTACATCCTGCACCAAACTGTTTTATTGTAGAGATCACTTATAGTATCTTCTTGATTTTTATATTTCTACTTTCCCCCTATGAAAGTATGTACTCTTAATATTTTTTTTAAATCAAATATAACACATAAAAACAATAATTCAATAACGTGCTTTAACCACTAGGAGGTGCACACAAGGTACACACAGCCATAATAACTTTGTATTATTAGTGTGTATGTACAACATCTGAAGATGTATAGTTTTATGCATGCTTTCACATCATTTTACAGCATATTGCTATACTATTTCAGACTCAGTATTTACATTCTTACATTCAAAGAAAATCAGTAATATCTTAAAAAACTACAGTCCTTTTCTATCAGCTGTGCACCATTATGGTGTAAATATAACCTATCTATGAATTAGATCAAATGTAAAAGTCAGCCGAATTAGTGTTGATACTGCAAGGAGACGTATTGTGTGAAGAGAAATTGAAGATGTTGTTTAATTGTTGATATATTTATGATCCACGTCACGTATTCAGTTTCGGCGGCATTTCTTCCAGTTTTTCCAAAGGTCTTCTCATCAGGGCGCTCTAAATAAAGAACTACGGCAGATCTGTAATATGTAATGCAGCCGAACCGTGTATTACAATGCCGTTATGTGATGACTTGACATGAGCACTCGGAATTAAGTATTATTTTATTCTTTTAAAATGTTTTCCGGATTTCATATAATATAAACACCAAATCCCAGCATGCATTGCGGCTAACACATCCAATCAGCGAGCTTAAAACCATAGCTGAGGATCTTGGGTAATCGCTCAAAATGCCTGTCTGTTTCCGGTTATATTTATTTTGAAATTCAGTTCCTGACGGACACCAAAAAAGCCAGAGATTATGGAATTAAACCAATAAATAAAAGCAAGGATAATTGTGTGTTATTGGTGAGTAAATAACAGTGTGTTATTTTGAAAAGTATAACAAATTAGAAAGAAAAAAAGATTTAAAAAAAATACAGATTTCAGTATCCTGAGGCTCTGTGCCCCATTTATTTTCCTCACAGACGGCAACAAAAGTCCGAAATTATACGATTTAAAATAAAAGCAATAACTGTGGCTTGATATTGAGTAAGAACATGTTTTTATGAACCACACAGCTTCCGGTCTTCCTCGACCCGACCGGAGAAAAAGACGTGCTGCAGCCTGCAGGCACGAAACACATTACCAGTAGAAATACATTGCTTTTAAAATCGTGCTGTGCAACACGAAAAAAAGGGGCAAATCGTGTTGGTGAACACGAATCAATAGATTAAAAATCGTGTTGGTGAACACGAAATGCCGTGAGACTGGGTTGAGCAAATCCAAGAACACAAAGTGAAAAACATACCCATTTTGAAGCAGGAAATTGTAAATGCTGGATTTTACAATTAGACTGTGTGTTGATGGAAAGAGTGGCTCATGCTAGAGCAAACTGAAGAAGCTGCTTTTATACTCCACACCACTCAACACACTGCCTTCTGGCTCATTTCTCACAGGTGCTGTCAATCAGCAATCAATGTCACTGACCAATCAGCTCGCAACTAACAGGACTCATCAATCTAGTATCTAATCTACATGTATTCACTGAATTTGGGCAGCACTTCAAATAGGGAGAGCAACTTTTCTACCACTAAAAGCCAAGTATATGTACATTTTAATACAGCGGCAGATTAGCCAGTTTTTAACATATGATACACTTATAATAGTACTCTTGCAAAAACATTCTCATTCAGGTTTGCTTTTTCCCCCATTTTAGCCAACCCAGAAAGAGACGCAGCGTAGGTTTTTTCGTGTCTCTTACAGTATGCGTCTTTTAATACAGATGCCCTGCAGATCTGAAGGATCAGAACGAGGATACTATTCTAGAGATGGGACACAAAAGCTACAAAAGGCATTATACGAAGATAAATATTTTGAAAGTTATAGGCAACTAAGATCAAAGCGTAAACGTAGTTTGGTGAAGGGAGGATTAGATAAAAAATGACAGGGTTAACAGAAATTAAGTGTTACAGATTAATTTTGTCAAGTCTCCTGACCACAGAAGTTAACTTGAGAAACTTCCGTGAACTTGTCTCTAAGTTTAGCAATCAGTGAAATCTTTCCCTACAGGAGTTTGAGGACGTCGTGTCACAATACTTAACATTGGTAGGCCTAAAGATAATTGCATACAATCGGTTGCCATAGCAACATATTGAGTGCATTGCCATTAAAGCTGAATGAGTCAAACGACAGTGTTATATAAATAAATGTACAATGCTGAGAAGTACAAGTGCTTTACTTTATTGGCTCTAATTATTATATAAACCCCAGCCATTTGAACTACAATACAGTTTCCAAGTATTCAACAGAAATTCAGAACATATTAACCAGCTTTTATTTATCATCATAAAAACAAACAGTCAGTCACTCTTCAGACTCCAGCTTTCATCTGGTTGTTGGGTGGCAGGGCCTTGCCCAGGTGGATCCCCACGGTCAGTCCAAACTCCTTGGAGGCATGTTTCTCATGGACCTCAGGCTTCAGCTGGTAACCCTTCTCCCCATCGAAGCAGTCCAAGGGAGTGAAAGCAAGTGGGTTTTCTCCCAGGAGGCCTTGCATGCGTGTGCGCCAGCTCTCCAGCATGGTACCGCGTGCCTCAGAGGGAACGTGAGACGGGGCCCAGAAGATCTGAGGAGCCAGAACCTGGAAGCCACAGTAGTGCAGGATACCATTCTGGAGAAAGAAAAAAAAAAAGGGTGTTGATGCACACAATAAATAAGTTTCCTCTAGAACAGCTTTTTGATAATCATTAATCGAAATAAAATACCTGCAGTGGCCAAAGAGTGACATTCATGTCTCCATTAATTCCATTTGCACTGAACATGGACTCCTGAGACCCAGTGGTGAAAGAGAGCATGGCCTTCTTGTCCTGTGGAAAAAGACAAGATATACTGTAAGTAATATAAAAGATAGCTTAACAATGAGGCAAACCTCTTGATTTGCTTCGTTACCTTGAAGATTCCCTGGCTGTAGCGCTTCTCGTGGGTGAAGGCAAAGCCCAGTGTGAGCACCCGGTCCATCCAGCCGTTCATGATGGCAGGACAACCTGATCTCACCAGAATGCGTGACTCCACCACGACTCCTTAACACCACAATGCGTGGTGGACTCACGAACTTTGTTACATTTGCGTGTCGGCACCACGCAAACAAGCCCAATGTAAAGTGAATGAGGCTCCTTTGTCGTGGTGCACACACGCATTTCTACAACGTCCTTCCGGGAGCTTTTATTCTATAAAACGTTTTTAAAATATACTTTATAGCTTGTAGTAACTCGCGGGACGCTTCATTTATTTTATTTGTATTCATAATCATTTTTATTTTTTCGTCAGAATGTATTATGGTGCATTATTTACGATTTTTTGTTCTCAAAAAACAGTGCATTGTGTGTAATACAACTGGGATTTTTATTAAATTAGTTAGTTTTTAAGAAAGGCCAGAGCTTCAGCTGTGTCCAATAGATTGTTCCCTTTAGTTAACGTTTTTTAAAAGAACATTATATTCCTATTTGATCATGTCCCCTTTATTGTATTACGGAGAGCAATGTGAGCATCCATTCCCATTGGATAACGGAGGATTTTACACCCGGAAGTAAGTATTCCCCTTACTGTCGATTAATTTTACAGTGCTATCTGCACTACTCATCGACTCAAAAACACCAGATTATCCTTGTTGATTACACAACATTGATTGGTTTAAGTTGTGTACAATGCTTTTGTATTTTTCCCCTTCGATTCGGAGAAACAAATATGTGTTCAGTTTAGGATGGCCGAAGACACTACACTACCCAGAATCCTCAGCTATTGTTTGGGACTCCACCATGTGCTTTGCTTGACAAACCCCGTGATTTGTCCTCAACCTCTGTGATTGGATGTTGGAGTGGCAGTGCGCGAAGTGTACGCTGAGCGACAAAGAGCATTTTGAAATGGAATGAAACCCATCGACGCCACACTATAGAGAGGCGAAGTCACGCCCATCTACTTCCGGCCCATGGGACCCCGGAAGCGAAAAATTAACATTGAATTCAATGGAGAGAGAAAACGTATCTTTTGATCCCGTTTGAATTGTGCCACGAACTACACATATGATGTTTGTCAATCTTAAACAATAAGTTCCATGTCAAAAAAGTCACATTTTGTCGTAAAACTGTTGAAATATAAGACTATGAAAAATACGCGACTACAAAGACTACAAATCCCAAATCCCATTCTGGCTCGCGTAAGTGATGTCACAGGCGATAATGCTCCAAGTGGTTGCGACTCGTAATTAAAGCGAAGAAGAAGATCTCATAACTGATTATTCCCTCCAATAAATAAGAGATTGCTAAAAATAAGTTCACTTTTACAAGATGCCTGTGTGCTTTGTACCAGGTTGTAATCACATAAGTGATCATACTTATAGATCATAGCTCGTTCTATCGCTTCCCGTCTGATGAAAGGACCAGGAGTCGCTGGATCAGAGATCTCAGGTAATACACATGTTGTGCATGGAACACAGTCAAGCTAGCTACATAGCTAGTAGCGAGCACGTTAGTTAGCATCACATTACTTAGCCTTGTCATTTGTATTAGCCTTAACATGAAGTGAACCCAAATGTTAAACAGTAAGAGTAGTCATGATGTTAAGTATTTTGTGAAACATTTGAAGAGGAGCCTATCGCCAGGTGCTAAGGGGGCGGGAGGTAGGCTAACGGCAGATTAGCATCTGCGATCTTTTCTACTTAATGCTATCTGCTCAAATGGTTAACATTGAACATTAAAAGACCAGGCAGTTCAGGGAGAGTCGAAGGAAGGAAGGCAGGCAGGCAGCTTTGCATGACATGTATTTATTTATAGAAGGACCATGCATACAAAAACATTAATCTCAGCAAAGAGAAGAGATGCAATATGCCAGATTATAGCTAATAGCTAATTTCCATCTGTGGTCCATTCTTCTGGACGTGTTTCATTGTGATGATAGTGAGTCAATCTGGTTGTTGGAAAGACAGTAGTTGAGTGATTACTGAGAGAACATTATTAAAAGAGATAATTATTCAAAGTGTTGTTACTTTAAAGTGTTGTTACTGACCTTTTTCTCTTTTATTTCCTTTCCCTCACCTGTAACTGCTGAGACCCTGAGGAACATGCACACTGGACTGACCTGCTCTGGCAACCTGATTTCCACTGTACGTAATAGTATTTGGTTATGGTATATTATTTATATACATCAAAGGCACAATGCACCCCCCAGAGACACACATGTATTGAGTGTGATATTGTGCATAGGTCAAGTGAAATCATCTTTACACACGAGGAAACTGTAGGAGCGGCAACTTGTTTTGAAATTGAATTTTTAATATCCGAAAATGAAGTTGATATGTTTTCTTTATTCTTCTCTCTTCCCAGCTCCATCCATCACCGTGCTCTGTTCCTGAGGGTCCTGCTTGCTAATCAATGCTCATATGTTTTCACACAATTACAAATAAAGTCAATGTATTGTATGACATGAAGTTGTGCTTCATTCGGAGTCAATAATAAATCCATTCTGCCTTCAACTGCGCACTGACTGTGGACTGCACCGACATCCATGTAGCTGCCCCCCAGTAAGATGAACCAAGCAAAGAGGGTCAACATCATGCCCAAGGACATCCAGCTGGCCCGCTGCATCCGCGAGAGAGGGCTTAGACTGACCTGAGACCAGCACACCCAAACACAACGGCTCTTTTAAGAGCCACCTACAGTTTCAAAGAGTTGCAATCCTACGTTATTATAATGATTAAACCGGTTCATGTATCACTTAGTTTACTGAACCGTGATGAATGAAAGAAATGAGTGAGGTAGTGGTTTAAAGAAGTTACAAAGACATTAATATATGAGTAACAGGTCAGTGTAAACACAAGCTTCTGTCAATTATGGATCACTCAAACTATTTATATAAAAATATGTAATAAAGTTCTAAAACAAGTATTCGGTATATTCCTTGATAGCTTTTGGAGAAGGTTGTTTTTAAGTTTACTAAAATCTATCGTTTCAACTGTTTCACTTTATAAAAAGGAACAGGTGAGTAGAGCATCATTGAGTTTCTTATTCTGTCAGTAAATTATCCAAATGAAATGTTTATCATTATTTTATTCAACCCTAAACAAATTGATTGTACCTTTTTAATAATGACCTTACATGGTCGCCAAAGTTAAATTAACTTCAGAAAATCAAATCTGTTCTGAGAAAAAACTACTAAATGTTTAAAGATAGCAACTTGCCATCCCACTGAAGAACAGTCCGTAGAGATTTAAAGGCGTTGTAGTTCAGTCCAACGTTTTATTTGGATTCATTTCTCCAACAGTCAACTATTTTCATAAAGAATATATATATTTTTCAAAGTCAACTTTATTGTCAATCTTACTCAGTTTGTGTTTATAGACAGAGATCAAAAATACTTTTAAATCAAATAAAATTATACAATTTACAGATATGTATACAAATATATATATATATCCTATATAATGATGGTGGACACTTCACCTCCAGCAGGGCAGATGGCTGCACAAGTCCATCGGGGGATGCTCCCAAAACACAGACTCACTCACAAAGAGACCAGACTCGAACACTGTCTCCTGAGAGGCCTGCACAAAAGCCTTCGGCCTCGTTTAAAACCCCCCAGTTGACAGCCATGACTCCGTCCAAGTTGTACCCCCCGAGCACCCTCTTCATGAGGGACGTGCATGGAGTGGATGAAAGTCCCGACCGCAGCACAGAACCAAACTTGCTGGCTGTCAACCTGCCCCGCCTGTGTAACTGCCACTTTGTCCGCTGTCCTCCGGTGGCTGTCTGGATGGCAGCTTGCTGGTCTCTGCTCAGTCGCATTGAGGCAAGAATTGCCTCAAGCCCCCGACCCCCTTCACCAGCTCCGGCACGGTGACAATGGCCTGATGTTGAGGCCGCGGCTCTGGCTCAGGTGACAAAAGCCATGCCATGCCACACTGTGCGCCCCTCAGTGCAGACCTGAACCAGTCTACATCCTGAGTGGCGATGTCTCTGGCCAGTGGGTTGTATGTCTCCTCTCACTGTTGGTAGAGTTGAGACACCGGCTGGACTACTTTGGAAGTGCCCGGCTTCCTCCACTGGCACTCAACATCTGTGGAGCTGATCTGCCACATGGCACATATTGCCAATGCTGCAGCGTGGCTGCATTTGTACATCCCCCGTGCACAATCACAGACAGCGCTCTGCATCGCGCCATCGTCTCCCATGCAGATCTGTACAAATAAAGAAAGTACCATGTTTGTTAGCATGCTATAATAGATTGAATGAGCAATAATACAAGGATGGTCCGGATCTGGGGTGGGAGGGGTTATTTTTCCATAGTTTTGTCCTCTTGTCTGATTGTTGTTGTTGTTTGTTTTTTCTGTATTTTTTGTAATGTGTGTTGTACTGGTTGTGATTGTACATTCTATTTTTCTAAATGTGTATGAATACATTTTTGAAAAACATTTGATCAACAATAAAAAAGGATTTGGTCAGGATCTAGACTCAGTGTGTAGTTTATTAATTAATCAATGCTCTCTACATTAGGAAAACACATACCAGTGTACCCGAGGGAGTCACACACAGCTGTGCCTGGATAACCAAACAAATTGACAAGATAATCAAAACCCTTGAATCTACACACAGCAAATAAACTCAAATGACACAACGAGATGTAAAAGGAAATCACACATACAGTATAGTCGATATAAAACTGGCCGCTTCAATCTGAAGAGCAACTAAAACAAAACACGGGAGTGTACCTTGTTCTTGTGAACACTAATGTTATCCACAGCACACACAGACCACGAAGTTCTAAAGGAGAACACTAGTTACTGAAACAAAACACGTTAGTGTACCATGTTAGCTAATGTTAGCTAGCTGACATTAACGTTACACATTGCACTCATATTACTCACCAACACCTTGTAAAGCCGGTCCCGCTGCTCTTACAGAACCGAATAACTCCCCTTTCGTGTATGTACAGCTCTCAACGTGTCCAGTCTTGTAGTCACCTCGTTTTATACTTTTATTCTCATTCTGAAAGAAACAGGTGACATTTGCTAACGTGACGGCCATCTTTGTGATGGTGACGCGTATTGTGCGAGACCAAGAGACCTGTAGTTCACTCAGCGGTTTCACACAAAAAAATGTGTAACTTCACAGTTTTACGACACATTTTAATTGTTTTGACTTGCAAAATATTCTTTTAAATTGACAAACATCATATGTGTCATTCGTGGCACAATTCAAACGGGATCAAAAGATAACCTTTTTCTCTCCATTGACTTCAATGTATAATTTTACGCTTCCGGGGTCCCGGAAAGGGAGGGACTTCGCCTCTCTATTCAAAACAGGAATCGAACGTCTCCTCCCCCCCCCCCCCCCCCCCCCTTAGGTCACAGGCTCCTCCAACTGTGCAACACAATAAAACAGATACACAGAGAAAATAGTGCAAGTCAATACAAAAAGAAAATTAGTAAAATAGTAAAAAGTGAAATAGTGCAATAAGAGTCTATACAAGGGATTGGAATATGATATATTAAACAAATCATTTCTAAGTAGCAGCCAGATTAATGCTATGGATGTTATTTCAAGGTTCAGGTGTTTAATAGTTTTATGGCCTGTGGGATGAAACTGTCCCTGAGTCTGGTGGTTTTAGTCCGGATGTAAGATAAAATGGTACTTTATTGATCCCAATTTGGGACATTGTTGTTGTTGCAGCAGCATAAAAGACAAGGCATTTTACAATAAAACAAAACCACAAATAAACAAGAATAGAAAAAAAAGAAAATAGAAAATATAGGCTACGTGTTGAAATAAAAAATATACATGTAGATATTATATATGCAAATATACATATTCAAAAATATATGACAATGGAATATGGAATATCAAATATTGAACAGATTATATATGTTTACAATGTACAGCGATGTTGTATTAGAGAAACTATGGAGCAGATAGTTCTCTTCCAGCCAGAGGTGATTTATTGTACAGAGTTATTGCAGTGGGCAGGAATGTGTTCCTGTATCGGTCCTTGTGACAGCGGAGCTGCAGCAGTCTGTTGGAGAAGGAGCTCCGTTGACTGTCCAGCTGCAGGTGGAGAGGATGGGTGGGTTATCCATCATGCACAGCCTGTTCAGTGTCCTCCTCTCCACCACAGCTTCAAAGGGGTCCAGCTTGATGCCGATGACAGACCCAGCTTTCCGGATCACTTTATTGATCCTGCTGGTGTCACCGGCTCTGATGCTGCCCCCCCCCCCCCCCCCCCAGCAGACCGCAGCAAAGAAGAGTGCACTGGCCACAACAGACTAGAAGATCTCCAGCATCTTGCTGCACACGTGGAAGGATCTCAGCTTCCTCAGAAAATAGAGTCTGTTCATCCCCTTCTTGTACACAGCGTCAGTATGAGGGCTTTCTTTAAGGTTAACGTGGTATTTTTACTCCACGACATTTATTTTAGTTACTTTACAGATTCTGATTAATGATGTGAAATATAAACAACCCTTAAAGCAGACTTTAGTTACACCTGAGTAAAATTCAGGGAAGGTGATTGTCAAGTGCCAACAATCAGGAGAGATATTTGATTGGAGGACTGGCTTATCTAAAGCCAGTTGAGTAGCACTTGAAATGTTTTTGCTCTATGAAGCCTGATGTACTTTATGATTCTGTTTTCTTCAAGGTTGTATTTTGTTGGTCGAACGCACTTATTGTAAGTCGCTTTGGATAAAAGCGTCAGCTAAATGCAATGTAATGTAATGTAATGATTGTTGGTGCTTGAGAAGACTAAATATTTATCTGCAGATCCCTATAAAGTATATACATTACTCGTTATTCTCTACAAATTAATTAGTTAAAAACTGTATATAATTGCTATTTTGGACATCCCTTTCAAGATTTCAATATTACTCTAAACGTGTAATAACGTGCTTTAACCAGTAGGTGGTTTGGGTTAAAAGCTGTCAAGTTTACAGTGTTAACAAAATAAAATATACTGCTGTTTCTGGTTTAGTTTACGACGGATATATTTAGTTATTGTTTTGATATTTGTAACACAAAAGCGATGGAAAAACCCCACAGCAACACAGAAAAGATAGTCTTAACATGAGTAGTTAATAAAAACAATAATATCAAACAAATTATTACTACTAACCTTATTGTGAAATTAAAACAGAACGGTAAAAGAAAAGGAGCCGGAGCTTGTGCGGGAGGTGGAGCGGTACCAGTTGGATCTGGTTGGGCTCACCTCTACGCACAGCGTCGGCTCTGGAACCTTACTTCTGGATAGGGGTTGGACTCTATTCTTCTCCGGAGTTGCTCAAGGTGTGAGGCGCCGGGCGGGTGTGGGGATACTCACAAGTCCCCGGTTAGGTGCTTCGTTGTTGGAGTTTACCCCAGTGGACGAGAGGGTCGCCTCCCTACGCCTGCGGGTTATGGGGGGGAAAACTCTGACTGTTGTGTGTGCTTATGCACCCAACAGCAGTTCAGAGTATTCGGCCTTCTTGGAGACCCTGGAAAGAGTCCTGTATGGGGCTCCTGAAGGGGACTCCTTAGTCTTGCTGGGAGACTTCAACGCACATGTGGGCATGATGGAGACACTTGGAGGGGCGTGATTGGGAGGAACGGCCCCCCTGATCTGAACCGGGAGTGGTGGTTTGTTACTGGACTTCTGTGCTAGTCATGGAGTGGCCATAACAACACCATGTTCGAACATAAGGATGCTCATAAGTGTACGTGGTACCAGAGCACCTAGGCAGAAGGTCCATGATCGATTTCGTTAATCGTATCATTCGGACCTGAGGCCGTCTGTTTTGGACACTCGGGTAAAGAGAGGGGCGGAGTTGTCAACTGATCACCATCTGGTGGTGAGTTGGTCGAGTGGCGGGGGAAGCCTCTGGATAGACCTGGTAAGCCCAAACGTGTAGTTCGGGTGAACTGGGAACGTCTGGAGGAGGCCCAAGTCAGGAGGCCTTCAACTCACACCTCCGGCGGAGCTTTTCGGGCATTCCTGTGGAGGTTGGGGACATTGAACCAGAGTGGTCGGTGTTCAAGCCTCTATTGCCGAAGCCGCGGTGGGGAGCTGTGGTCTCAAGGTCTAGGTGCCTCAAGGGGCGGTAACCCTCGAACCTCCTGGTGGACACCGGTGGTCAGGGAAGCCGTCCGACTGAAGAAGGAGGCCTTCAGGATTTGTTATCCCGGGGGGACTCCCGAAGCAGTTGCAAGGTACCGAAAGGCCCGAAGGCAGCAGCCTCATCCGTGGCCGAGGCAAAGCAGCGGGGTGTGGGAGAAGTTTCGGAGAAGACATGGAGAAGGACTTTCGGGCGGCACCAAAGGTTGTTCTGGAAAACTGTCCGACACCTCAGGAGGGGGAAGCAGGGAACCATCCAAGCTGTGTACAGTAAGGATGGGACGTTGTTGACCTCAACTGATGGAGTGTTGGGACGTTGGAAGGAAACACTTTGAGGAACTCCTGAACCCGACAACTCCGCCCTCTATGTTAGAGCAGAGCTGGAGTATGACGGGGGATCAACGCCAATCTCCCGGGGGGAGGTCACTGAGGTCGTCAAACAACTCCACAGTGGCAAAGCCCCGGGGGTGGATGAGATCCGCCCGGAAATGCTGAAGGCTCTGGGTGTGTGAGGGACTGTCATGGTTGACACGTCTCATCAACGTTGCGTGGAAGTCGGAAAACGGTACCGAAGGAGTGGCAGACCGGGGTGGTGGTCCCCCTTTTCAAAAGGGGGATCAGAGGGTGTGTGCCAATTACAGAGGCATCACACTACTCAGCCTCCCCGGGAAAGTTTACTCCAAGGTACTCGAAAGGAGGGTCAGGCCGATTGTCGAACCTCAGATTGAGGAGGACAATGCGGATTCCGTCCTGGTCGTGGAACGACGGATCAGACTTTTACTCTCGCAAGGATCCTGGAGGGGGCCTGGGAGTACGCTTATCCGGTCTACATGTGTTTTGTAGACTTGGAGAAGGCGTAATGACCGGGTTTCCCAGGGAGTTACTGTGGGAGGTGGCTGCGGGAGTATGGGGTGAGGGGGTCTCTACTCAGGGCCATCAATCTCTGTACTCCCAAAGCGAGAGCTGTGTCCGGGTCCTCGGCAGTAAGTCGGACCCATTTCCGGTGAGGGTTGGCCTCCGCCAGGGCTGCGCTTTGTCACCAATCCTGTTTGTAATATACATGGATCGGATTTCGAGGCGTAGTCGTGGGGGGGGGGGTCTGCAGTTCGGTGGACTAAGGATTGCACCACTGCTTTTTGCAGATGATGTGGTTCTGATGGCTTCATCGGTCCTGCGACCTTCAGCACTCACTGGATCGTTTCGCAACCGAGTGTGAAGCGGCTGGATGAGGATCAGCACCTCCAAATCTGAGGCCATGGTTCTCAAGCAGGAACCGATGGACTGTCCACTCCAAGTAGGGAATGAGTCCTTACCCCAAGTGAAGGAGTTCAAGTATCTCGGGGTCTGTTCTCGGAGTGAGGGATCAATGGAGCGTGAGATGGGGCCGGAGAATCGGAGCAGCCGGGAGCGGTATTGCAGTCGCTTTACCGCACCGTTGTGACGAAAAGGGAGCTGAGCCGGAAGGCAAAGCTCTCTGTCTACCGGGCCATTTCGTTTCCTACCCTCACCTATGGTCATGAAGGATGGGTCATGACCGAAAGAACGAGATCGCGGATACAAGCGGGCCGAGATGGGTTTCCTTCCTCCTCCCCGCCGGGTAGGCTGGTGTCTCCCTTAGAGATAAGGTGAGAAGTTCGGTCATCAGGGAGGGACTCGGAGTTGAGCCGCTCCTCCTTCGCGTCGAAAGAAGCCAGTTGAGGGGGTTCGGGCACCTAGTTAGGATGCCACCTGGGCGCCTCCCTAGGGAGGTGTTCCAGGCACGTCCAGCTGGGAAGAGACCAAGGGGTGACCTAGGACCAGGTGGAGGGATTATATCTCTTCGCTGGCCTGGGAGCGCCTTGGGATCCCCCAGTCAGAGCTGGTTGATGTCGCCAGGGAAAAGAAAGTTTGGGGCTCTCTGCTGGAACTGCTGCCCCCGCGACCGGACCACCGGATAAGCGGGAGAAGATGGATGGATGGATGGATGGTAAAAGAATAGTTTGCGGTCTATTTTGAGGCCAGATCTCTGTAGATAAAGAAAGAACTACGGACAGATGTGTGCTATTACAATGCATTCATGTGATGACTTTCAAAGAGTAAAGCAAGCACTGCTGAATAAAGTATGATCTATCTTTTACGAAACGTTTTTTTTTCATATGGAATGCAGTTGGAGATCAACCAATCACAGAGCTTGAGGCAACGCGGAACAATAGCTGAGGATTCTGGGTAGTGTAGTGTCTTCGGCCATCCTAAACTGAACAAATCTTTGTTTCTCCGAATCGAAGGGGAAAATTACAAAAGTATTGCACACAACTTAAACCAATCAATGTTGTGTAATCAACAGGATAATCTGGTGTTTTTTAGTTGATGAGTCGTGCAGATATCACTGTGACATCAATCGACAGTAAGGATAATACTTACTTCCGGGGGTAAAATTCTCCGTTATCCAATGGGAATGGATGCTCACATTGCTCTCCGTAATATAATAAAGGGGACATGATCAAATAGGAATATAATGTTTCTTTTAAAAAACGTTAACTAAAGGGAAACAATCTATTGGACACAGCTGAAGCTCTGGCCTTCCTTAAAACTAAACTAATTTAATAAAAATCCCAGTTGTATTACACACAATGCACTGTTTTTTAGAACAAAAAATCGTAACTAATGCAAAATAATACATTCTGACGAAAAATAAAATTTATTATGAATACAAATAAATAAAAAGAAGGCCTCCCGCGATGTTACTCAACATAGCTATATAAAGTATTATTTTAATAACCAACGTTTTATAGATATAAACGGCTTCCCTGAAGGACGTTTGTATTGTAGAAATTGCGTTGTGTGCACCACGACAAAGGAGCCTCATTCACTTTACATTGGGCTTGTTTGCGTGGTGCCGACACGCAAATGTAACAAAGTTCGTGAGTCCACCACGCATTGTGGTGTTAAGGAGTCGTGGTGGAGTCACGCATTCTGGTGAGATCAGGTTGCTGCAATCATGTTGCTGCAATCATGTTGCTGCAATCATGAGTGTGCTGACTTCTCCTACAATGTCCTGCTGTCTGGCTTCCTGCATAAAGTCAAGTGCTCAGCGCAGTTGTGGCGAAATGTCGCTCCTCTGTTTTCATTTAAACAGCTCCTTATATCCGTTAGCGCAGCTAGCTAGCACCAGATGCTAACAACAACAACAACAACAATGCACGTAAGGTCTCTCTCTCGCTCGCTCGGGCCACACATACACACACACCCTCCCGGTCCTCCCGATGGCCAGTCGGTGCCTGCCGGTGAGCGTGGAAGTGTGGTCTGCCACAAGCGGGCGGCAGGAGCGGGGCTGTCAGCAGATGGTATTTTAAACTCGATGCGCTCTGAAACTACGTGGCGGCCGAGGAAAAAAAATATTTTTGCGTTAACGCGTTAACTTGACAGCCCTAAAATAAATACAGGACTAAATATATTTGAGTGTTTTCAGAAAAGTTTAGTGTACGTGCTGTGGCTCAGCTGAAAAGCAGTTGACTCATGACCGCAGGGTCCCTGGTTCAACGACTCGTCAATACGTCTTTTTTGTTGTTTATAAAAGCTACAGCTAAATGAGATAATGTAGTTAATAAATGTATTCTTTGATATGGTTTAGCCTTTCTCAGGTTACAACATGGTTAAGTTTATGAATATTATTAAGGAATACAAATCCCTCTTTGCAATGTTTACCAGCCTCCTTAGGCTTTTCAATCACAATCATTCAACTGGAATAAAAACAATATTGTTAACATGAAGATATGATTTTATGTTCGTTGTTTAGAGTTATTCTCAGGCTTTACTCAATGGGAACTCGGTATGAGATAGAGCACACTGTTGAGAAGTCCAATCTGCCTGTTTTACACACTTTGACCAACAGGGGGTTTGTGTTCAGATGAAGCCCATGATGAAGCCTCATGAGATGAACCCTTTTGCGAACCAATTGGCTGGAAAGCTTCAAAGCTTCATAAGGCTTCATCTCGCCATCACTACTATACACTCAAGCCCTCAGCAAATACAAGAACACAAAGTGAAAACCATACCCATTTTGAGGCAGGAAATTGTAAATGCTGGATTTTACAATTAGACTGTGTGTTGATGGAAAGAGTGGCTCATGCTAGAGCAAACTGACGAAGCTGCTTTTATACTCCACACCACTCAACACACTGCCTTCTGGCTCATTCCTCACAGGTGCTGTCAATCCGCAATCAATGTCACTGACCAATCAGCTCGCATCTAACAGGACTCATCAATCTAGTATCTAATCTACATGTATTCACTGAATTTGGGCAGCATTTCAAATAGGGAGAGCAACTTTTCTACACTAAAAGCCAAGTATGTGTACATTTTTAACAGCTAGATTTAACCTGTTTTTAACACAGGATACACTTACAATAGTACTCTTGCAAAAACATTTTCTCATTTATTTGAATGTTTGTTTTTTCCCCGGTTTAGCCAACCCAGAAAGAGAAACTGCGTAGATTATTCTTTGTCTCCGTTTACGCGTTTAATACAGAGGCCATGCAGATCTGAAGGATCAGAACGAGGATACTACTCTAGAGATGGGACACCAATATGCGGAGCTACAAAAGGCATTTTAAGAAGATGCATATTTGGAAAGTGATAGGCACCTAAGATCAAAGCATAATAGTTTGGTGATGTGAGGATTAGATCAAAATGACAGGGTTAACAGAAATGAAGTGTTTGAAATGAAGGGTTACAGATTAATTTAGTCAAGTCTCCTGACCACAGAAGTTAACTTGAGAAACTTCAGTGAATAGTCAACTTGGCTTAAATTTAGCAATCAGTGAAATCTTTCCCTACAGGAATTTGATGGACATCGTGTCACAATTATACTTAACATTGGTAAGCCTAAAGAAAATTGTATACTACGGGTTGCCATAGCGACATCTTGTGTGCATTGCCATTAACCTCTATGGTACGCACTATGATGCCATTTGGGAAAAAAATGTTTGGAGTGTTTTTTTGTCATATAATAGACCAAATAAACATAATCTAAAGAATTTTAAATAAATAATTATTTGGGGGTACGTTGCCTTGAGGCAACACTGTACCATAATGGTTATTGTTTCAAATTTGAACAAAATGTATTTAAAAACACATGGAAAATACTAAATAGCCTCAACAGGTTAAATTGCATGCCAATTCAAATGTGAAAATCTTTATTTTTATATTTTAACAAGATTACATGTCTGAATGTTGCCTGCAGGTACATTGTACCATTGTGAAACAACCTTTAGGAATAAATACGCGAAGAGCCTGGGCATCTTTCATCAAACTTTATTGAGCCATTTGACAAAATAGACTCACTGCTTGTGGAAGTTCATGAAGCAGTTATTGTCAGCAGTGAAGCACAGGTACGTGACACACTCTGATCACTGCACTTTCACCCTTACAGCCAGGGTATTTGCACCGGCCCCTTTTCTCCACCCACACAGGCCAATGGTCAGTGTGGTCTTGATGCACATGTGTTGATGGCACTGATGAGGAAGAACCTCTGTGCTTCTTCTCAGCCAGGTCTCTGTCAACATTATGAGATGGTCTCCCCCTCTTTTTCAAGACTTTCCTCTCGTTGCAAAGACAACTTGCAACTTCAGCTTTGAATTTCAGCAGGCTGTACATTTCTTTCTTGGGGATGCCACAGTCCTTGCAGTCCTGCGTACAAGAGCCACACATTCACTAGAGTGAAATCCATCATGTGCAACACGATCTTGTGATGCCACTTCCTTGACCTGATCTTTGTTCTGTAGAGAGCAATCAGCGAGTCTAGAAGATCCACTCCTCCCATACTTTTATTGTATGCATGCACGACACTTGGGCCGGTAACCTGCAATGTTTCTTTCTTTTTCTTATCCCATCTTTGCACAGATCGTTGGGTTGGCATTAACATCGAATGTATCTTGGTTAAATTGTAGAGATCTATGATGAATGGTATGCTTTTGAACAGTTTATACCTAAACACACAATACCCCAATATCATGGTGAATCCATAATGGTACGGTGTTGCCTCAAGGCAACATTTGCATTTTAACAAGTTTCCATTACCTAATTAGCAAATGAAGTATATATATTAGAAAAGAAGTTTACTCACCTATTATACATTTTTTTCCAGACAAGAAATGCGCAGGAAATTATGTTTTTAGACACATTTCTTGGAGAGAAATGGCTGAGCTGATCCTTGTGGGAAAGGCGGCAAACAGGGTCTTCAAATTGGCCACCAGAGAGTCATGGGACAAATTCAAACACTATGGGTTCCTTATGGTCCTGCCTCTTTTTTAAAGTATTGCATCATAATTTGAGATGTATTGTGTGAATGTAAAAGGCAAAAAATGGTATGTTGCCTGGAGGCAACATCATCCCATAGAGGGTTAAAGCTGAATGAGTCAAACAAGTGTTATATAAATAAATGTACAATGCTGAGAAGTACAAGAAGTCCTTTTCTTGATTTATTGTATATGCAAACCCCAGCCATTTGAACTACAATACAGTTTCCAAGTATTCAACAGAAATTCAGAACATATTAACCAGCTTTTATTTATCATCATAAAAACAACAGTCATTCACTCTTCAGACTCCAGCTTTCATCTGGTTGTTGGGTGGCAGGGCCTTGCCCAGGTGGATCCCCACGGTCAGTCCAAACTCCTTGGAGGCATGTTTCTCATGCACCTCAGGCTTCAGCTGGTAACCCTTCTCCCTCTCCCCATCGAAGCAGTCCAAGGGAGTGAAAGCAAGTGGGTTTTCTCCCAGGAGGCCTTGCATGCGTGTGCACCAGCTCTCCAGCATGGTACCGCGTGCCTCAGAGGAACGTGAGACGGGGCCCAGAAGATCTGAGGAGCCAGAACCTGGAAGCCACAGTAGTGCAATACCATTCTGGAGGAAAAAAAAAAGGGTGTTGATGCACACAATAAATAAGTTTCCTCTGGAACAGCTTTTGATAATCATTAGTCAAATAAAATACCTGCAGTGGCCAAAGAGTGACATTCATGTCTCCATTAATGCCATTTACTGAACATGGACTCCTGAGACCCAGTGGTGAAGGAGAGCATGGCCTTCTTGTCCTGTGGAAAAAGACAAGATATACTAGAAGTAATATAAAGAGATAGCTTAACAATAAGGCAAACCTCTTGATTTGCTTCGTTACCTTGAAGATTCCCTGGCTGTAGCGCTTCTCGTGGGTGAAGGCAAAGCCCAGTGTGAGCACCCGGTCCATCCAGCCCTTCATGATGGCAGGAACAGTGAACCAGTACATGGGGAACTGAGAAGTAGGGCTTAAGGTTAGTTCATAACAGAGGCATGGCTTAAAAGAACACATTTTCATTCTGGCTCTACCTGAAAAATGACGAGGTCAGCCTCAGTGAGTTTGCGTTGTTCTTCAGTGATATCAGCAGTAAGCTTTCCTGCCTCCCATGCCAGTTTGGTCTCCTCTCCGTAACAGAAGTGATCTGCATTCTTAACTTTTCCTGCAGGGAAAGTAAATGTTTGCTGCAAGTCTGAAGACCAAAGCTAAACTATTTATTTTCAGTGAGGTATTTACCAGTGATGTCCTCAGCTGTAGCAGTGGCCTTAAACTTCATGGCATACAGGTCAGATACTTCTACTGTGCAGCCCTTAGCAGTTAAAACTTCCACCGCTGCGTCTTTGGCTGCTGAGTTGAACGAGCCAGAGCTCTGGTGTGCATACACAATCAACACTTTCTTTGATGCTAAAACAAGATTCAAATGAGAACACATCAGAACAGAAACATACATATGAGATTCAATCTTAATTTGAACATGATCTATACACTCAAGCCCTCAGCAAATACAAGAACACAAAGTGAAAACCATACCCATTTTGAGGCAGGAAATTGTAAATGCTGGATTTTACAATTAGACTGTGTGTTGATGGAAAGAGTGGCTCATGCTAGAGCAAACTGAAGAAGCTGCTTTTATACTCCACACCACTTAACACACTGCCTTCTGGCTCATTCCTCACAGGTGCTGTCAATCCGCAATCAATGTCACTGACCAATCAGCTCGCATCTAACAGGACTCATCAATCTAGTATCTAATCTACATGTAGGCTGGTATTCACTGAATTTGGGCAGCATTTCAAATAGGGAGAGCAACTTTTCTACCACTAAAAGCCAAGTACGTGTACATTTTTAACAGCTGCAGATTTAACCTGTTTTTAACACAGGATACACTTACAATAGTACTCTTGCAAAAACATTTTCTCATTTATTTGAATGTTTGTTTTTTCCCCGGTTTAGCCAACCCAGAAAGAGAACTGCGTAGATTATTCTTTGTCTCCGTTTACGCGTTTAATACAGAGGCCATGCAGATCTGAAGGATCAGAACGAGGATACTACTCTAGAGATGGGACACCAATATGCGGAGCTACAAAAGGCATTTTAAGAAGATGCATATTTGGAAAGTGATAGGCACCTAAGATCAAAGCATAATAGTTTGGTGATGTGAGGATTAGATCAAAATGACAGGGTTAACAGAAATGAAGTGTTTGAAATGAAGGGTTACAGATTAATTTAGTCAAGTCTCCTGACCACAGAAGTTAACTTGAGAAACTTCAGTGAATAGTCAACTTGGCTCTAAATTTAGCAATCAGTGAAATCTTTCCCTACAGGAATTTGATGGACATCGTGTCACAATTATACTTAACATTGGTAAGCCTAAAGAAAATTGTATACTACGGGTTGCCATAGCGACATCTTGTGTGCATTGCCATTAACCCTCTATGGTACGCACTATGATGCCATTTGGGAAAAAAATGTTTGGAGTGTTTTTTTGTCATATAATAGACCAAATAAACATAATCTAAAGAAATTTTAAATAAATAATTATTTGGGGGTACGTTGCCTTGAGGCAACACTGTACCATAATGGTAAGTTATGAAAAAGAGTTATTGTTTCAAATTTGAACAAAATGTATTTAAAAAGACATGGAAAATACTAAATAGCCTCAACAGGTTAAATTGCATGCCAATTCAAATGTGAAAATCTTTATTTCTTATATTTTAACAAGATTACATGTCTGAATGTTGCCTGCAGGTACATTGTACCATTGTGAAACAACCTTTAGGAATAAATACGCGAAGAGCCTGGGCATCTTTCATCAAACTTTATTGAGCCATTTGACAAAATAGACTCACTGCTTGTGGAAGTTCATGAAGCAGTTATTGTCAGCAGTGAAGCACAGGTACGTGACACACTCTGATCACTGCACTTTCACCCTTACAGCCAGGGTATTTGCACCGGCCCCTTTTCTCCACCCACACAGGCCAATGGTCAGTGTGGTCTTGATGCACATGTGTTGATGGCACTGATGAGGAAGAACCTCTGTGCTTCTTCTCAGCCAGGTCTCTGTCAACATTATGATGGTCTCCCCCTCTTTTTCAAGACTTTCCTCTCGTTGCAAAGACAACTTGCAACTTCAGCTTTGAATTTCAGCAGGCTGTACATTTCTTTCTTGGGGATGCCACAGTCCTTGCAGTACAAGAGCCACACATTCACTAGAGTGAAATCCATCATGTGCAACACGATCTTGTGATGCCACTTCCTTGACCTGATCTTTGTTCTGTAGAGAGCAATCAGCGAGTCTAGAAGATCCACTCCTCCCATACTTTTATTGTATGCATGCACGACACTTGGGCCGGTAACCTGCAATGTTTCTTTCTTTTTCTTATCCCATCTTTGCACAGATCGTTGGGTTGGCATTAACATCGAATGTATCTTGGTTAAATTGTAGAGATCTATGATGAATGGTATGCTTTTGAACAGTTTATACCTAAACACACAATACCCCAATATCATGGTGAATCCATAATGGTACGGTGTTGCCTCAAGGCAACATTTGCATTTTAACAAGTTTCCATTACCTAATTAGCAAATGAAGTATAATATTAGAAAAGAACGTTTACTCACCTATTATTGTGAATACATTTTTTTCCAGACAAGAAATGCGCAGGAAATTATGTTTTTAGACACATTTCTTGGAGAGAAATGGCTGAGCTGATCCTTGTGGGAAAGGCGGCAAACAGGGTCTTCAAATTGGCCACCAGAGAGTCATGGGACAAATTCAAACACTATGGGTTCCTTATGGTCCTGCCTCTTTTTTAAAGTATTGCATCATAATTTGAGATGTAGTGTGAATGTAAAAGGCAAAAAATTGGTATGTTGCCTGGAGGCAACATCATCCCATAGAGGGTTAAAGCTGAATGAGTCAAACAAGTGTTATATAAATAAATGTACAATGCTGAGAAGTACAAGAAGTCCTTTTCTTGATTTATTGGCTCCATTTATTGTATATGCAAACCCCAGCCATTTGAACTACAATACAGTTTCCAAGTATTCAACAGAAATTCAGAACATATTAACCAGCTTTTATTTATCATCATAAAAACACCAACAGTCATTCACTCTTCAGACTCCAGCTTTCATCTGGTTGTTGGGTGGCAGGGCCTTGCCCAGGTGGATCCCCACGGTCAGTCCAAACTCCTTGGAGGCATGTTTCTCATGCACCTCAGGCTTCAGCTGGTAACCCTTCTCCCCATCGAAGCAGTCCAAGGGAGTGAAAGCAAGTGAGTTTTCTCCCAGGAGGCCTTGCATGCGTGTGCGCCAGCTCTCCAGCCAACCCTGTCTCCTAAAAATTACGTTCCCACAGAACTAAACTGCATTCTCAATTACGTTTAGCTAGAAACGTATTTTCTCCCACGTTACGTTAGTTATGAACGTATCTCAAATACGTTTATTTTCTACATATCTTCAAGAAGCATATTTTCTTCCACGTTACGTTAGTTATGAATGTAACTTAAATACGTTTATTTTCTACATATCTTTGCCATTTATTGTCTTGCTTATAATAATGATAATTAGTTATTTAGAAATATCATTTTAGAGCACACCTTTGAAATCGACAATCGGGCTCGATATATGGTTAAATTAAAATCAGTAGGCGAGGCTGTAATTTCGCCAGCTGTTACTCTCATGAGCGAGGCAGAACATAATAGTTTTAACATGCCAAAAAGCTGCTGTGTCGTTTATTGCACCTCAAACATTAAAACAAATCCAGAGTTACGTGTTTCTGTACTTCCTCTAAGAAGAAAGGACAGTATCAGAAGAGCTCTGTGACTTCAGGCTTGATCGCCGTTCAAATGACAGCGCTGGTTTCCCCAAAAGTGGGCGGGGCTGTAAAGTGAAGTAGATTTACTCTCTATTATTCAAAACCATTCTATTTATTCTAACGTAAATTACATGCCAGTGTTTTATCTTTTATTTATTTGTTTTTATTTTAAATCGTATAATGTCTGACTTTTTTTCCGTCAGTGAGGAAAAGAAATGGGGCTCAGAGCCTCAAAATACTGAAATCTGTATTTTTTAAAATCTTTTCCTTCTAATTTATTATTCTTTTCTAAATAACACACTGTTATTTACTCAACAATAACACACAATTATCCTTGTTTTTATTTATTCATTTAATTCTATAATCTTGGGCTTTTTAGCCGTAAATAAAGTCACCGGAAACAGACGGGACATTTTGAGCGATACACACCACAAACCCACTAAACTGATTACCCAAGATCCTCAGCTTGAAGCTTTTTGATTGGATGTTTTAGCCGCAATGCACGCTGGGATATGGTGTTGATATGATATGGAGATATGATATCCGACAACGAAAAATAAAATAATACCTAATTCAGAGTGTGCTTGCTTTTCTCTTTGGAAGTCATCACATAACGGCATTGTAATACACGGTTCGGCTGCATTAAATATTACACATCTGCCGTAATTCTTTATTTATAGAGAGAGACAAACAGGAGAACTGCTGCCAAAACTGAATACTTGACGTGGATCATAGATATATCAACAATTAAACAACATCTTCAATTTCTTTTCACAAAATACGTCTCCTTGCAGTATCAATAGTAATTCGGCTGACTTTTATATTTGATCCAATTGGTATATAGGTTATATTTACGCACAGCTGATAGAACAGGACTTTTAGTTTTTAAAGATATTACTGATTTTCTTTGAATATAAGAATGTAAATACTGAGTTGAGAGAATAGTCAGGGGATTTGGGTGATGGGAGACACATCTATGGAATCACAATTTCAATAGCTTACTATTAAATGACGGATAGCCTATGCCTTTCTGTGATGTTTTACAAATCAGATATTAATGTGTAGAAGTAAAACAAGAGAAATAGTAAAGCAATATCCTGTAAAATTATGTAAAAACATGAATAAAACTACACATCTTCAGATGTTATACATAAGTGTCTACACTAATAATACAAAGTTATTATTAGTATGCTGTGTGTACCTTGTGTGCACCGCCTAGTGGTTAAAGCATGTTATTGAATAATCTTATTTGATCAAAACAATATTAAGAGTACATACTTTCATAGGGGGAAAGTAGAAGGTCAATGATAGAAATATAGAATATAAAAAGTCAAGAAGATACTAAGTGATCTCTACAATAAAACAGTTTAGTGCTGGATGTACAAAGATATTAATAGGAGGATGTGCAAAACAGAAAAACGAATTAACCTTTATTAACACATTAAAAAATACTTTAGGTTAAGGTCTTCTTTTAAACAAGAAAACAGCTCTGGGGGTATCTATCTACAGATGAATATTAAGCCTGACAAAGTACTTAACGTCTAAAATATTGCTTTCCTGCAATGTTAACTATGTTGAAACACTTATTTTAAATGATATTATACACATTAATTATACTCTTATGTATGTAGATAGAATAAGAAATGTGCAGAATATGACAGTTTAATGGTGGAGGTATACAGTACACACATATTGATAGATGTCTGTTGAGGAACCTGCGACCCAAGTTGTGTATAAGATCAATACACCTTAGAAAACCTTGAAATCTTGAAAGGGATATGCAAAATAGCCATTATACAGTTTTTAATTAACTATTAGTAGAGAATAACGAGTAATGAATATACTTTATAAAGATCTGCAGATAAATGTTTAGTCTTCTCAAGCACCAACTATCAAATATCTCTCCTGATTGTTGCCACTTGACAATCACCTTCCCTGAATTGTATTCAGGTGTAACTAAAGTCTGCTTTAAGGGTTGTTTATATTCCACATCATTAATCAGAATCTGCAAAGTAACTAAACTAAATGTAGTGGAGTAAAAATACCAGGGTAACCTCTGAATTGTAGTGGAGTAGAATAACAAAGTAACAATGAGCTGTCATGTGGGTATATATTAATGCTGCCCATTATGGATACAAGCGATTTTCACCCATTTAGTAATTACATGTTTTAAATGTGTACACACCAATGTGTTTCCTATCGCCTAAACCTCCAGGGCTGTACACAGTTTAATACTGTCAACTTCTACATTTGGGAAAAACGTCTTTTAAAACTACAATTCCCAGTAGAGACGTGCCATAGAGAACATGTTGCGAAACACAATAGCCAGCATGTGTAGTTCTGGTGGGGCGTTCGAGTCCAGTTTTGAATAGTCTGCCGTGGTTTCGTTCCATTTCAAAGAGCTTGACGCTCGGCGTAACCTTGGCGCAACATCACGGGGTTTGTCAACGGGACTGTAGTCTCAAACGATAGCTGGGGATTATGGGTAGTGTAGTGTCTTGGGCCATCCTAAATCTCGAAATGTCCCGTCTGTTTCTGGTGACTTTATTTACGGCTAAAAAGCATGCTGAAATGCCCAAGATTATAGAATTAAACGAATAAATAAAAACAAGGATAATTGTGTGCTATTGTTGAGTAAATAACAGTGTGTTATTTAGAAAAGAATAACAAATTAGAAGGAAGAGATTTTAAAAAATACAGATTTCAGTATTTTGAATCTCTAAACCCCATTTCTTTTCCTCAAAGACAAAAAAAGTCCGACATTATACGATTTAAAATAAAAACAAATAAAAAGATAAAACACTGGCATGTAATACGTTAGAATAAAGAGAATGGTTTTGAATAATAGATGACAGTAAAATCTACTTCACTTTACAGCCCCGCCCACTTTTGGGGAAACCAACGCTGTCATTTGAACGGCGATCAAGCCTGAAGCCACAGAGCTCTTCTGTTACTGTCCTTTCTTCTTAGAGGAAGTACAGAAACACGTAACTCTGGATTTGTTTTAATGTTTGAGGTGCAATGAACGACAGCAGCTTTTTGGCATGTTAAAACTATTATGTTCTGCCTCGCACATGAGAGTAACAGCTGGCGAAATTACAGCCTCGCCTACTGATTTAATTTAGCCCGATTGTCGATTTCAAAGGTGTGCTCTAAAATGATATTTATAAATGACTATTATCATTATTATAAGCAAGACAATAAATGGCAAAGATATGTAGAAAATAAACATATTTCAGATACGTTCATAAGGAACGTAACCTGGGAGAAAACATGTTTCTAGAAGATATGTAGAAAATAAACGTATTTGAGATACGTTCATAACTAACGTAACGTGGGAGTAAATACGTTTCTAGCTAAACGTAATTGAGAATGCAGTTTAGTTCTGTGGGAACGTAATTTTTAGGAGACAGGGTTGCTCCAGCATGGTACCACGTGCCTCAGAGGGAACGTGAGACGGGGCCCAGAAGATCTGAGGAGCCAGAACCTGGAAGCCACAGTAGTGCAGGATACCATTCTGGAGAAAGAAAAAAAAAAGGGTGTTGATGCACACAATAAAAGTTTCCTCTGAA